>NC_142756.1:21105157-21408187 GCF_054948205.1 Urtica dioica subsp. dioica | reverse complement strand
AACCAAGTTCCGTCCAAGACGGTTCCTGGTATTCCTTATGAACGATGGACTGGCCATAAAGTGAATCTTGGCCGCATCAAAATTTGGGGTTGCCCTGCACACGTGCTAAGGCAAAACACTAGCAAGTTGGCTAGTAGGTCAGAAATGTGCTTGTTTGTGGGATATCCAAAGGAAACCAAGGGTTTCATCTTCTATAGTCCCGAGGACGATAAGACGTTTGTTAGCACGAATGCTCGTTTCCTTGAGGAGGACTTTATGAAAGATGCAAAATCTAGAAGCAAAATTGTGCTTGAAGAAAAGTTGGGTGAGGAAGCTTCTACCTCATCTGTAAGAACTGTTCTTATCCCAACTGAAACACAACCTAACTCATCAGAATCTCGTCAAGTAGTACTTCGACGTAGTGGGAGGGCTACTCAAAAGCCTGACAGGTACATGTCTTATGGAGACTCTCTCATAGCCGTCTCTAACATGGATGATCCTGTTTCCTATAGCCAAGCGATGGCTTGTTCTGAATCAAACCTTTGGCTTGACGCCATGAAAGTTGAAATGCACTCGATGTTAGTCAACAAAGTCTGGAAACTTGTAGACCTTCCTGAAGGGATTAAACCCGTAGGGTGTAAGTGGATATACAAGAAGAAAAGGGGTCCTGATGGGAACGTCGAGACGTTCAAAGCACGACTTGTGGCAAAGGGTTATACCCAACAAGAAGGGATTGACTATGAAGAAACCTTCTCGCCAGTCGCGATGCTTAAATCCATCCGCATACTCCTATCCATAGCTACAGCTCTCGACTATGAGATCTGGCAAATGGATGTCAAGACAGCCTTCCTGAATGGCAATCTTGACGAGCGCATTTACATGGCTCATCCAGACGGTTTCGTGGAAGAAGGTCAAGAGACCAAGGTTTGTGAGTTACTTAAGTCCATTTATGGACTAAAGCAAGCATCTAGGTCATGGAATATTAGATTCGATGAAACTGTAAAGAGCTTCGGCTTTGAACAGTCAATAGATGAGCCTTGTGTTTACAAGTTAATACACGAAGGCAAAGTTGTGTTTCTGGTACTATATGTCGATGATATACTAGTCATTGGTAATGACGTGGGTAAGTTATCTGAGGTTAAGGTCTGGCTAGAAAAGCAATTCGATATGAAGGATCTAGGAGAAGCCGCGTACATTCTGGGGATCCAAATCTTTCGGGATAGGAAAAACCGGACACTGTCGCTCTCTCAAGCATCTTATATTGATAAGGTAATGGATCGCTTCTCGATGCAAGACTGCAAGAAGGGCCAAACACCCTTTAGGCATGGAGTTTCACTCTCTAAGGACCAGTCTCCCAAGACTGCACAAGATATGGAAGACATGAGGAAAATTCCTTACGCCTCTGCCGTAGGAAGCCTCATGTATGCTATGCTTTGCACTAGACCTGATATATGTTTCGCCGTTGGCGTAGTTAACCGTTTCCAATCCAACCCTGGACCCGAGCACTGGATTGCTGTTAAGCATGTTCTTAAGTATCTTCGAAGAACTAGGAACTTGATGCTTACATACTCAGGTACTGACCTAACTATGACGGGATATACCAACTCCGATTTTCAAGCGGATAAGAATTCCAGTAAATCCACTTCGGGATCTGTGTTCATCCTTAATGGTGGAGTTGTTGTGTGGAGGAGTATTAAGCAATCTTGCATTGCTGACTCCACAATGGAAGCTGAATATGTGGCTGCTTGTGAAGCAGCCAAAGAGGCTGTATGGCTTAGAAAATTCCTTAAGTATTTGGAAGTTGTTCCAAACGTCGACGAGCCCATGACCCTTTATTTTGATAATAGTGGAGTTGTCGCTAACTCAAAGGAACCTCGAAGCCATAAGCGCTCTAAACATATTGAGAGGAAATACCATTTGACTCGAGAGATCGTGCAACATGGAGACATGGAAGTGAAGAAGATCTCGACGGTGGAAACCTAGCAGATCCATTCACAAAGGCCCTAGCGAACAAGGTCTTCGACCAACGTCGAGAGGGATTAGGCATGAAGGACTTCACACATCTTCTTTGAGTCAAGTGGGAGTTTGTTGTCAATGGTGCCCACAAGAAGAGTTGTAGTGTGTGTTTATGTACATTTGATATCATATAGTCTTACGAAGACTCTTGCTTGTAATTGCTTATTCATTAATAAAAAGTTGAAACATTCATTCAATCTTCCTTGTCTGAAGCTTTATTATAAAACATTAGTCTTTAGTCCATAAACAAACTAAACAACTTACGAAGAGACAAATGTAGATTTGCATGAACAAACTATTCGTAGTTTGCTTAAAACGATATATTCACAATCTAAGGGTCAAAGGACTATTGACCTCAGTATGATTGTTAGAAGAATCTATGATGTCTGATTATGAGGCATTGAGAGTTGGAGACTCTATAGTTCTTCTATGTATCTTCCGAAGGTACTGAATTGACCAGTGCACTTCTAGAGACAAGATAAGAACAAACCATTTAACCTCTTATGTCTCAAAGTCACTACGTATGAATTGCATCGTGCTTACCTTAATCCTGAAATGAGACATGCCATTTCATAACTTTCGT
Organism: Urtica dioica subsp. dioica; assembly: GCF_054948205.1. Lineage (NCBI taxonomy): Eukaryota > Viridiplantae > Streptophyta > Magnoliopsida > Rosales > Urticaceae > Urtica > Urtica dioica. Next base: position 21,405,609 of record NC_142756.1, on the reverse strand, counting down.
ATTCTCATTTGAGAAAGTCAGATTTCGGACTCACTATGTGATTCCGAACAGGGCCTATTGGTGAAGTACTAAGTTGTGAGAATGTCATGAGTAACTTTGTGAAGTTCTCATAGATATGGAATTCATGTACAAGATTGCTGAAATGCAATGTATATCACCTAATGCTTTGTTCCTTGGAATGTGAATAAATGAACTGGCCAGTGTCCAAATTGAGTCTTGACTCTTTTGGATGAAACAATATGGCTTGTTAGCTCCTCGTCAATACATTGTTTCTAACTTATTCACAAGCGACAAAGGAGTTGAGGAAATAACAGTTAGAAGGGTAAAATGGTAATTTTGTAAATCCCGACTAGCTGATGATATTCATGAAGGGTAAACACTGATAATATTATGTGGATCCACTCATTACAATTAGGTTGAATTCTTGAGTAGAAAATAAATTCATTTGAACCGAGAGATTTTCAGTGTCAACTCTTTAGTGGAGTTAGTTGACATTAAGCTAAACATGGAAAAGGTTTGTGAACTTTTGAGTCCAAGTGTTTAGCTCAAGCTTTGTTCATTTGGATCCATGAGGTCACTGTCACAAATCATATCGAGTAGGAATAGTTAAACTAGAAGCTAAGTCAAAACAAGAACGAGACAAGTTTTACAAAAATTTTCAAAAGGGTATTTCTGTCCTTTTGGACATAGGACGAAATGGATGTCAGTAAATTTTTTGACAGGGTCATTTGATGACAAATAAAACTTAAAACACTCAGCCATTAATAGTTTATTGGGCCTTGAGGATTAATTTCATTTCATTGAATTTTACTTGAAAATTCTTAATGGGTTTTTCTTATGTTGTCATGAACAAATGAAGAAACATCTAGAGGCTCCTTCTAGAAGCTCAAATTTCTTCCAACCCAAGGAGAATAAGGCTGAATTTTGTTCATGCCATAGTGGGAAAGAGAGTTTATTTTGTGCATTAATGTATGAAGATACTTGCCAAAAGAAAAAAGAGGAAACAAATTTCCTCTAGAAGGAAAGTGCAATTTCAGCCAACTAAGAGAGAAAGCAAATGAGGAAACAAATCCAAAGGCTTCTAGAAGCTCATTTGGACGTGCAAGGGGTATGAGGAAACTACCTTTTGAAGGTAATCTTCCTCCTATAAATACCCCACCTCATTTCTCTCATTTCATTCATTCCACATAAGTTAGAGATTGAGAGCCTCTCTCTCTAGACCTTGTGGCCGACTCCTCTCTCTCTCTCTAGTCAATTTCATTTTATTGTTTTGGCACATAGGTCCTCATTTGACCTAGTGTTTAGCTCTGCGACTTCAAGACTCGTTCTTAAGTCGTAGTGTTTAAAAGTGCCCACACACTAATTCTTTTCTCTCGAGTGATTTAGTGATAGAAACTTTCGTGGTTACTTGAGTTGCCGAGGAAGGAAGAGAGACGTGCTGCGAGGGGAGACGAACGTTGCAACCTTTTTCCAAAAGCTTCTCAACGTTCAAGCGTCTAAAAAGGTTAGTAAACTTCTATGCTCATATTAGTTTTTATTTACATGTGCTTGCTCTTTGTCTAGGTTAGTAAAAACTGTTTTACTTGAAAAAGAAAATTTTTAAAATTCCGCCGCTTAACGAAGCGTTAAACTTTTTCTTAAACCCTAGATCAATTCCAACAACTATAACTTAGATCATGTATCGTATGTTAATGGTTGTCATGGGCTTTCATTCATTAAAATTGTCTAATTGGATTAGGATAGTGTATTAATGAATGAGTTTAACGGATCGGAGAGCTTTGTCACCAAGCCGATAAGAGGCGCTATGCTGAGAGGTTCTTAAGAAGACCTAGTGTCTCACCTTCTCTACTGGGAGCTTTTCCGTGATGGAATACTATTAGGATAATCAAGACTAGATGTCACGAATTCCTAATCACTAAGCTATATCGAAACATAAGGGTAGCTTAGAAACACTCGAGTTTTTAATATGACTTAGTTAACTCGAGTGGATCATCTAGATTAAAGTTAATGCTAGAAAAATTAAAATACTGAAAGTATATTGAGTCGTAAGGTCTCCAACATTGACATAGCACCGTGAGGATGAAAGATCCCCTCGTGACCGGAGGTTTTCTAAACATGGTTGTCAGTTTCATTTGGAAGGGTTTTTCTGATTCCAATACCAAGGTTGTGTCTCTGACGATAGGTGGGAGGGTTGATCTCTGCGTGTACTAGTTACGCTAGTGCGTATGAGCTAGATTGATTTCACTGAAATGTTGGGTTGACTCGTGCATGAACCAACCGGTGGTTGCTCATGTGGCCAAAGATTCCTATAAAATTGGTAGTTAGTGAGCATAGTTATGAAGGTACATGTACTATGATTGCTCACTAATCTGAGATGGTTCTCATTTTTACTAGGTGCACTCCATTACGTCACCAGAGTGAAATGGACTGTGGCTATTAGTCGAATTACCTTGAAAAATAAAAAACTGTGTTCTTTTGATTAGTATTTTATCCCGTGCATTTTGCATTATAGTTTTTATTTCCTAAATTATATTGATGGTTTTTTCTTTTCATATTGCTAATAAATGTACTTTTATGTTTTTAGTAATCATGTCAAACCCTATTATGGCCCTGGTGTCGAAAGACGTCCTGACTGGAGATAACTTCCCTAAGTGGAAGTCGAATCTCAACATTGTGCTTGTGAGTGAAAGCATTCGCTTTATCCTCACTGAAGACAGACCTCTTCTTCCTGCTCATGGTGCCTCCAAGAACTTGAGGGATGACTATGACAAGTGGACTATTTCCAATAACAAGGCAGTGGCCTACATGCTCGCAAGCATATTTGATGCGTTGCGAACTAAGATGGAAGGGATGGAGACCGCTGTGGAGATCCTTGACTCGTTGCAACAAATGTTTGGGATGCAAACCGAGCAAGCCCGCATTGAGCTCACCCGTAAGTGCACTAGCACTAGGATGACTGCGGGAACTCCGGTGAGGGATCATGTCATGAAGATGACTAACTACTTCACCGAAGCTGAACTTCATGGGGCACAGATGGATGACGTTACTCGGGTGGGAATAATCCTGAATTCCCTTTCGAGTGACTTCATACAGTTTACGTCCAACTACATCATGAACAAATTGATGTATGGACTGTCTCAGCTGTTGAATGAACTACAGACTTTCGAGTCTATCACTCGACATGGGAAGAACAAAGGGTCGGCTCTCTATGCTGACAAGAGTTCTTCGCATAAAACCAAGAAGAAGTTGAGTTCTGGTGCTGAGTCATCTAAGGCACGCCCGAATACTTCAAAGGGGAAAGGTCCCGCTAAGAAGGAAAGGAAGAACTTCAAGAGAAGTGGAAAAGGAAAAGAGAAGAAGCGAGAAAGCATTGGTAAATGCCACCACTGCAACACTGAAGGCCATTGGAAGAGGCATTGTCCTTTGTACTTGGATGAGCTTGAGAAAAACAAGAAGAATGCTGATATGGTACCTTAAAATTCATGATTAAAGATATCCTTAAAATGTTTTTAGTATAATTATTCATGAGCATACCTCTTTTCTTGTTGCAGAGCAGATCTGATGGAGCACACGTGTGTAGACGAGCTTGCTGAACAATGTCGGATTCAAGCCCGAATTGTAGAGAAGCTCATGCTCCGTTTGAAGATCTAATTTCCCGCTAGTTTTATTACTTTCATTTTTGGATTTATTTTTGAACATGGGATGTGTCATTCAATAATCCGAGGTTTTCTGGACTGTAGCCTTTATGGTTATTCCAGATAGGATGAATCTTTCTTTCTTTATGTTTTATTACATTATTTATGAACACATGGTTGTGTCTTTAAATATTTCATTCTATAATTGAAGGCCTTGATTGCTTTTATGATATTTTAATATGCATGAATGCTTCTGTCCTTATGAAAAAGGTATAGAATATGAAGGTCACTTTTTTCCGTTCGTATGCTATATAGAAGCACAATAAATAAATATAAATTTTTTCTAAGTTATTATCTCTGTTAGAATTTAATTAGCTTTTATTGCTTCATTAAATTCTTATGTTAAATATGTTTCAGAACTATTTAGAGCTTTGAAAGCGTCTAAATAATTATTACCATTATTCGACAATGACTTGTGCGAATAATAAGTAATAAAGGAGACACAACTAAAAGTTAGTGTTGATGATGAATTAAATTAGTGGGAGCTTCCTTAATTGGAACCTAGTCACTAATATTCGTATTGATTGAGTGAGAGCATCCTTAAATGGAACCTAGCCACTAAATAACCAATATTATTGAGTGGGGGCATCCTTAATTGGATTCTAGTCACTTTTGTTCAATAAAAGAGTGGGAGCTTTCTTTAATGAAATCTAGCCACTTGTTGTTCAATAAATAGCAACATCCTTCATAGGATTAAACCCATCATTGAAGATGGCATCCTTAACCGGAATGTATATGCTATTATTCAATAATTAAAGTGGACACTACTACAAAAATAGGATTCTACAACGCTTAAAAACAGTTGTAGAATGATTCTACAACGCTTCTTAAGCGTTGTAGAATCCTGCGTTGTAGAAGCTTCTACAACGCTTAAAAATCCGTTGTAGAATCCAACAGCTTTCTACAACGCTTAATTATCCGTTGTAGAAACTAAGCTTCTACAACGGATTCTTAAGCGTTGTAGAAGCTTCTACAACGGGTTGAATCCATTGTGTAATTTTTAAACATTTTCAAACATCTCGCCGCGGCGACGTATAATTCGCGCCACGGCGACATATTCTACAACGGATCTTCAATCCGTTGTAGAAGCACGTCGCCGCGGCGCGAAATATACGTCGCTGCGGCGAGTTATTTGCCGCGGCGAGGTACGTTCCATGCCGCGGCGAGAACATTCTACAACGGAAAATAATCCGTTGTAGAATCAACTCGCCGCGGCGAATAATACACTTCGCCGCGGCGAGAAATTCGCCGCGGCGAAGTCAAATCTTAGCCGCGGCGAGATTATTCTACAACGGATTATCATGCGTTGTAGGAAGGAGATTACATAACTTACCCATTCTTCCCTAACTCTCTCTAAATCCTCCTTTGTATAGGATTTCTTATTTTCTAATTTTCCTACACCTCCTACGACTATATCACGCATATAAGAAATGACAAAATACCCGCATTCCGTGTTTCCCGTTTGTCTCGGAGCGTCCCAAGCCTTGATGTACGTTGATAGCCCGTTACTATGGGCGTTTTGATGCTCGAGCTTGAAATCAACAAGAACCCTATATAACACGGAGATTATAAGAGAAAAAACATCTAGAACGATTTATAATGAAAATTATTTAAGAAATCAAAATATTACCTTTTTATCAATCGATTTAAATCGATTGGGATTTTATTTCTCAACGGGTCAAAGAACATAGCGCTATTTCTCCAAAGGTCGAGGACAACGAGCATCCAATGCGCACCTTTGTTATACGGCATCAAAACTAATTCACCAAATTTGCAATCTCGTACCACGTTTCCAACGTCCTTGACTCGTTTTGACAAATAAGCCTCCTCGTCGTCATTTTCGATATACGAACTTAAGCTCGGATTTATAAAACATTAATTTCGAGTCTTCTTCGCCTTTTCTAGCCTCGAGCGTAGATAGCTATGACAAACAAATATTTAGTTGATCAAAACACTAAATATTGAATATTGATATTAAAAAACGCATATAAAGAAAACTCTTACTCCATATAAACCGTTATGCTCCCCGCGCCAATTTCCAAGTATTGCAAAAAATCGGAAATGTCTTCAAATGACACAGGAATCGGGATAGCCGCGAGACTTGGACTAACATCGACCATAATCACATCCCCTTCCGGTAACATTACTTTGTTGGCATGTTGAGCGAGCAATCGATACTTGGGATTAATCACCTTGTACGGAATCTTCTTAGCATCATCGATGCTAGCTTCACTCTCAAAACCGAGCTTTGAGAGTTGTTTGACAACCGGACCGCGACTCTCTATTCCCGAGTCCATTTCCATGAGTCTCTTTGGCCACGAGACAAACCCGCCTATAGCATCTTCAACGGTTTGAGCTTCTTCGCTGGGAATTGGCAATTTTGCTTTTTTAATCAAAACCCCCAAAACGGCCACGCGTAAATTTCCTTCCTCCAAAGGTGAGAAATGTACTACGCCTCTATTCATGTACGCTCACCCATTTGCAACATGAATTGTGCCTCCAAACTCGGTGTCATCAATGAAAAGAAGACACTCGACGCTTTCATCCGAACTCGGTGTCACCGGCGTGGTTGGATTCAAAGAGCAACTAGCACGAACACTATTGGGTTTTTCCACAACAATAGGATCGATCTTCGGACGATCATCAACAATGATAGGATCGATCTTCGGACGATCATCAACATCGTCGTGTTCTAAGCGAATCAAGAATTTTATCAATAACTTAATACCAAAACATTTATCTTTAATAAATAGATAAAAAAAATTAAACATACCTAAAGAGACCGCTTCATTGACGTGTTCTTCAACATTTGCCATCTCTTTATCATCAACAACCTTCGCGTTGAGATTCCCTTCCACTTGCTCGACACTAGGCGACTCGACATTAATGCTACCGTTTCCACCAAAGGCCTTCATCACCAAAGACTTTAACTCGCTCATTTCCCGACGCATCTTCATTACTTCTTCGTTGGGCGTTGGAGGAACAAAATACTTAAAACGCGACGTGTGTTTGGATTGACCGCAAACTCGCGACGTTCCCAAAGCTTCTTGCAAAACACTATTTCCCGATTCCGGCAACCATGTCCCTTGCGATGCTTGTTGGGATAACGTTTTCTACACATAAAATTATTTGAAAATAAAATTACAAGGTTAATTTTTATAACAAAGGTAAAGAACTTACGATTTTTTCTCCCATCAATTTGTCTTTCTCATCCTTGTAGTTATCTACGTCTTTCATTCGCGAGTCAATCCAAAGTTCCTCTTTCGTAGGCCATTCCCCCGTTTCGTCATGCTAGTAAGAAGTAATTATATAATAAATTAAAAAATAATTGCAACATTTGAAATAACTAAAAGAAAAAAATGAATCTAACCTTTTCTTGATCAAGCTTTCGATATCCATTTCGGCCCGTTCGAGATTTGTACACACTTTTTCCGATATTTGATTTCCCATGTTCCGATGTTTGTTTGAACATTTCGGTTCGCCTATACTCAACAAATGCTATCCAATCTTCTTCGGTGATTCTTGTATAGTATTTCAAAATACAAGCCGGTCTCTTTAAGGCGATTGGTTCGTTGATTATGTCTTTGAGTAGATCGTTGTATATCTCATGACGAAATAACCTTGCGGCTTCTCCGACTCTCATAAGGCAATCGTGTTTTTGTTCGATAGGAATCGTAAATCCTTCTTGCATTTCGTTCCAAATCCGTTCTTTAATTTGGGCGTTGTCTTTACATCTCCAATCACGCATCGAAAGTGGAACGTGTTCTCTTGCTAACACGCCAAAGTAACTCGACAACTCATCACCCTCTTTACCGATTGGTTGCCCTTTATCATCAAATTGTACCGGGATTTTTTTACCAAGTGTTTTAGCCTTATTAACCCGACCCATAAGAGTGTTTCTTCGTTTTCCTTGTTCATCGGAGTTAAGCGCTAGTTGTCTTCTAATTTTTCTTTTACCACTACCGCTAGAAGTAGTAGTAGTGGACGACATTGAATCTAATAAACAAAATTCAAATCATAATTTCAATTTTCAACTCAAATGTTATCAAAATTTCAACTCAAATGTAACAAAAATCAAATATAAACTCAACTCTAATCACAATATAAACTCAAATCCAATCCGATTCTAAACAAAAACACAATTTCAATCCCAATTCAATCTACTATCAAATATATTTCTCAAATCAAATCAATATCAAACTTCAATTCAATAAACTCAAATCCAATACAATATCTCCTAATTTCAAATCAATATCGAATTCACACTAAATAAGTTCATGTAAAAATGTTCAAAAACATTACCCGGAGTTGGACGAGCACAAGGGCGGCGAAGAGAAGGTGGTGAGGCGAGGTGAGGGCGCGCGGCGAGGGTGGGCACGAGCAAGGTGAGGGCACGCGGCGAGGGAGGGCGGCGTGGGCGCACGGCGAGGTGAGAGAGGGCGGCGTGGGCGCGGCGCACGGCGAGGAGAGGGAGTTGAGGGTTGGAGAGAACGCGCGGGAGGGCGCGGTAGTTCAGCGAAGTGAGGGACGGAGAGAGAGAGAGGGGCCGAGAGAGAGAGCGTGGCGGAGAGAGAGAGGGACGGGCGGCAAGAGAGTGGCGGAGAGAGAGAGGGACGGGCGGAGAGAGAGAAGGACGAGAGAGATAGTAGTGGAGATGAGAAGAAATGAGAATGAGAAATGAGAGGGAAAAAAACGCTAAGTATAGATATGAATGGGCGCGGGTAGTTAAAAAAATTTGAAAATTTCATATTTTTTAACGCTCCTACAACGCTTATTCTAAGCGTTGTAGGATCTCGCCACGGCGAAGTGTATTTCTCGCCGCGGCGAGATGATTCTACAACGCTTAGAATAAGCGTTGTAGGATCCTCGCCGCGGCGAAACCAAATTCTCGCTGCGGCGAGAGTTACCCAGAAACGTCTCGTCGCGGCGAAAATGTGGCATCGCCGCAGCGAGGTAACCCTAGATGTCCTCGCCGCGGCAATATACAATTTCCGCCGCGGCGAGACCTTTCTACAACACTTAAGTAAGCGTTGTAGAAGCCTCGCCGCGGCGAAGGCTAATTCCCGCCGCGGCGAGGAATACATTCGCCGCGGCGGGAATTGTATGATGCCGCGGCGAGAGTATATGTCTGGAACATGGTGCTCTCGGTAAGTTTTTCGCCGCGGCGACGACTTGTTCCCGCCGCGGCGCAGGACTCCTGCCGCGGCGGGATTTGTACCTCGCCGCGGCGTGATATGTCGCCGCAGCGAACGCATATTTTTGCCGCGGCGAGGACATTCTACAACGCTTATGGTAAGCGTTGTAGAATGTCTCGCCGCGGCGAAGTAGAAAGTTCGCCGCGGCGAGTGACACGAGACTGGTGATATAAATTCTCATTTCTGGTCTTTTTCACTTTGAACTCTCTCATAACCTCACTCGAAAAAATATTTCCAGTACCTTTTCTACTCATTCTAGAGCGTCCTCGTTTACTAGTCTCATCTACACATTCAAATCTTGTAAGTTCTTCTTTAACTTCTTCTAATTGTTGTTCTCTTGATAGTTTACTAATTAGAATTGGTAATTTTTTTGTATAATTAGGTTTTTTCTATGAATATGAGGAAGTGGATGTGGGAGAATAGATTGAATGAGATATATCGGAAAGGTGTAGATGAGTTTTGTGATTTTGCTAGAGAGAACATGGTAGATTTGAAATCTATTCGTTGTCCTTGTATTAAATGTGGAAATCATAGACATTTTTCGATTGATGTCGTTCGGACCCATTTGTTTGCATATGGAATAATGACCTCGTATCAAAGATGGTTCTACCATGGTGAGGTTTTTCGTTCTACGGCAAATGAGGATGATGTTGAAGATGATATTGATGATATGTGCGGAATGATGAATGATTTGGAGGACGATTTTGTTGAGCGACCGGAATTGTTTGAGTCCATGATGAATGATGCGGAGACACCATTATATGAAGGGTGTACAAGCTATTCGAAGTTGTCATTTTTAGTTACATTATTTCATTTGAAGGCGTCGGGGGGTTGGACAAACACTAGTTTTACTCTATTGTTGGAAACACTGAAAGATGCATTTCCGAAAGACAATAAAGTACCTTTAAGTATGTATGAAGCAAAGAAGACTTTGGGTACATTAGGCATGAAGTACGAGAAATTCCATGCGTGCCCAAATGATTGTGTTTTATATAGACACGAGTATGAAGATCTAGATGAATGTCCGACGTGCAAAGAGTCACGGTGGAAGAAGGGTAAAATTCCATGTAACGGGGTTAAAGGAGTTCCAGTTAAGGTACGTACATTTTCATCACTTGATTAGGAAATACATGTAGCTCATATTCATTATTTATTACTGATTTTCATTAAATATATTTCAGTCGTTATGGTACATTCCTCCAATGCCGCGCTTTCGTCGAATGTTTAATAGTGTTAAACACGCGAAGAACATGGTTTGGCACTCCGAAAAGCGTATCGATGATGGTATGTTGAGACATCCTGCTGATGCTGCACAGTGGAAATCATTCGATTTAGAGTATAAGGATTTCAGTGTTGATACTCGAAATTTGCGCCTTGGTTTAGCTTCTGATGGAATGAACCCGTTCAGCATGATGAGCAGTAAATACAGTGTTTGGCCGGTTATACTTGTGAACTACAATCTCCCTCCAAAGCTATGTATGAAGAGAAAGTTCTTGATGTTAACGCTTTTGATTTCAGGACCGAAAAGAATGGGAGCAAGCAAGTCTCCATGTGCTACACAACGTTTCCGAGGTCAAGCCATTTGTTGATATTCATTTGAATGAGTTGAGAGTGAATAATCCAAAGAAGGGTAGAAATGAAAAATGGTTGCAAGAAGAGCACAACCGTTTGTTTCAAAACTGGCTTGGAAAACGCATATTTAAAGAGGCAGGACATTCATCTACGTTGAGTAAACTATCTGGCGGGCCTTCCTCAATGGTTACAAGGTACACTGCTTGGTCTGTTAATGGTTTTACATTTTACACAAAGGAACGAGACAATAAGCATCCCGTACAAAATAGTGGTGTTACATTGTTTGCGGAAGCTTTACATGTTTCGTCGGCAAAAGATAAGAATCCAAAACATGCTTTTATGAAGTATTACGGATACATTGAAGATATTTGGGAACTTGATTATTGCGGGTTGCGAGTCGCATTATTCCAGTGCAAATGGGCAGACAATAATCACGTTAAAGTTGATAATGACGGAGTTACAATTGTCGACTTTAGACGGATTGGCTACGAGAATGATTCATTTATTTTGGCTTCGCAAGCAAGTCAAGTGTTTTATGTTTCGGATCCAGCAAATCCTGAGTTATCGTTAGTGGTTCATATGAAAGCGAGAAACGGTAACGAAGAAGAAGACGAAGACATGTCTAGCATTCCTCCGTTCACATCAGGATTACCGCCAATTGATCAAGAGGTGGATGATCTTGATAATGACGATGTTTCACATCTACTTCGTAAGGATATAGATCCTATTTTTGTTTAATATTGAACATTTAGATAATGTATTTTCATTTTGGATTTGATGTTATTCTCCTGTAGACAACGTTATTTTCCATTCAAAATTTCTCTATACAATGTCATTTACATTAACATTACATTTCTCCGACATCGCCGCGGCTGAGTACAACTCTCGCCGTGGCAGGATCATCTCGCCGCGGCGAAATACAAATCCTGCCGCGGCGAGGACCCTTCTACAACGCTTAAACAAGCGTTGTAGAAACCTCACCGCGGCAACGTATATTCCATGCCGCGGCGAGGATATCACGCCGCGGCGGGAATATTACCTCGCCGCGGCGAGACTAGATCTTAAAAAACACAGACTCTCAGTATAAAAAAATGAAAATCTCGCCGCGGCGACATATAAATCCTGCCGCGGCGAGGACCCTTCTACAACGCTTAAACAGGCGTTGTAGAACCCTCGCCGCGGCAACGTATATTACATGCCGCGGCGAGGGTATCCCGCCGCAACGGGAATATTACCTCGCCGCGGCGAGACAATGTCTTGACTCGCCTCGCCTGGCCGAGCTCACCAGCTCGCCTCGCCTGGCCGAGCTCATCAGCTCGCCTCGCCCAGCCGAGCTCACCAGCTCGCCTCGCCTGGCCGAGCTCATCAGCTCGCCTCGCCCGGCCGAGCTCATCAGCTCGCCTCGCCTCGCCAGGCCGAACTAAACTGTTGTAGAAACCTCGCCGCGACAACGTATATTCCATGCCGCGGCGAGGTCATTACGCCGCGGCGGGAATATCAACTCGCCGCGGCGAGACAAGTTCTTAAAAAACACAAACTCTCGGTATAAAAAAATCAATTTCTCGCCGCGGCGAAATACAAATCCTGCCGCGGCGAGGACACTTCTACAACGCTTAAATAAAGCGTTGTAGAAACCTCGCCGCGGCAACGTATATTCCATGCCGCGGCGAGGTCATTACGCCGCGGCGGGAATATCAACTCGCCGCGGCGAGACAAGTTCTTAAAAAATACAGACTCTCGGTATAAAAAAAATCAAACTCTCGCCGCGGCGAGGTGATATATTAGCCGCGGCGTAGATCACTCGCCGCGGCGGAAAATATACTGTGCCGCGGCGAGAATAGTCACGCCGCGGCGAGAAAGGTACCTAGCCGCGGCGAAGAAGCACTCTACCAGGTACTCATTCACTTTTTTGCAATATATAACCAATTCTCCAACTAAAAATGATGATTCAATTAAAATTTCTACAATAAATAAAACAAACCAAACGAGTCTCAAACATACAAATAAAATAAACCAAACGAGTCTCAAACACACAAATAAAACACACCAAGCAAGTCTTAAACTGAAACTTAAATTTAAAAAGAGTTTGAAATTTATATGGAAGAGTTGGTGTTGTTGGTTCTTGAAATTTACTCGTCATTCGGTGGTGGTGGTGGTGGGTTCGCCGGATATTGAGGAGGTGCCATATGCGGTGGCCACTGTGGTGGTGCGTACGGATAGTCGAAGTACAGAGGATATGGAGGAAATAACACCTGATTCTCTTGGTTGATGTCCCACCGAGAGTAGAGATCGTTCAACTGATTGATGTGAGAGGCGCCATACTCCGCTTGTTGGTGCATGTACTGTTGCGTGTGTTGCAACCCGCCGACGAGATAGTTGGAGCAATGAGCAATGTAGTCGATGGTGGCGGGGTCGATTACCGGAGGCGCTGGTAAGCGCAATAGGGGCTCCGCTTCCCCCTCTTCACCCTCGTCCTCCGCTTCTTCCTCTTCCTCCGCTTGTGGATCCTCCCTAATCTTGTACCGCTCGATAATGGAATCCGTAATAGGCCCCATTGAACTGTGTATCGTATCCCTTTTCGAGCGTGGTACCCCCGCATTTGTACAAAGGCCGGTAATGATCGCCGGATATGGCAAACCGTGTCGTTCATTAGTATAGTCGAGTTTCTTCATCCAATTATAGATGAATCGACCGACGTTAATGGAAAGGCCTTTAACAATGCAGAACAACACCTGGATACGATCCTCGTCGAGAGTGGTGAAGTGCTTGATTGGATAGAGACGAGCGCAAACAAAGTAAATCCACGCTTTAGCGATCCTGGTGAGTTGGTCACGCTTGAGTACCCTTTTTCCTTTTTCAGTGACCCAATCCTCTCCCGGAATGCACAACACCCGTGACATCTCCTCATGGCTGCAACTTCTTAGCCATTCTCGATAGCCCTCGTTCTCGAAAGGCACATCTGGGGTCCCAAGAAGATCGTTGATAGCTTCGATACTCATATCGACCCGTTTCCCACGGACCGTCACAACATCACCTTGGGAGTCCGGCAAGTTTGCGTAGAATTCGTACACGAAGTTGACGTTCGAATCGAACTCGGGTACAGCACAATACCTCCCCCAATCATGACCAACTATGCTGTTGCGGATTTGCTTTCCTATATCCGACGTATTGCTTACATTGAATCCTCTCTCATGGATAATGTTACGCGGCAAGATTTTGTCGTAGCGTTCCTCTGCGACCTTGCTAGTAAAGATACTCGAGTTGTATTCCTCTTCGGGAGACTGTTGACGAGGTCGCTTGCTTTTTACTTTACTCTGACCTCTGGAAGAGCTCGGAGCCTTGGAGGCCGTGTTTTTAGTTCGAGGCATTTTCAAGCTCCTACAAAACATAATCATAAACAATTCTACAATTAACATAGAACAAATTATATATCAATTCCAAGAATGTATATTTAAGTACATGACAAATTAAAACAATTCCAACAATCACAAATAATTCATAAACAATTCGACCAATCACAAATTCATGAACAATTCGATCAATCACCAATTCATAAACAATTCAATCTCAACATTAATATACATAACCATTTTAACCACTAACCTATGTAACAATATGTCAAACACAATCCGGACATTTCAATTTAACTCAAATTCTCATTCAAATTCACTCATTCAAATTCCACTAACCTAAATTCACTCATTCAAATTCCACTAACCCAAACCCTAATTTCTTGTTCTAATAAGAGAAAATCAAACAAAACCCTAAATTTGTGAATTCAAAAATCAAACTATATGCAATTCGGGTAAACAACAAGAAATCCATATCAACAACACCAAATTAAATCAATATACACCTTAAAAAACTTTTAAAATCATACCTTACAATGACGCGGCAAGAGAGAGAGAGAGAGAGGCGCGAGAGGAAGCACGGCGAGGACTCGGCGAGAGAAAAGTGACGGCGAGGACAAGGCGAGAGAGAGTTGGCGGCGAGGACAAGGCGACGGCGAGATTTTGGGGCGGCGAGGACGTGGCGAGGGATTTTGAAAGAAAAAAACTGGAGAGAAGCGGCCGAAAATGGTTGTCTCGTGTGTGGGTATTGGAAAAAATGAGAAAAAAACTGAAAACGGCCTTTTATAGTGAAAACCTAAAAATTCTCGCCGCGGCGAAAATATGTCTTCGCCGCGGCGAGACGTCCCTACAACGGTTATAATATCCGTTGTAGGAACGGGTCGCCGCGGCGAGATTCCTCCCTCGCCGCGGCGAGACAGTTTCTTAAAAAACTGCTTGGCCACGGTATCCACCTCGCCGCGGCGGAGGATATTTCTAGCCGCGGCGAAATTATCTCGCGGCGGCGAGAAATAGTTATCGCCGCGGCGACATGAATCTACAACGCTTGTAACAAGCGTTGTAGAAAGAGTCGCCGCGGCGATGTTTAAATTGTGCCGCGGCGAGACCCATCCTTCTACAACGCTTTTACAAAGCGTTGTAGAAAGTTCTCGCCGAGGCATAAATCACGTGGTGCTGCGGCGAGGATTCTACAACGGATAGTTTAAACGTTGTGGAAAATCTGAAATTTATGTACTTCTACAACGCTTAGCTTTAAGCGTTGTAGAAACTATCATATCCTACAACGCTTATGCATAAGCGTTGTAGAAACACTGAGATTCTACAACGCTTAGCCATAAGCGTTGTAGAAACACGATGTTTCTACAACGCTTATGTTAAGCGTTGTAGAATCCCTAGTTTCTACAACGCTTATGTTAAGCGTTGTAGAAAGTGGGTTGTATAATCCAACATTTGTAGTAGTGGGAAGAGTAATCAATGATTACCTTGCCACATAAATCAATGAATTGAAAGGAATGATAATTTTGAATTATCTTGTCGTTAAAATCAATAACATAGTGGGAGCATCCTAGAATGGATCCTTGTCACTCTCATCAACAATAAACTTTCCTTGAATGGAAAGACATGAGCTTGAGATATCATTCTCGATCAAACTAACTTGTCTGAAAGTTATTAGCCCATATTTAATAGATCTACCTGTTAAGCTATTAGCTTAAAGGAATAGAGAGATCTATAAAAAGATTAATGAAATGGTTTAAGCTTTAATAAGCTATAAGGTAAAGGATTGAGCCCTTAAGGAGAGACACTATCATCAATGATACTCTTCTTTCTGATACCACGAACCACTTCATTTGGGGTATTCAAAATTGAAGATGAACTGTCCTTTGAGGATGAAGTTCCAATAACATAAAGACATGGATCGAAGTAGTAATACTACTAAAACTTTTGAAATATGAAAGGTAGATCCTAAGTACTTAACAAACTAATCATGATTGTACATGGATGTTTGTTATAATCAATATTTTGAGAATGATCGATAAGTGTAGCTCCTAAACAAGTGCCATGAATAAAGTCATTACTATTATAGTTCTAGACCTCATTATGACATAAGTAAATTGACTGAGATAACTGTTTCAAAAATTAAATTTAGAAACGACATGCTCGTATCATAATGTCTCAAACATATTTATTGACATAAGGTATGAGCTCAATGTTGAGGCTATTGACATTGTCTTTAAAAGGACTAATAATTAGACCTTAGACAATGTCGTATTTCCGATAATAAATACATGTGTTGTAAACACTGTATTTTCTGGAAATAGTGAGATACGTAGTTATTTAAATATAGTAGATCCTTAAAGTCTTGTGTATATATTGAATATAAACACGACAAACAAAGATGAACTATAAATAACCAAGTAATGGAAATAGGTCAATAAGTTCTTATTTAAACACGTTCAATAAATCACACTATAGTAAGTGGTGATGAGATCAAACCATGCAATGGTGCAACCTGTTTTGGCACCAAATGGATGTACACCTTGATAGGGAGACTTGTTATCTTTAGATATAATGTCTGGTGTATAATATAAAGGTATGCGAAGTGTTAATTTGTACTAAAGTAAATCTATTTACTATGAACAATTTGGCTTGACCTTAAATGGTAAGTCAAAGATCACTTGCAAATATTCATGAACTAGAATAATATGAAAATGGGACATATGTTAGATCGACATAAATGATAGAGTATAGATAAAAGTGGGAATCCATATGATGGGAATCTCAATCCTGGGTCAAAGTCTAAACCGTCTATAATGATGGCAAAGAATTAAACTGGCTGAAGGAAACTTATCTTCTCTGGTCAAAGTGGGAGATTTTTGGGAATATTGCCCACTTGAAGATAATGAACAAATGATTACTAAATTCGATAATAAGATTACTTTATTAGCATTATATGATTAGTGGGTTGATTTCTAAACAATTAGAATCAATAACAACTATCTTCAATAGCCTCCGTATTAAACTGAGTCACGTGATGGGCACCTGAGTTCGGGCGGTGAGCTAAAACGAGGTCGATGACTGATATACGCCTGGAAAGCTATATCTAAAGTCATATATGTGGAACACATAGGTGAAGGCTGATCACTATGTGGGAGCATTCTATACTTGTGGTAAGTGTACGACTTGGACAGGTCTTGGTTGTAGATGTGTCGTTTAAGGACCGTTACGACACACTAACCGAGGCCGCTATGATGGTCACAGTGAGACTTGATATGAATCCTGAAGTGATCATGGACACTGGGTCATGTTACTGAGCTCTTTGACTCATTCGCTAAAAGGCTATCTATGCTAATCACACCTTATGTCTTGGGAGTCTCTCAGAGCATGATTCGAGTGAGAAGTGATTTAGAGATACAGAATCCAGCCTTCCTAAAAGAAGGTTAATGTTCACTCACCTAAGGGTTGATTCCAGAACCGATAGATTTCTAGCACTTTCGAAGTAAGTAACGTTCAAAAGAATCTTTCGCTGGGGAAACAACAATGCTTAGGGCTGATATGTATCAAGAGAAGTATAACGGAAAAATTGACTTCTCTTGACACGGGTTGAACCTGGAGGATCTTGAACACGAACTGACTATATCAGTGGACACTCGTCACGATGAGTAAATATAAGTCTACTATTAAAGGAGAGTTCATTCTTGGCTTACAAAGTGGAGTATTTGACCAAGATTAGACGAATCGATGGAAAAAGGGAAAGGACTGTTTCGTCTTTTTCATCGGATTTGTTAAGGTTCTATTACTAGGTCCATAGTCCCCGATTCGGCTCTGATAAAGGCGGATAAGAACTTTCGTATAATAATGTTTATCATTATTAATCTCACTTGCTGTAATTGTGATTGACATAATTAATTCTGGAAAACGGGTATTCGCTGAATTAAATAAATATTTATGGTAGAATTGTTTATTTATTGTTGGATCAAGTAAATAATCAATTATTAATTATTTGTTTGTTGTTGGACCAAGTAAATAAATAAATAATTGGGTTTTCAGCAATTGGGCCTTGCACAAAATATGAAAATCGGATTTGGGAATTTTGGCATGGGAGTTGCGCAAATTTGCCTTGGCCATATGCCTAAAATCCGACTTTTATTATATTGGTATTTACCAATATTTTCTCTTTAGTTATTTAAATAAAGGAGAGAGAATAATATAAGATATTGTCTTTTATTCTCTCCTTATTTAAAGGAAAGTATTTAGGATAATATATGAGAATATATTCAAAGGGAAATAATATATTCTCCTCTATTATCTCACAAAATAAAATATTCTCTATTTAAATAGAGAATAATATCACATAGATATTGATCTGATGGATGAGAGAAAAAGTAGGATTCACTTGTTGAGATCCAAGGGCCTAGATTAAATCCTCTAGTGTGAACACAATAAAAGGAAATAATATATTATGGAAGGTTTCATGAATATCTCATTTTACTACTATAAATAGAGGTTCATGAGAAGACATAAATAAAGGGAAGGATGTTGACCTAATAATTTCGTGGCTCTCCCTCTTGGCCGTGCGAAATTTTCTGCCTCTCCCCCTCGGAAATTCGTTTCCATTCTTAGTAAAATAAGAGCGAGATTTGAAACACCACATTTCTCATCTAGTGAGATAAAGACTGTGCCCACTCATCTTTCTTATTAGTCTCGGAGATTACGTTTCGGAAGACTAAGGTGTCATCCTCGAGTCCTTCATCAAGACGACGCAAGGAGTACGCGATTGGTTTAGGAGCGTTCTGTAGCTGAACCGAAAATCAATGTAAGTATTCGTTTTTTTTTGCTCAAATCGGTTGCTTGATAAATATGCTCTCGTGAATTAAATTAATTAAACATAACTAGATCTTGTTAATTATAACCATAATTTAATTGGCTTATGATCAACGTAATTAATTATTTTTTCGCATTAATATGGTTATATTGGAGAATCATCTCCAACGAGTGGTATCAAAGCGATTGTTCGTGTATGATACGCGCTTGATTCCCCAACAGAGTATTCTTGTTGATATGTTCTTGTGTGTGTGAATGATGTGGTCTCAATAGCTCGTTACAATGTTTTTTAGTGGCTGATTATCATCTTATGTTATCTTGCAGACATCCAGTAGACTGACTTGCTAGCGAAGTGCCGTAAGTGTCTCATGTCTCGACTATCTATCGAGTGAAATTAGTCGGCCCATAACAGTTGTTAACAGCGCCACAAAGTGAAGCATTGGAAGAACGAGATGGCTCCAGAAAGACCCAAAAACACAACGCCTCGATGTTCTGGAACACCGCAATGGGGTGTTTATGTGATTAAAGAAAGATACCATGACATACAAGAGAACATGTGAACCATCGACATTGAAAACCTCATTGAGAAGGTGAAACTACTCGAAGAGGCGCTGCGAAAGACCGAATCCCTTTGTCGAAGAAGCCGAGGCAAAGATAGAAGCTATCATCGAGCGCTTCTCCCATATCGAACAAGCAAATCGTTCCCCGTGGCACGCAAGCATCGAAGCAAGTGTGCTCAGCTTGTCCGAAAGAGTCCAGATCCTTGACAGTTGAATGCTCGCCATAGAGCGCCGAGAACAGCACGACCCCGTAGTCGATTTCAAAGTAGGACTCGGCACCCTGGCGGAGAGAATAAATGCCCTAGAGTGCAGAGATCATTCTCCTCGCAACTCGAATTCTTCACCGCGAGTTGCCACTGAGCCAAGTGTGGAAGATCAATTAGCGAGTCGAAAGCAAGATCTCGAGTAAAACACGCACGATGTTGTCGACTCTCTCCAAAGAGAACTGCTGATTATAAGGTCCACCCTCAACCTGACAGTCTGGGCCATGGGGAACCAACCCATGGGTTCGGCCCTAGTCGAATTTGGCCGACCCCGAATCCCCGAGCCGAAACACTTCGATGGCACCCAAGAAGCAAAAGAGTTGGAAAACTTCCTCTTCGGCACGGAACAATACTTTCGTGCGGTCGGTGCCGAAGAGGGTACTTGGGTGATCACGACCTCGATGTATTTGACTGATGACGCCAAGCTATGGCGGAGGACCAAACACCGTGCGATCCAAGGGGGTGAAGTAACAATCAACACTTGGGACGCCATGAAGAGAGAACTCCGCGCCTAATTCTTCCCCGAGAATGTCGAGTACAGGGCAAGGCGGAACCTTAGAGACCTAAAGCAAACGGGTAATGTCCGAGAGTACGTGAAAAAGTTCTCGCCCCTTATGCTAGATATCATCAACATGTTTGAGAAAGACAAAGTCTTCGCGTTACTCGATGGGTTGAAACCATGGGCGAGGACTAAACTGCACCGCCTTAATCTGAAAACCCTTGCCGCATGCCAAACAGTAGCTGAACATCTCACCGAATTCTCAGTCGAGCCCTCTCAAGCGAAGAGACCACAAGCGAGCCCAAACCCGAGCAACGTGGGCCCGAGTAGAACCCCGAAGGGGATAAAGCAGACTTGGGAGAAGAAGCAATTCAACCCGAGGTATGCTCCTCCTTTACAACCTCCCACAAGGAATGCTGAAGTCAAAGGCGCTCAAGGTGAAGTCAGAAAAGGGCAGTGTTTCTTGTGCAAAGGTCCCCACAATGTACGCCATTCCCCTGGCTGCAGCCGCTTGACGGCTCTCCAAGCCGAGGTCCAGGCCGAGATGCACGAAGCTGAAGCTGAACAGGGAGAAGGGGAAGAGATCATACAGATGGGTGTCGTTCGACTCCTTAATGCCCTCAAGAAACAAGGCATCGACCCGAAGAAGCATGTCGAAAAGGGGCTTATGTATGTTGACGCACATGTAAATGGGGAGTTTGGAAAGAGTGTGATGATCGACATGGGAGCAACCTACAACTTTATATCTGAAGCCAAAGCAAAACGCCTAGGCCTCTCCTTCGATAAAGATACTGGTCGAATGAAAGCCATCAATTCAGAAGCACGACCCACGTCCGGAGTGGCCCGACGAGTGAAGTTCAAGATAGGAACGTGGGATCGACAAACAGACCTTATCGCAGTAGAGATGGAAGATTTCAACATCGTGCTCGAGAATGACTACCTCATTGAGAATGGAGGAATCCCCATCCCCGAAGCATAATGGGCGAACGGCCCATCGTAGTGCCCGCCAGAGCCAAGCAGAGTGTAGCGACGAGACTCATCTCTGCGTTGCAATTCAAGAAAGGTGTGCATCAAGGAGAATCCACGAACATGGTTGGGGTGAACCTATTCCCTCCATGATTCAAGAGTTGTTGGCGAAGTGTCAAGACGTGATGCTCGATAGCCTCCTGAAGACACTACCACCAAGAAGAAGTATAGACCACGAGATTGAGCTCGCCCCAGGCTCCAAGCGTCTAGCCAGAGCGGCTTATAGGATGGCACCCCCATAACTTCAAGAGCTTAGAAAACTACTAAGCGAGTTGTCCGAAGCTGGCTTCATCAAGCCCTCCAAAGCACCCTTTGGTGCCCCAGTGCTATTCCAGAAGAAACAAGACGGAAGCTTGCGGTTATGCATTGAATATCGAGCATTGAACAAGTTGACAGTGCGCAACACCTACCCAATCCCCCTGATCGTTGACTTGTTTGACTAGCTAAGTCAGACCATGCATTTCAAAAAACTAGACTTGCGATTAGGCTACTACCAAGTGCGGATTGCAGAGGGTGACGAAGCAAAGACCACTTGTGTCACCCGATATGGAGCGTTCGAGTCCTAGATATGCCATTCGGGTTGACCAATGCGCCAACTACCTTTTGCAAGTTGATAATTCAAGTGTTCCACGGATTTCTCAACAAATTCCTGGTAGTATACCTTGATGACATTTTGGTATACAACACTACGTTAGAAGAGCACGAGAAGCACTTCGAGTTGGTCTTCCAAAAGCTGAGGGAGAACCAGCTATATGTGAAGAAAGAGAAGTGCTCGTTTGCGCAAGGCCTCATCAAGTTCCTCAGGCATATCCGCATGGACATGGACAAGTTGAAGTCCACCCGAGACTAGAAAGTCCCGCCAATGTGAAGGAACTTCGCTCGTTTCTCGGTCTGGCCAACTTCTACCGGAAGTTCATAGAAGGATATTCAAGAAGGCATGCCCCACTCAACGAGTTGCTAAAGAAAGACAAGGTGTGGGATTGGAGCTGTCCCTGCCAAATCACGTTCGAAGATCTCAAGGAAATGATGATGCATGACCCAGTTCTAGCCCTCCCAGACGTCATGAAGCCCTTAGAGGTGCAAATCGATGCTTCGGACTACGCCCTGGGCGAAGTGCTTGTAATGTATGAACTTTTGTAAATGCTCGATTTGTGAATTTGAATAAAATAAACTAGTTTTATTTTGAATCAAATTCTTGTTGCATATGAGACGTCCTTAAATTTTAAATATCTTGAAAAAAATGGGGATAATATTTAAGGTTGACGAAAATTCGGAATAAGAATATTCGAGTAAACTCGATATTATTCTTATTTTCCCGAATAAAATTATTCGGTACATGCTCGAAGATTTAAAAAATTTCGAGAGTAAAATAAATTTCGAAATCCCTTAAATACATTCAAGGTAACGGGAATTAATGAGAATTTTCTCGGTTTATTTATCAATAATATATTTAATTAATTAAGGATAAAGTTGTGAAGTTTTATTTTGAAAGGACTTATGTGCAAGTACTTCGACGTAGTGGGAGGGCTACTCAAAAGCCTGACAGGTACATGTCTTATGGAGACTCTCTCGTAGCCGTCTCCGACATGGATGATCCTGTTTCCTATAGCCAAGCGATGGCTTGTTCTGAATCAAACCTTTGGCTTGACGCCATGAAAGTTGAAATGCACTCGATGTATGTCAACAAAGTCTGGAAACTTGTAGACCTTCCTTAAGGGATTAAACAGGTAGGGTGTGAGTGGATATACAAGAAGAAAAGGGGTCCAGATGGGAACGTCGAGACGTTCAAAGCACGACTTGTGGCGAAGGGTTATACCCAACAAGAAGGGATTGACTATGAAGAAACCTTCTCGCCAGCCGCGATGCTTAAATCCATCCGCATACTCCTATCCATAGTTTCAGCTCTCGACTATGAGATCTGGCAAATGGATGTCAAGACAGCCTTCCTGAATGAAAATCTTGATGAGCGCATTTACATGGCTCAACCAGACGGTTTCGTGGAAGAAGGTCAATAGAACAAGGTTTGTGAGTTGCTTAAGTCCATTTATGGATTAAAGCAAGCATCTAGGTCATGGAATATTAGATTTGATGAAACTGTAAAGAGCTTCGGCTTTGAACAGTCAATAGATGAGCCTTGTGTTTACAAGTTAATACACGAAGGCAAAGTTATGTTTCTAGTACTATATGTCGATGATATATTACTCATTGGTAATGACGTGGGTAAGTTATCTGAGGTTAAGGTCTGGCTGGCAAAGCAATTCGATATGAAGGATCTAGGAGAAGCCGCGTACATTCTGGGGATCCAAATCTTTCGAGATAGGAAAAACCGGACATTGTCGCTCTCTCAAGCATCTTATATTGATAAGGTGATGGATCGCTTCTCGATGCAAGACTCCAAGAAGGGCCAAACACCCTTTAGGCATGGAGTCTCACTCTCTAAGGACCAGTCTCCCAAGACTGCACAAGAGATTGAAGACATGAGGAAAATTCCTTACGCCTCTGCCGTAAGAAGCCTCATGTATGTTATGCTTTGCACTAGACCTGATATATGTTTCGCCGTTGGCGTAATTAGCCGTTTCCAATCTAACCCTGGACCCGAGCACTGGATTGCTGTTAAGCAAGTTCTTAAGTATCTTCGAAGAACTAGGAACTTGATGCTTACATACTCAGTTACTGACCTGACTATGACGGGATACACCGACTCCGATTTTCAAGAGGATAAGGATTCCAGGAAATCTACTTCGGGATCTGTGTTCGTCCTCAATGGTGGAGCTGTTGTGTGGAGAAGTATTAAGCAATCTTGCATTGCTGACTCCACAATGGAAGCAGAATATGTGGCTGCTTGTGAAGCATCCAAAGAGGCTGTATGGCTTAGAAAATTCCTTAATTATTTGGAAGTTGTTCCAAATGTCGACGAGCCAAAGACCCTTTATTGTGATAATAGTGGGGCTGTCGCTAACTCAAAGGAACCTCAAAGCCATAAGCGCTCTAAGCATATTGAGAGGAAATACCATTTGATTCGAGAGATCGTGCAGCGCGGAGACGTGGAAGTGAAGAAGATCTCAACGGTGGACAACCTAGGAGATCCATTCACAAAGGCCGTAGCGAACAAGGTCTTCGACCAACATCGAGAGGGATTAGGCATGAAGGACTACACACATCTTCTTTGAGTGAAGTGGGAGTTTGTTGTCAATGGTGCCCACAAGAAGACTTGTAATCTTTATATTGTACATTTGATGTAATAAAGTCTCATGAAGACTCTTGCTTGTAATTGCTTATTCATTAATAAAAAGTTGAAACGTTCATTCATTCTTCTGTGTCTGTTTGAAGCTTTATGATAAAACATTAGTCTTTAGTCCATAAACAAATTAAACAACTTACGAAGAGACAAATGTAGATTTGCATGAACAAACTCTTCGTAGTTTTCTTAAAACGATATATTCGCAATCTAAGGGTCAAAGGACTATTGACCTCAGTATGATTGTTAGAAGAATCTATGATGTCTGATTATGAGGCATTGAGAGTTGGAGACTCTATAGTTCTTCTACCTGTGCACTTCTAGAGACAAGATAAGAACAAACCATTTAACCTCTTATGTCTCGAAGTCACTACGTATGAATTGCATCGTGCTTACCTTAATCCTGAAATGAGACATGTCATTTCACACCTTACGTATTCTCATTTGAGAAAGTCAGAGTTCGGACTCACTATGTGATTCCGAACAAGGCCTATTGGTGAAGTACTAAGTTGTGAGAATGTCATGAGTAACTTTGTGAAGTTCTCATAGATATGGAATTCATGTACAAGATTGCTGAAATGCAATGTATATCACCTCATGCTTTGTTCCTTGGAGTGTGAATAAATGAACTGGCCAGTGTCCAAATTGAGTCCTGACTCTTTTGGATGAAACAATGTGACTTGTTAGCTCCTCGTCAATACATTGTTTCTAACTTATTCACAAGCGACAAAGGATTTGAGGAAATAACACCTAGAAGGGTAAAATGGTAATATTATAAATCCCGACTAGCTGATGATATTCATGAAGGGTAAACACTGATAATATTCTGTGGATCTACTCATTACAATTAGGTTGAATTCTTGAGTAGAAAATAAATTCATTTGAACCGAGAGATTTTCAGTGTCAACTCTTTAGTGGAGTCAGTTGACATTAAGCTAAACTTGGAAAAAGTTTTGTGAACTTTTGAGTCCAAGTGTTTAGCTCAAGCTTTGTTCATTTGGATCCATGAGGTCACTGTCACAAATCACATCGAGTAGGAATAGTTAAACTGGAAGCTAAGGCAAAACAAGCACGAAAATTGTCAATAAATTTTTGAGACATAGGATGAAATGAATGTCAATAAATTTTTTGACATAGTCATTTGATGACATGCATCACTCGGCCAAAATTAGATTTATTGGGCCTTCTGGATTAATTTCATTTCATGAGAATTTTATTGAAAATTCTTAATGGGCCTTTTTCATATTGTCATGAACAAATGGAAAAGCTTCTAGAAGGCCTTTCTAGAGTATTATAGGCACCCACCACCCAAAGAAAGAGAGAATATTTTGTGCATAAATGTATCAAGATACTTGCCAAAAGAAAAAGAGGAAACAAATTTGCATATGGATGCACTAAGGGAATCGGCCAAGTGAGAAAAAGGCAAGGCAAGGAACAAAAAAGGAAACAAATCCAAGCCTTCTAGAAGGCTGCCTTGGCCGCCCAAATGAAAGAGGTAATAAGGCTATATTGCTCATGAATATGTGATATTCTATAGAAGAGGAAATTACCTTATTGAAGGCAAAGCCTCTCCTATAAATAGGAGCCTCATTCTTCACATTTCATTCTTCCAAGTTTAAGAGATTTGAGAGACTCTCTCTCTAGAACTTGGCCGAACTCCTCTCTCTCTCTCTCTCTAGTTAATTTTCGATTTTTGTTTTGGCACCTAGGTCCTCATTTGACCTAGTGTTTAGCTCTGTGACTTCAAGACTCGTTCTTAAGTCGTAGTGTTTAAAAGTGTCCACTCACTAATTCCTTTTCTCTCGAGTGATTTAGTGATAGAAACTTTCGTGGTTGCTCGAGTTGCCGAGGAAGGAAGAGAGACGTGCTACGAGGGGAGACGAACGTTGCAACCTTTTTCCAAAAGCTTCTCAATGCTCAAGCGTCTAAAAAGGTTAGTAAACTTCTATGCTCATATTAGTTTTTATTTACATGTTCTTGCTCTTTGTCTAGGTTAGTAAAAACTGTTTTACTTGTAAAAGAAAATTTTTAAAATTCCGCCGCTTAACGAAGCGTTAAACTTTTTCTTAAACCCTAGATCAATTCCAACAGTCTACATGTCAATTAAGCATTCCGATCCGAACTCGCATCAAGGAAAATCTTGAGAAAGACCCAGTCTCCCGCACCATCATGACCCTTGTCAAGGAAGAGAAATCATGCCGATTTTGGATCAAAAATGGATCCTGTTAACCAAAGATTGCCGATTGTTCGTTCCGAAGGCGGATGACTTACAGAATACTCTCTTAAAGGAGTGGGACGACATGTTGTGGGCCGACCATCCTGGGTGGCACCTCACGCTTTCTCTCCTTAAGCAAGCCTACTATTGGCCTCAGATGAAGTCCCATGCTCAAGACCATACTCGAACTTGCTTCATCTGCCAACAGGACCAGGTCGAGAGAAAGAAGATACCTAGACTTCTAGAGCCGTTGACCACCCCAACAAGGCCTTGGGAAAGCATCTCGCTAGACTTCATTACGAGCCTCCCGCACACTGGAGACTTGTCATGCATTCTAGTTGTGGTCGACCGGTTCTCCAAGTATGCCACCTTCATCCCAACGAGCAAGTATTGTGGGACCGAAGAGACAGCCCGCCAGTTCTTCACCCACGTAGTGAAGTACTGGGGCAGACCGCAGCACATGGTGAATGATCGAGACCCTCGCTTCACGGGAACCTTCTGGAGTGAGTTATTCAAGTTACTCGGCTCACAGTTAAACATCTCCACGAGTTTGCATCCTAGACGGATGGACAGACCGAATGATTCAACGGGATGTTGGAAGAGTACTTGCGTCATTTCGTTAATGAGAACCAACGTAATCGGCCACAATTGCTAGATGTAGCTAAATTCAGCTTTAAACGCTCTCAAAAGCTCGGCCACATCTCTCAGTCCCTTCGAGGTAGTTCAAGGCCAACAACCCTTGATGCCTCATTATATTGTTGGAATAGATCTAGGATTAAGAAAATTTTAACGCTTCTTCAAGCGGCGGAATTTAAAAATTTCTTTAAACAAGTAAAAACGATTTTTAATAACCAAGACAAAGAGCAAGCACATGTTATTTTAAATTAAAACTATTGAAGACCAATTACTCGTTTACTAACCTTTACGTGGCTTGATCGTTGAGAAGCTTGTGGAGGTTTAATCGCTCGTCTCCCCACGTAGCTCGCCTTTCTTCGTTCTTCGGGAATTCGAGTAACCACGAAAGTTTCTATCACATGAATCACTCGAGAGAAGGATTTAGTGTGTGGGCACTTTTAAACACGACGACTCAAGAACAAGTCTTAGAGTTGAAGAGCTAAAACAAAACGCTAGGTCAAATGTGGACCTAGGTGCCAAAACAAAACCAAGCAACTAGAGAGAGAGGGAGAGGAATTTCGGCAATCTAGAGAGAGAGAGAGAGCTCAAAAATTTGGGATGAGAAACAATGAGAATGATGGCTCTATTTATAGGAGAATGATTACCTTCAAAAATAGTTTCCTCTTTTCTATAGAATATCACATATTCATGAGCAAATCTTATTTCCTCTTTTCCCCATGCTTTGGACGTCCAACATGCCTTGGATTTGTTACCTCATTTGTTTTTCTCTCCCTTGGTCGTGTGACTTATTTCCTTCTAGAGGAAATTTGTTTCCACTTTATCTTTTGAAAAGTATCTTCATACATCCATGCACAAAATAAACTCTATTTCCCTAGCTATTTTGGACGTGCAAAGACTTCTAGATGTTTCTTCATTTGCTCATGAAAATATAAGAAAAGTCCATTCAGAATTTTCAAGTAAAATTTCATAAAATGTAATTAATCCTCAAGGCCCAATTACTCTAATATGGCCGTGTGGAATAATCTATTGTCATCATATGACAATGTAAAAAAAAACTTATTTATTGACATTCATTTCATCCTATGTCCAAAAAGACAGAAATACCCTTTAGACAAATTTTCGTAAAACTTGTCTAGTTCTTGTTTTTTACTTAGCTTCTAGTTTAACTAATCATACTCGAAATGACTTGTGACAGTGACCTCATGGATCCAAATGAACAAAGCTTGAGTTAACATACTTGGACTTAAAACTTCACAAACCTTTTCCTAGTTTAGCTTAATGTCAACTGACTCCATTAAAGAGTTGACACTGAGAATCTCTCGGTTGAAATGAATTTATTTTCTACTCAAGAATTCAACTTAATTATGATGAGTGGATGCATTGAATATTATATATGTTTACCCTTCACGAATATCATCAACTAGATGGAATTTAAAAAATTATCATTTTACCCTTCTAGCTATTATTTCCTCAACTCGTTTGTCGCTTGTGAATAAGTTAGAAACAATGTATTCACGAGGAGCTAACAAGTCACATTGATTCATCGAAAAGAGTCATGACTCAATTTAGACACTGGCCAGTTCATTTATTCACATTCCAAGGAACAAAGCATGATGTGATACACATTGCATTTCAGCAATCTTGTACATGAATTCCATATCTATGAGATCTTCACAAAGTTATTCATGACATATAGAAGTGCGGTAAGCACGATGCAATTCATAAGTAGTGACTTCGAGACATAAGAGGTTAAATGGTTTGTTCTTATTCTGTCTCTAGAAGTGCACTGGTCAATTCAGTACCTTCAGAAGATACCTAGAAGAACTATAGAGTCTCCAACTCTCAATGTCCCATAACCAGACATCACAGATTCTCCTAACAATCATACTGGGATCAATAGCCATTTGACCCTTAGATTGCGAACATACTATTTTAAGAAAACCATGAAAAGTTTGTTCGTGCAAATCTATATTTGACTCTTCATTTGTTGTTAGGTTTATTTAAGGACTAAGGACTATAGTTTATCATAAAGCTTCAAACAAACAAGGAAGAATGAATGAATGTTTCAACTTTTATTAATGATTCAGAGTTACAAGCAAGAGTCTTCGTGAGACTTTATTACATCAAATGTACATAAAAAAAAAAAAAGACTACTACTCCTCTTGTGGGCACCATTGACAACAAACTCCCACTTGACTCGAAGATGTGTGTAGTCCTTCATGCCTAGTCCCTCCCAATGTTGGTCGAAGACCTTGTTCGCTAGGGCTTTGGTGAATGGATCTACCAGGTTGTCCACCGTTGAGATCTTCTTCAACTCCACGTTTCCGCGATGCACGATATCTCGAATCAAATGGTATTTCCTCTCAATATGTTTAGAGCGCTTATGGCTTTGAGGTTCCTTTGAGTTAGCGACAGCTCCGCTGTTATCACGATAAATGGTCATGGGCTCGTTGACGTTTGAAATGACTTCCAAATACTTGAGGAATTATCTAAGCCATGCAGCCTCTTTGGATGCTTCACAAGCAGCCACATTCCAAAGTGGATTTCCTGGAATCCTTATCTGCTTGAAAATCGGAGTCGGTATATCCTGTCATAGTCATATCAGTACCTGAATATGTAAGCATCAAGTTCCTAGTTCTCTGAAGATACTTAAGAACATGCTTAACAGCAATCCAGTGCTCGGGTCCAGGGTTGGATTGAAAACGGCTAACTACGCCAACTTCGAAGCAGATATCTGGCCTAGTGCAAAGCATAGCATACATGAGACTTCCTACAGCTGAGGCGTAAGGAATTTTTCTCACGACCTCAATCTCTTGTGTAGTCTTGGGAGACTGGTCCTTAGAGAGTGAGACTTCATGCCTAAAGGTTGTTTGGCCTTTCGTGGAGTCTCGCATAGAGAAGCGATCCATCACCTTATCTATATAAGATGCTTGAGAGAGCGACAGAGTCCGATTCTTCCGATCTTGAAAGATTTGTATCCCCAGAATGTACTCGGCTTCTCCTAGATCCTTCATATCGAATTGCTTTGCTACCCAGATCTTAACCTCAGATAACTTACCCACATCATTACCTATGAGTAATATATCATCGACATACAGTACCAGAAACACAACTTGGCCTTTGTGTATTAACTTGTAAACAGATGACTCATCTATTGACTGCTCAAAACCGAAGCTCTTCACAGTTTCATCAAATCTAATATTCCATGACCTAGATGCTTGCTTTAATCCATAAATGGACTTAAGCAACTCACAAACCTTGGTCTCTTAACCTTCTTCCACGAAATCGTCTGGTTGAGCCATATAAATGCACTCGTCGAGATCGCCATTTAGGAAGACAGTCTTGACATCCATTTGCCAGATCTCATGATCGAGAGCTTCAGCTATGAATATAAATATGCGGATTGATTTAAGCATCGCGACTGGCGAGAAGGTTTCTTCATAGGAAATCCCTTCTTTTTGGGTGTAACCCTTAGCCACTAGTCGTGCTTTGAACATCTCGACATTCCCATCCGGACCCCTTTTCTTCTTGTATATCCACTTACACCGTACGGGTTTAATCCCTTCGGGAAGGTCTACAAGTTTCCAGACTTTGTTGACATACATCGAGTGCATTTCAACTTTCATGGTGTCAAGCCAAAGGTTTGATTCAGAACCAACCACTGCATGGCTGTAGGAAACAGGGTCATCCATGTCAGAAACGGCTACGAGAGTATCTCCGTAAGAAATGTACTCGTCAGGCTTTTGAGAAGCCCTCCCACTACGTCAAAGTACTACTTGACGAGGTTCTGATGAGTTAGGTTGTGTTTCAGTTGGGGTAAGAACAGTTCTTACAGATGAGGTAGAACCTTCCTCACCCAACTTTTCTTCAAGCACAATTTTGCTTCTAGGTTTTGCATCGTTCATGAAGTCCTCCTCAAGGAAGCGAGCGTTCGTGCTAACGAAAGTCTTGTCATCCTCAGGACTATAGAATGTGAAACCTTTGGTTTCCTTTGGATATCCAACAAACAGACACAATTCTGACCTACTAGCCAACTTGCTAGTCTTTTGCCTCAGCACGTGTGCAGGGCAACCCCAAATTTTGAAGCGGCCTAGATTTACGTTATTTCCTCAACTCCTTTGTCGCTTGTGAATAAGTTAGAAACAATGTATTGACGAGGAGCTAACAAGTCACATTGATTCATCCAAAAGAGTCATGACTCATTTTGGACACTGGCCAGTTCATTTATTCACATTCCAAGGAACAAAGCATGAGGTGATATACATTGCATTTTAGCAATCTTGTACATGAATTCCATATCTATGAGATCTTCACAAAGTTATCCATGACATCTTTATAACTTAGTACTTCGCCAATAGGTCTTGTCTATATCACATAGTAAATCTAGAACTCTGACTTTCTCAAATGAGAATACGTAAGCTACGAAATGACATGTCTCATTTCAGGATTGAAGTAAGCACGATGCAATTCATACGTAGTGACTTCGAGACATAAGAGGTTAAATGGTTTGTTCTTATTCTGTCTCTAGAAGTGCACTGGTCAATTCAGTACCTTCAGAAGATACCTAGAAGAACTATAGAGTCTTCAACTCTCAATGTCCCATAACCAGACATCATAGATTCTCCTAACAATCATACTGGGATCAATAGCCCTTTGACCCTCAGATTGCGAACATACTGTTTTAAGCAAACCATGAAGAGTTGTTCATGCAAATCTATATTTGACTCTTCATTTGTTGTTAGGTTTGTTTAAGGACTGAAGACTATAGTTTATCATAAAGCTTCAAACAGACAAGGAAGAATGAATGAACGTTTCAACTTTTATTAATGATTCAGCAGTTACAAGCAAGAGTCTTTGTGAGACTTTATTACATCAAATGTACATAAATAAAGAAAGACTACTACTCTTCTTGTGGGCACCATTGACAACATATATCCCGGAGTACGTGGGCAAGAATCCGCGTGCCTACGAATTTAGCAAAGAATGGGGAGACAACCACAAGATTGCCCGCACATACCTAGAGAAGGCTGTGAATAGAATGAAGAAGTGGGCAGACCAAGATCGATGACCGCTCGAATTCAAAGTGGGGGGATAGAGTCCTCCTCAAATTGATGCCGGAACAGGTGATGTATCACCAAGCAAGAGACAAGCGCATGTTTCGAAGATACAAAGGCCCGCTGACCGTCCTTGAGAAGGTGGGCAAAGTGTCTTACAAGGTCGACACCCAACCCCTGATGAAGATGCATTCATTCTTTCACATCGGCAACCTGAGACCCTACCACTCCGAAAAAGAAGACGTGTCCCGAAACGAAGACAAACGCCCGCCCATGAAGGGGCCACGATGCAAGAATATTACCAAGGAGGTGAACACTATTCTCACCGACCGCCATGTCAAGATCCAACGGAAATGGCACAGGGAACTATTCATGAAGTGGAAGGACGCATGAGAAGAAGAATCCATCTGGGAGCGTGCAGAAGACGTAGAAGACTTCAAACACAAGATTGAAGAGTTCAAAGAAGCAAGTCGCCATCTAACGTCGACATCAACAACTCCGGCCATGGGAAGGGGTAGAGTACTAGGTTAATTTGAGAAGGGCAAAATCGTCCAGGGTCGTAAGTAAACCCATGACCTCTTGCCCATCACTAAGTATTTTGGGTAGATTGTACTTAGGATTTACTTTTGTAAGTTCGATGAGGGCATCGATATAATTAGTGGAGGTGAATGTTAGGGACCTCCTATTTTGCTCTCCAGAAAATATTTGCACACAGGTCCCTCGAGGATTTTGTATGGTTCCTCAACCTATCCAATGTTTATAGGAGTAACTTTGCCAGATGTTCGTTTTCCTTCTTTAAGGTAAGGTGGTAGAAGGGCATGAGATGAACTAGCCCAAGGACCCTTAGTCCACCACCAGGGATATCAAACTTGCCGTGTAACCTTCCCGTTTGATATCAATGAACAAGTAGACTCAGTTTGTTTTCGTGTTTGTCGTGCTGGGTCCCTACGAATTATTTCTTGATTGTTGGCTTGTTTTCTCGTATACTTATCGATATGTTCTTGTGTGTGTGAACGATGTGGTCCCAATAGCTCGTTACAATCTATCGAGTGCCGCAAGTGCCGCACGTCTCGACTATCTATCGAGTAAAATTAGTCGATCCGTGATATTTATGGTATGTAATAGACATTTTTGCTACGTTATAACTTGGAACATGCATGATGATACATTATGTCCTTCAAGTGATAAAGGTGCAAAATCCATTTGAAAATGTGGTATGCTTTGACGATTTTTTTTCCACTTCATCCATCAAATAACGTAATACTTTCCAAATGGATTCGTACCCAAAAAAAAAAAAAAATGCTTTGAAAAAGATGCGAGTAATCAATCCACTAGCTGTTATAATTAGGACTAATTTGTTTGGCACCCACTTGCATTATTTAGAGTGATGATGGTACTATTAGTAATCCTGATAATAAAAAATAAATAAAAAAATAAATAAAAAAAGAGTAAAACACAACATTAATGGAGTCATATTTTTTAAAAAAAATGACTAGGTTTGAAATTAAATTAAGTTGATACTTTAAGAGGACAAAAAGAGCAACAAAACTAACTTTGTACTTGGTATTTTCTTATAAAACATCGTCTGAAATGTGAACTGTTTTCTATATATATTCGTCTTCTTTATAACAGAAAATAAGGTGATAACCATGACACCTGAACCTAAGATGGAGATTTAAAAAAAAAAAAAAAAAAAAAAAGCATTTGACTCGATCTTTTTGTTCTAAAAATACTCACAAATTCATGAACCATTGCGCATATATATAAATAAAGGACACATAATTTTCAAGTTCAAACTACCTAATCCAGGCTCCAAAATTCTGGCAAAACACGCTTTTCCTCTGAACAATCAAGAGTAAAAGATAGTAACAAATGACAATATAAGAATCATATGCCACATTGAAGCATGAAAGTGAAGTACTTCTGAAGAAAGACATGGCAAGCATTCAAAAGAAAAACAAAAAACAAAAATACAAACTTATTGGCCGTAATAAGGAGGCTGACCAGGTCGGACATCCGGCGGAGCACTGGGCTGAGACG
The DNA here is from genome assembly GCF_054948205.1 of Urtica dioica subsp. dioica. Taxonomy (NCBI): domain Eukaryota; kingdom Viridiplantae; phylum Streptophyta; class Magnoliopsida; order Rosales; family Urticaceae; genus Urtica; species Urtica dioica. Next base: position 21,371,445 of record NC_142756.1, on the reverse strand, counting down.
CTATCGTTGGACCCGCAACGGTGCTCGTCTGAGGGTACGAAGGAACTGAAGACGGTGCGTAATGCTGACTGGGGATGGTTCCGGGGGCAGATACGTAATTCGATCTACCACCCATCGAAGCTTGATCCCAAGCCGGTGCTTGACCTTGACCGGGAGATACCGAAGCCGAAGCAGCATACTCATTCCCGTGGTACTGCGGGCCCGCCTGTTGATTCTGCCACGATGGTGGTGGGCCCCGCGGCACCCCAGGAGCTTGCTGACTGGCTTCTGGGATTGTGTAATCACGGCTTTTATCACTGAAAGCCTGTGAAAGTGTTCACAAAATAGAAACGATGATTACTAAAGTTTTGGTTAAAGGTGATTAGACTCGAATAGATTGTTGTAGTGAAAGGTGATTAAAGTTTCGAGAAGCATACACATAAAGGAACCAACTATTTTTTTTGTTTCCTTCTAAGGATGTCTTTTAGATGTTTCTGTCTCATGAATGTTACTTGAAAAAAGCACATATTTTTATACCTTTACATTGAGATCAGTATGACGAGAGTATGATAGATGAAGCTTACAGTAGCCACCATCATATATGCAGTGTCCTTCCAGAGCTTCTCTCGCCGAGGCTGCGGTACCAACATCTGAAAATTCCAATGCCAAATCAATCAATACGTCAAGTTCAAACAATTTACTATTTTTTTGTGTGCGTATATATAGGGATATACCTGGATATTGAACTAGTGCTTGTGTTTGACCATTCTTCTCAAATATTGCTATTTTCTGGACAACACCATAAGTAGAGAACACCTAAACACAGGAAACGGGTCATTAGACTATGAACAAATCAATGAAAAACATAAAAACTGCGACAGCAAAACTCTTACCGTGTGAATCACGTCTACCGTAACAGCATATTGCATGTTCTCTATTGAGGCAAGAAGGACATTACTCTCTGGCTCCTTCCTTTTTCCATCAGGACCTACAGCCGTCTGGAGAAAATAAACCACTTAGTTATTCACTTGTTTTCTAAACATAATCATTTTGATCACAAGTGCCATGTAGAACACTGGGAAATCAAAATACACACATAATCACTTAAAAGTTAGAAACAAGACAATATATACCTGAGGAATTCCCTCTATTGCAGTAGGATTCACAGGAAGGTATGGATTTGTATAGTCCCTGTAGACCCATGAACATAAAATACGTTAGACTTCTTATCTTTGTCACAGTGCATGTCGTATAAGAAGTATAAAACTCTCTGGACATATCACATCTTATCTAAAAGCCTAGTAATAAGACCCGGACCTTGAGCAGACTGCAGAAACAGAACCTTTCTAAATGCATAGTACACTCCACTTGGAATAATAATATGTGTCAACAAGGAATTATATACACAATTGTTGAAAATAACCAGCAAAAATAACACACATACCAACAAAATACTGCTATCATCCTCTCATAATTCATAGTGAGCATCAAATAAAGAAAATTAAAAACATGTTTATAAATTACACCTCGACTCCATTCTATCACGACCAATGATCCGACTTAACCAACTTTTAGTGTAGTTTACTTAATGTTTTGTTCTCTCAGGGGGGATATTAATTGGAAGCCATTTTATTGGAGAAACCAACAACGGAAAGCTTGGCCAAAGTGATGACATCATATAATGAAATTTATCAGTAAGAACACTGGCAAAATAAGGTACACCAAGACGCTCTTACTATAAAAGCTTAACAAATTCATTCAAGGAAATCAAAAGATCAAGGAAATTACAAAATGGCAAGATTTGCGCCAGGGCTAGCAGGCTTCAATAAACACTACACGGTAAAAGCACACCACTGATGATAAGCACCCTGGCTGCTATAAATATATATGTTGACGAGTAGCTAGCAGTATTTAGCTGGCTATAATACATAGTTTTTTGCTTTGTTAATTATAAACCCATATCCCGTTTTACTTTTGAATCCTCCTAATGTACAGAGATAGCCAAATCATCAGGAATCTTTTATTTGTTTCCTTATATCTGGTCTGCTTGTACATAAAGCAGAGTCATTTGGTTCTGATCTACGAATTCATGAATAAGCATTAAAGGTGTTCTACTTTCAAACCGTCTACTTAAAAAAAAATTACCAATATAGTATTTTGTGAAAACATAGACGTGGTAGTGATGTTAAAAACGTAGACATGGACATGAAAATTCTGGTCACAATACCTGCTACGGTGGGACTGAAACTTAATATTTAGATCAGTATGCGCTGAATATGAAATACGTAAGCTGCATGAACCAACATGGTCTGGGAGGAGATACCTGGGAACAAAGCATCAATAGTCAACTCAAGTTTAAGAATGTACGACATCGTGGTCAAACAGAGCAGTAACATGGATATGGTAACTGCATACCTAGGTATACTCCTTCCATCCAAGGCATCTCTTGCCGAAGATGCTGTCTCGGCATCACTGAACTGAATCAATGCCTGAAAATTATTCTAGAAAATGAGAACCTTAAATCAAGACCGTAGACAATAAATGTCACTGTAAACTGGTGTATAACCTGAAAACCTGCAGCCTTTTCAAATGTGGCAATCTTGTGCACAAATCCAAACGCAGAAAAAACCTAAAAGTGCAGATATGAAGAATTAAATCAGTCATAGAAACAAGAATAAATTAAATATTAGGAAGCCCTCCGTGATATTATTATATGACTAAAAGAAATTCCAAACAGATGATTTAAGTGCAGAATAACACCTGTACATAAATCCTTGACCATAGAAAGGGGAATGACGTACATGATAAATATTCCAAACTGTCTCCAGCAAAACAATTTATATAAGATTCATAACCATGTGTTATTCAACTAATTTCAATTATAAAATAAATATTGTTGTTAGGATATCTAGTTTATATCTCCAGAATAAAGGAAGGTAAAACCAAAATTTGTCCAATATCAATAAATCAAAAGGAAGGCCAAATTTTCCCGATAGTAAAGTTTTTGGATGTTGCCAACCAGAAATCTAATATTATTATTTTTGTTCATCAAGGTGAAGGCATTTATCAAAAGAAATTCACCCGCAGGCTACACAACCATCAGTAAGTTTAGATACATCAGAGAAAAATCACTTGCTCGGTACATTTCGTCAATTTAGAAATATAATCTGAGTTATTTTCATAGCACAGAAGCAATACTCAAACTCTATTTCCTTTCTATAAGCGAATTTACAGGTTTCTAATTCCATACATCCACTATGTTCAGTAACACTGAGTTTGATAGCTGGTGAAAAAATGAACAGCAAACACTTACCAGGTGAATAACATCGATGCTCACATCGCCAGCTTCAACACCCTCGATAGTTACCAAGAGAACATTACCAGGAACATCGCCGGGACTCTTGTTGTTGACAATTTCATGCCTGTTTGAGTACTGGATATACACAGTTTTGCCTCGAACCTGAGCGGGCTCCGAAGATGAAGCATAGTACGAGACCATGGAGATAGCCTGGTTTAAATCTGTCTGCATATATTAAAATGAGAAACTTGACGAAATTAATTTATGCACACTTAATGTCTATAGATAGTTATTGAGTTTGTTTCAGGTATTTCTAAACCGCCTACAGATATTATTTTAGTTATCATACATATACATTATGATAGATCATCAAACAAATTTTCGCACAACACTCTAAGACAACTGATTTAAGCTGCGGTGAACTGAATAAATTCAACCGCACGAACAAAGAACAAACACCTACAAATTAATCTTTCTAGCATCAGTTAAACAGTTAAAACTTCTCAGCTAGTTCACAGTCCAAACAGAACAAAGTTTACCCATCCAATTATACTTAACCCAGATTTTCTCAATTGAAACAAGTGATTTGATTAGATGGACATAAATCGACAGAAATCTCGGATTCCCAAGCCCTAATTTCACAAATCGAGTTCGTAACGACCGACCGTAAACAACTATAATCAAACACGAACAACTGAATCGAAGCTGGTAAAAGGATTACGAATTCAACGAAGGCCTGGTTGCGATTCGCGCCGACATTACACTTGGTGTTGACGATCTTCCCGAACGGCTTGCAGAGCTCGACGAGCTCTTCCTCAGCGCACTCCCATGGCAGGTTTCGGAGGTGAAGCACCTTCGACGGCGTCTGAGTGTACCGGAACTGTGGAGCCCCCGAGGACGACATCGGTCGGAGAAATCTCCGGCGACGGAGTTTTTAGGGTAAACGAAGGGGGCGAGAGAATTTGAAAGGCTATGTTTGGATGCGGAGAGAATCTGCGTCAAATCTTGAGAAAAGTATACACAGAAACAAAAAGCTCAAAGAGAGGGCTTTAGAAGCTCTCGATGGATTGGGTACTTTTTTCATTTCATTTTATTTATAATTTTATTTTTTTTCCTACTAAACGCACCGTTTCTGTGCGAATCTTTTAGTGGAAATGACAATTCTCTCCTTTTGCCACATCTTTTGGGTTAATTACATATTACTCCATAGCGGTGATTGAGTTATTTTTTTTAGCGCGAAGAAGAACAGGAAAGTGACATGAGTCGGAGAAGAACATTTTTTTCTTTTTCTTTCTTATCAAATAATAGAAGGATGTACATGTTAAATCCAGTGTATCTACAATATAAAATTTAATCAAAGTTTGGAAGTTTCCCGAAATTAAATAACGATAGATAGGAAAAAAAATTCCAAAAAAATAATCAAAGAAACTTTTCGTGATAAAATTAAAACCCTGGACATTTTCACATATAAAAAGATCTCATCTTCTGAATAAAAAAAAAATAAAAAAGAAGGAAATATTAGGGTTTCGATCACAGCGGAGCACAACACAAAACCAGCCAATTCCGAGCCATTTCTTTCTAAATGGTGGTGAGTGACTTTTGATTCTTGTGTCGACGCTTTTTTCTCCCTATTTTCAGTGTTTATTTTTACTTTTTGAGTCGAGTATCTGGAACAAAGATGGAGCGGCAAATAAAGTCAACTCCTTGATCATCCCAATCTCACAAGAGTATTGATGAAAAAATTCAAACCGATCTTCCTTTGGTCGTGCTCGTGGAAAAGGTCGAACTGCCGAGCTGGATTTAGGGTTTCGATCACAGCGGAGCACAACACAAAACCAGCCAATTCTGAGCCATTTATTTCTAAATGGTGGTGAGTGACTTTTGATTCTTGTGTCGACGCTTTTTTCTCTCTATTTTCAGTGTTTATTTTTACTTTTTGAGTCGAGTATCTGGAACAAAGATGGAGCGGCAAATAAAGTCAACTCCTTGATCAACCCAATCTCACAAGAGTATTGATGAAAAAATTCAAACCGAACTTCCTTTGGTCGTGCTCGTGGAAAAGGTCGAACTGCCGAGCTGGATTTAGGGTTTCGATCACAGCGGAGCACAACACAAAACCAGCCAATTCCGAGCCATTTCTTTCTAAATGGTGGTGAGTGACTTTTGATTCTTGTGTCGACGCTTTTTTCTCTCTATTTTCAGTGTTTATTTTTACTTTTTGAGTCGAGTATCTGGAACAAAGATGGAGCAGCAAATAAAGTCAACTCCTTGATCAACCCAATCTTGTAGAAAAGATGAAGAAAGAGAGAATCGGAAATGAGAGAAAGAGTGATCCGAGACTTTGAATATTTTCTTATATTGATATGAAATTGTATCACCTATTTATACATATGGTAGATACATGAGAGTAGTCTATATACATGTGAAGTAATAAAGACGTGTAATAAATATGCCTAGTAAATAGATAATAATAAATATTACACAGATAACAAGACATAGAAAAATAACATGAGAAATAAATGTGACAATTTCCCATGTGAAATGAATGCTGAGAGGTGTGAGTTCCCAAAGGCACACTAGTCAGGAAGAGGGGGCGAAGTGACGAGGACGAGGTGAAGCTTAGCTCGGACGAGGTGGCGAAGTGTCAAGAGAAGGTCGAACTGCCGAGCTGGATTTCAACACTCCCCCTCAAGATTGACTGTATATATTGAGGAGATCAAGCTTGCTACATAGCTCGGAGAATGTAGTTCGCGGAAGGGCTTTGGTGAGGATGTCGGCGAGCTGAAGACCTGACGGAATGTATTCCATATCGATAATTTTTGCTTCAATCTTTTCACTGATGAAGTATCGGTCGATCTCGATATGTTTCGCTCCGTCATGGTGGACTGGATTTTTAGCTATGCTGAGAGCGGCTTGATTATCACAGAAAAGTTTGATTAGACCTTCGATGATGATCTTGAGGTCGTCGAGAACTTTCTTTAGCCAGATGCCTTCACATACTCCGCTTGCTAAAGACCTGAGCTCGGCTTCAGCACTACTTCTTGAGACAACAGACTGGTTCTTGCTTCGCCAGGTAACAAGATTTCCCCAGACGTATGTGCACATGCCTGATGTTGATCGTCTGTCTGGAACATATCCGGCCCAGTCCGCATCTGTGAACACTTCGACACCGCGACTTCGTCTTTTCTTGAAGGAGAGGCCAGTCCCTGGGGCAGCTTTGAGATATTGGAGGATCCTCATAACTGCATCCATGTGAGTTTTCGAAGGGTTACTCATGAATCGACTTACCATACTCACTGCGAATCCAATATCTAGTCTCGTGTGGGTGAGGTAGATGAGCTTTCCCACGAGCTGCTGAAATTTTTCTTTGTCAGTGGCGGCCTCGGTGGTGCGAGCTAGAAGTTTCACATTGGTATCCATCGGAGTATCTACCGGTTTGTAGCCAAGCATACCAGTTTCTTTGAGGAGATCCAAAGTGTACTTGCGCTGTGAAACAGAGATACCCTTCTCAGACCGAGCTACCTCTATGCTAAGGAAGTATCGTAGGCTGCCGAGGTCCTTAACTTCGAACTCTGATGACAAAGTTTGCTTCAATCTCTTGATCTCTTCTAGGTCGTCTCCGGTGATGACTATGTCGTCCACATACACACTAAGGATGGTGTGCTTGCCTTGTGTGGAGATTTTTTAGAAGAGTGTTGGATCTGCTTGACTCTACTCGTAGTAGCAACGCTTGAGCACATTGGTGAATTTTCCGAACCATGCTCGAGGGGACTGTTTTAGACCGTATAGAGACTTCTTGAGTTTGCAGACTTTGTTGGCTCCTTGATCATTGTCAAATCCCGGTGGGAGTTGCATGTAGACTTCCTCTTCCAATTCGCCATTTAGAAAAGCATTCTTCACATTGAGCTGAATGAGAGGCCAATCTAAGTTGGCTGCTAGTGAAAGGAGGATTCTGATGGTATTGAACTTCGCAACTGGAGCGAACGTCTCTTGATAGTCAATGCCATATGCGTGAGTGTACCCTTTCGCGACAAGGCGGGCTTTGTATCTCTCCACTGTCCCATCTGGATTGTGTTTGATGGTAAAGAGCCATCTACATCCAACAGTTCGCTTGCCTGGTGGTAGCTCGACGATGTCCCACATATCATTCTGTTCGAGGGCTTGGATCTCGGCATGACTCGCATCTCGCCATTCGGGACTTTGAAGGGCTTCCTCGATGGATTGTGGCACTTTACCTTCTAACTTCACCACATAGGCTTGGTAGCCCGTAGATAGGTTCCCATAGTACACGTAATCCTCCATCCTGTATTTACCATACGACCGAGCAGGTTTTCTCAATGTAATGGGTAAGTCTGGAGATGAGATGTTACCTTGTTCAATAGTGTCGTGGTTCAGGTTCGGAGAGATAGATTGTTCGCGAGCTTGTACCGGACTCTGGGTGATGTTCAGTTCGCATGGAGAGGGTTCAGAGGCTTGCGAGCTGGGGATCAGAGTCGGACTGAGCGAGGTGGGAATCTCTTGAATAGGTGAGGTCGGACTGTGGGGCGAGGTGATCGTGTTTTGGATAGATGAGGTCGGATTTGGGAGCGAACTAGGTGGACTAAGTGGCGAGGTGAATTCTGGGTTTATGATGAGCCAATTTGGGAAGTCATTTTCATTATTCTCCCCCTGACGAACTGGATTGGCGAAGTAAGGGCTGAACTCGTGAAAAGATACATCCATGGAGACTATGAATTTTCGTGACCGGGGTTCATAGCATTTGTAGCCTTTCTGAGTTGCTGAATAGCCAAGGAAGATGCACTTGAGCGATTTTGATTCCAGTTTACCTTGGTCATAAGAATGGGTGAAGACTGAACAGCCGAATACTTTCGTAGGTAGAGTTGAGATGAGACGAGAATGAGGGTATGTCTCTAGAAGGACTTGGGCCGGGATTTTGTAACCAAGGACCCGAGATGGCATTCTGTTTGTGAGGTATGTGGCTGTGAGAACTGCTTCTCCCCAAAAATGAGATGGAACGTTTGAGGAGAACATGATGGCTCGGGCGACCTCGAGAATGTGTCGATTTTTCCGCTCGGCTACCCCATTTTGTTGCGGGGTATGAACGCACGAGCTGGAGTGAATTATGCCATGTGTTTTGAAGAAATCGCCGAACTCAGAATTAAAGTAATCTCGAGCGTTGTCTGTGTGGACAATTTGAATGAAGGTGTCAAACTGTGTTTGGACCATTTTGTGAAAGGTTTTGAATAGATTGGATGTTTCAGATTTTTGTTTCATCATGTATATCCAACTGAGTCTAGTGTGGTCGTCAACAAAGAGAAGGAACCATCGAACTCCAGTGATATTGGGAACTTTTAAGGGCCCCCATATATCACTGTGAATTGTGGCAAATGGACGAGATGGTTTGTACGAGGTGGGGTGATACGAGCTTCGAGAATGTTTGGCGAACTCACACATGTCACACTGAATGGAATTGATATTTTTATTGATAAACAAAGAAGGAAACAGTCTTTTGAGATACATGAAATTTGGATGCCCTAGTCTAAGGTGATTGAGCATGATCTCTTTGTACTGGGGTGAATGTTGGGCGAGCTGACACATGGCGGGCTGATCTGGCTTGATGACATAGAGTCCGGTACTCAGCTCGGCATTACCAATCTGTCTCCCCGTGACCTGTTCCTGAAACACGCATGAACTTTCATCAAAAATAGTTCGGCACTTAGAGTCTTGGTTGAACTTATGCACATATAAGAGATTGCACTGTAGTTGAGGAATAAAGAACACCGAGTCTAGCCTCATGGACTTCGTCAAGACCACATTGCCAATACCAGTGACTTGAGTCTTGGCTCCGTTGGCGATGGTGACTGATATGCTTCTATTACAAGCGGAGTAAGTTGTGAATAGACTTCGATTACCAGTCATGTGATCAGAGGCACCGAAGTCGACAATCCATGCTGTGGGATTCTCTGAGCTTACATGGAGGGCTCTAGGAGAGTTACCTAGAGGACCAATACCCAAGCGTTCTCCACTGAGTTGGACTTGTTGGATAAGCTTTTGGAGAATAGCGAGCTGGTCGTTGCTGAAGGGAGAGGAGTCCGAGGTCGAGGTCGAGGCAGCGGACGAGGTGGATACTAAGTTTTCGGCTGAGTTTGGATCCTTAGTGTCTCGGGTTGACTTCGAGCTCGGTGGTTTCCCATGCAGCTTCCAGCAAGTTTCTCGGAGGTGTCCAGGTCGTCTGCAATGATCGCAGTAGGGGCGAGGTTTGCGAGGTCTCTCTATTGAGACACGAGCTGCAAATGCTTCGTCTCCATGCGTGGTGAGGGCGGACGAGTCTGAGGATGAGCCCGAAATTGAGCTAGATTGGTTAACTCCAAGCATGAGTTTCCTCCTGCTTTCCTCGTGTCTGACCGCGGAGAAGGATTCACGGAGAGATGGTAGTGGTTTCGTACTGAGTATCCGACCTCTGACCTCATCGAGGTCTTGGTTGAGCCCGGATAATAGTTTAAACACACGTTTGGTCTCCACTATCCTGCGGTAGAGTTTTGAGTCTTTGGAGCAGGTCCACTGGTAATGTTCGTAGAGGTCGATCTTATGCCATAGATGCGTGAGCAAGCTGAAGAACTGAGTAACAGACATCTCTCCTTGATGTAGGTCGTGGAGAGTGTTCTCAGTCTCAAACAGCTCGGACACATCTTCGGAGTTGGAGAAGATTTCTCAAGCTGCTTGCCAGATTTCCGCTGCTGTTGGGTAAAGGAGGAAGGTTTCCCCGATTTCGGGATGGATGGAGTTTATGAGCCAGGACATCACCATGTTGTTGTCTACCTTCCAACTCTTAAATGTCGGATCTTCGATCTTTGGAGATGTAGCCACGCCTGTGAGGTAGTCATCTTTACCGCGTCCCGATATGAACATGAGCACAGATTGGGACCACTATAAGAAGTTGTGACCACTGAGTTTGTGGCTCGTGATATGTTGGGAGAAGGATTCAGATTGAGACTGAGTGGGCGAGGTCTGTGAGATGGTCGAAGTGGTGTTGAAGCCGGATGACTTTTCGAAGGAGTTCATGATGATTGAATTTCTGAGCTCTGATACCATGTAGAAAAGATGAAGAAAGAGAGAATCGGAAATGAGAGAAAGAGTGATCCGAGACTCTGAATATTTTCTTATATTGATATGAAATTGTATCACCTATTTATACATATGGTAGATACATGAGAGTAGTCTACATTCATGTGAAGTAATAAAGACGTGTAATAAATATGCCTACTAAATAGATAATAATTAATATTACATAGATAACAAGACATAGAAAAATAACATTGGGGCTTGGGGCTGATTTATATTGCTCTTTTTAATCCCATTTAACTCTCACTGATATTTCAAAGTTACATAACAATTAATAACTAATTCGTAAAATACTTTATTACGAATGCGAAAGATGTTGCTGTTAGGAATATTGCTCACTGAAGATAATAAATAAATATGAATGATATTACTGAATTGGATAAGAAGTTTACTTTATTAGCATCATATGATTAGTGAGTTGTTTTCTGAATCTATATAACAATTATCATCCATAGCCTCCGCATTAAACTGAACCACATGTTGGGCACCTGAGTTTAGGCGGTTAGCTAATACATGGTCGATGATTGATAGATGCCTAGGTAGCTGTATCTAAAATCATATATGTGGAATACAAGTGAAAGTTGATCACTTTGTACGAGCATTCTGCACTTGTGGTAGGTGTACGGCCTGGACGTACTTTGATTGTTGATGTGTCATTTAAGTATCGTTACGACACACTAACCAGGGTCGTTATGATGGTCACAGTAAGACTCGATCTAAATCCTGAAGTGATCATGGACTTCTAGGTCATATCGCCGGGTTCTTTGACTCATTCGTTAAAGGCTACTGAGACGCTGGGATACTTATGTCTTGGGAATCCGGAATGTGATATGAGAAGAAAGTGGTTGACTGTTATGGAATCTAGCCTTCCTGAAAGAAGATCATTAATGTTCACTCACCTAAAAGTTGATTCTATAACCGATAGATTGCTAACACTTTCGTAGTAAGTAACGTACGGAATAATCTTTCGCTCGGGAAGCAACGGTGCTTAGGGCATATATGCATTGAGAAAAGTATAACCAAATAATTGACCTTATTTGATACGGGTTGAACCTGGAGGATCTTGATCATGAACTGACTAGATCAGTGGACACTCATCACGATGAGTTAATATAATTCTAGTAATAAGGACAGTGCAGTCTTGGTTTACTTTGTGGAATACTGAACAAGATTGAACGAATTGATTGATAAGAGAAATGGCTATTTTGTCTTTGAACAAATTGTATATTTGCCCCCTGATTTATGGCCTCACTGACATAAGATGACTTATGATATAAAGTTGAGGTTATTGGACCTCAATATCACGACCGACAAAATTTATGGGCCTTCCGTGTATTATAAGCCCACTCCGTCAGTTAAATGGCCACGTGGTAGTCACATGGTACCAGATTTAAACGAGTTTACGAGAATGTCCTTGGTGTTCGAATGGATCTAGGATTAAGAAAAATTAACGCTTCTAGCATGCGGCGGAAAATAAAAAAATTCTTTAAACAAGTAAAAACGATTTTTACTAACCTAGACAAAGAGCAAGAACATGTTATTTTTAAATTAAAACTATCTCAGAGAAATTACACGTTTACTGACCTTTATGTAGCTTGATCGTTGAGAAGCTTGTGGAGGTTGAATTGCTCGTCTCCCCACGCAGCTCGTCTTTCTTCGTTCTTTGGGAACTCGAGTAACCACGAAAGTTTCTATCACATAAATCACTTGAGGTAAGAAGGAATTAGTGTTTGGGCACTTTTAAACACGACGACTCAAGAACAAGTCTTGGAGTCGAAGAGCAAAAACAAAAATGCTAAGTCAAATGTGGACCTAGGTTCCAAAACAAAAACGAAAAGGGAAGAGAGAGAGAGAGAGAAAGAGAGAGAGAGAGAGAGAAGTGGTCGGCCAATATTATAGAGAGAGAAGCTCTCAATCTCTAAAATTTTGGGATGAGAAACAATGAGAATGAGGTGGGGTATTTATAGGAGGAGAATTACCTTCAAAAGGTAGTTTCCTCTTTTCTATAGAATATCACATATTCATGAGCAAATATTTGCTCTTCCTTCCTTATTTCACACGTCCAAGTTCCTTCTAGAAGGCATTGGATTTGTTTCCTTATTTGCTTTTCCCTTGACCTTGGCCGCCCACTTTGATTCCTTGTACAGGAAATTTGTTCCCTCTTTTTCTTTTGGCAAGTATCTTCATACATCAATGCACAAAATAATTCCTTTTTCTCTCTTATTTGGACGTGTAAGGGCTTCAAGACGGAGACTCTAGATGTTTCTTCATTTGTTCATGACAACATAAGAAAAGCCTATTAAGAATTTTCAAGTAAAATTCCATGAAATGAAATTAATCCTCAAGGCCCATATTCTCAATGTGGCCGAGAGATATCTTTCATTTGTCATCATATGACAATTTCAAAAAACTTATTTATTGACATTCATTTCATCCTATGTCCAAAAAGACAAAAATACCCTTTAGACAATTTTCGTAAAACTTGTCTAGTTCTTGTTTTGACTTGGCTTCTAGTTTAACTAATCCTACTTGAAATGAATTGTGACAGTGACCTCATGTATCCAAATGAACAAAGCTTGAGCAAACTTACTTGGACTCGATAGTTCACGAACTTTTTCCAAGTTTAGCTTAATGTCAGCAGACTCCACTAAAGAGTTGACACTGAGAATCTCTCGGCTCAAATGAATTTATTTTCTACTCAAGAATTCAACTTAATTGTGATGAGTGGATCCACTTGATATTATCTATGTTTACCCTTCATGAAGATCATCAGCTAGATGGGATTTATAAAATTACCATTTTACCCTTCTAGCTGTTATTTCCTCAACTCCTTTGTCGCTTGTGAATAAGTTAGAAACAATGTATTGACGAGGAGCTAACAAGTCACATTGTTTCATCCAAAAGAGTCAAGACTCAATTTGGACACTGGCCAGTTCATTTATTCACATTCCAAGGAACAAAGCATGAGGTGATATACATTGCATTTCAGCAATCTTGTACATGAATTTCATATTTATGAGATCTCAACAAAGTTACTCATGACATCTTCATAACTTAATACTTCACCAATAGGTCCTGTTCAGAATCACATAGTGAGTCCGAACTCTGACTTTCTCAAATGAGAATACATAAGCTATGAAATGACATGTCTCATTTCAGGATTGAGGTAAGCATGGTGCAATTCATACGTAGTGACCTCGAGACATAAGAGGTTAACTGGTTTGTTCTTATTCTGTCTCTAGAAGTGCATTGGTCAATTCATTACTTTCATAAGGTACCTAGAAGAACTGTAGAGTCTCCAACTCTCTATGCCCCATAACCAGACATCATAGATTCTCCTAACAATCGTACTGAGGTCAATAGTCCTTTGATCCTTAGATTGTGAAAATATTGTTTTAAGCAAACCATGAAAAGTTTGTTCATGCAAATCTACATTTGTCTCTTTATATGTTGTTACGTTTGTTTAAGGACTAAAGACTATAACTTACCATAAAGATTCAAACAGACAAGGAAGAATGAATGAATGTTTCAACTTTTATTAATAATTCAGCAGTTACAAGCAAGAGCCTTCGTTAGACTATATTACATCGACAAATTCCCACTTGACTCAAAGAAGATGTGAGTAGTCTTTCATGCCTAATCTCTCCCGATACTGGTCGAAGACCTTGTTCGATAGGGCCTTGGTGAATGGATCTGCCAGGTTGTCCACCGTTGAGATCTTCTTCACCACCACGTCTCCGCGCTGCACGATCATTCGAATCAAATGGTATTTCCTCTCAATATGCTTAGAGGGCTTATGGTTTCGAGGTTCCTTTGAGTTAGCGACAACCCCACTATTATCACAATAAAGAGTCACGGGCTCGTCGACGTTTGGAACGACTTCCAAATACTTAAGGAATTTTCTAAGCCATACAGCCTCTTTGGATGCTTCACAAGTAGCCACATATTCTGCTTCTATTGTAGAGTCAGCAATGCAAGATTGCTTAATACTCCTCCACACAACAGCTCCATCACTAATGATGAACACAGATCCCGAAGTGGATTTCCTGGAATCCTTATCCTCTTGAGAATTGGAGTCGGTATATCCCGTCATAGTCAGGTCAGTACCTGAATATGTATGCATCAAGTTCCTAGTTCTTCGAAGATAGTTAAGAACATGCTTAACAGTAATCTAGTGCTCGGGTCCAGGGTTGGATTGGAAACGGCTAACTACGCCAACAACGAAACAGATGTCAGGCCTAGTGCAAAGCATAGCATACATGAGGCTTCCTACGGCAGAGGCGTAAGGAATTTTCCTCATGTCTTCAATCTCTTGTGCAGTCTTGACAGACTAGTCCTTAGAGAGTGTGACTCCATGCCTAAAGGGTGTTTGACCCTTCTTGGAGTCTTGCATCGAGAAGCGATCCATCACCTTATCAATATAAGATGCTTGAGAGAGCGACAAAGTCCAGTTCTTCCGATCTCGAAAGATTTGGATCCCTAGAATGTACGTGGCTTCTCCTAGATTCTTCATATCGAATTGCTTTGCTAGCCAGATATTAACCTCAGATCCCTTACCCACATCATTACCTATGAGTAATATATCATCGACATACAGTACCAGAAACACAACTTTGCCTTCGTGTATTAACTTGTAAATACATGGCTCATCTATTGACTTCTCAAAAACGAAACTCTTCACAGTTTCATCGAATCTAATATTCCATGACCTAGATGCTTGCTTTAGTCCATAAATGGACTTAAGCAACTCACAAACCCTGGTCTCTTGACCTTCTTCCACGAAACCGTCTGGTTGATCCATATAAATGCGCTCGTCAAGATTGCCATTCAGGAAGGCAGTCTTGAAATCCATTTGCCAGATCTCATAATCGACAGCTGCAGCTATGGATAGAAGTATGCGGATGGTTTTAAGCATCGCGACTAGAGAGAAGGTTAGCTCATTGTCAATCCCTTTTTTTTGGTGTAACCCTTAGCCACTAGTCGTGCTTTGAACGTCTCAACGTTCCCATCCGGACCTCTTTTCTTCTTGTATATCCATTTACACCCTATAGGTTTAATCCCTTCGGTAAGGTCTACAAGTTTCCATACTTTGTTGACATACATCGAGTGCATTTCAACTTTCATGGCATCAAGCCAAAGGTTTGATTCAGAAAAAGCCATTGCTTGGCTATAGGAAACAGGGTCATCCGTGTCAGAGACGGCTACGAGAGTATCTCCGTAAGACATTTACCTGTCAGGCTTTTGAGTAGCCCTCTCCCACTACGTCGAAGTACTACTTGATGAGGTGATGATGGGTTAGGTTGTATTTTAGTTGGGGTAAGAACAGTTCTTACAGATGAGGTAGAAGCATCCTGACCCAACTTTTCTTTAAGCACAATTTTGCTTCTAAGTTTTACATCTTTCATAAAGTCCTCCTCAAGGAAACGAGCTTTCGTGCTAACCAAAGTCTCGTGCTAACCAAAGTCTTGTCATCCTTGGTACTATAGAATGTGAAACCTTTGGTTTCCTTTGGATATCCAACGAACAGACATAATTTTGACCTACTAGCCAACTTGCTAGTCTTTTGCGTTAGCACATGTGCAGGGCAACCCCAAATTCGGATGTGGCCTAGATTTACTTTACGGCCAGTCCATCGTTCGTAAGGAGTACCGGGAACTGTTTTGGACGGAACTTGGTTCAGAATGTAAGCTGCTGTTTCGAGGGCATATCTCCAAAAGGAAAGAGGGAGTGATGAGTAACTCATCATTTATCTAACCATCTCCATTAGAGTTTGGTTCCTTCTCTCTGACACTCCGTTTTGTTGAGGTGTGCCAGGTGCTGTAAGCTGAGAAGCGATACCTTCTTCTTTAAGAAAGTCATCGAACTCTCCGGACATATACTCACCACCTCGATCGGATCGAAGGGTTTTGATCTGTTTGCCAGTTTGGTTTTCCACTAAAGCCCGAAAGACCTTAAATACGTTAAAGGTCTTGGATTTGTGTTTGAGCAAATAGACAAAACCGTATCTTGAGTAATCATCAGTGAAGGTAATGAAGTATTCGTATCATCCCCGTGTCTGTGTACTGAGCGGACTACATACGAAGTATTAGAGTTCTATAACTCATGGTAGTGGGACTGAAAATCTGGATTTCTAAAAAACTGGACTTTCGGAACAACCACACACCTTAGAGTAAAATCACCATAACTGCGGCTCCGATGTCCTTTTGACCCAAAACTGGTGGTATTGGAAAGAGGACGGACAGACCTTTAGTTTGATTCAAGAATCATTAAGTTTCAAATTCTGAGCAGAGAGTTATGCCACTTTTACTGCGGGTTTTACTCCAGCTAAAAAAAACAGAAATAATTAAAGTTCGGTCTCTTAGTGCGTAAAAAGAATCGAGTGTAACAGAACGTTTTAGGAAGTTGTTAAAGCTTTTATTTGTGTTTTATTAACATGGTAATAACATGATATAAAAGAAATAACAACAAGCATAAAACGATTCAAGTAAATAAAAGAAACTAGCAAGACAATATAACTAGTCATAAAATTTACTCGAACTTTTCTCAAACTTAAAAACACGTTTTTTAATATAAAAAATTAAAAAATTTAAGAACTACTTCTAATGTGTTTTAATAACATCCCAAACTCATAGAAAATCAACATGATTTTTAATTTAAAGGCAAGAGCAATAAATTTAAACAAATCTAAGATAACAATTCTAACTTGTCACAAAATTAGTAAACTTTCGAAAGCAATTTTCAAGCTCATAATTTTAATTACATGTACATGCATATCTTTGACCATAGCTCTGATACCATTTGTTGGAATTGATCTAGGGTTTAAGAAAAGTTTAACGCTTCGGTAAGCAGCGGAATTTTAAAAATTTTCTTTTGACAAGTAAAACGATTTTACTAACCTAGACAAAGACCAAGTACACGTAAATAAAACTATTATAGCATAATTAATTTACTAACCTTTTTAGAAGCTTGAACGTTGATGAGCCTTCGGAAGGTTGAAAACGTTCGTCTCCCTCGCAGCACGTCTCTCTTCTTTCCTCGCCAACTCGAGCAACCACGATGCACTACTACATTTAGATCATTTTGTGACATAAAGGAAATGACTTAAAAAAGATTTAAAGTCATTTTTACATAACGTCTTCAATTGTCATGACTTAAAAAGTGCATGTTTTGCAAGACATTTATAAAACGTCTTCAAAACTTAAAAAAACGTCTTAAAATAAAAAACAACGACTTCAAAAGTGTCCACGATGGCATGAATACGATGATGTGGAATGGTGTTTAAAGACGTTTATTTTGTGTCTTATTTAATACATTTGAAGACATCTTAAAGAAGACTTAAAAAATCAATTACGTGGACAATCATTTATGAAGACGTTTATCATGAGTCTTAACTGACATTAGAAGACGTTCTATTTGAGACTTTAAATATTGCTGACGTGGTCAATGATGTACAAAGACGTTTTTTAAAAGTTTAGTTTTCTCACAAATTAAACTTTTAAAGACGTCCATTTTGTTACTTAAAATGTTGCTTTTTTTTAGAAATAAATCTGTAAAATTAAATATGAATTGGTTTATTTTCACATTCAAAAGTCGTTTTTTTTTTCATTTGATACAGTAGCGTAGCAGCATTTTACAAGATCATGACAAAAATATGATTCATAAGAGCATAACAAATAAGTAAATAAATTCATAGATAAAATTCAGTGTGACAAACAAGAATAAACAATGTGCTAAGTATTATGAGATGACCTATTACATAAGTTCGAATTAGAATTGAAGTTGTAATCCTTTAATTACACATTCTGCCCAAACAGTATGCACCTCATTAATTTCAGTCACTTTGTACTGCGATTTACTGTTAAACTGCAATTAGGAAAAAAAACAGTTTAAGGTAAGAAGCAATAAATCATAAATCATGATCAGTAACTTATAAAAATAACATACACACACACACACACACACACACACACACGCACGCACATATATATATATATATATATATATATATATATATATATATATATATATATATACAAACTTACATTTGAGTTGATAACGGCGTAAAAGTCAGGTGCGTTTATGAGATCGTGCATATATCTAAGCACATAAAATCCGCATTCGAAATTTGACGGCTGTTTTGGACACTGCAATGGCATTTTTGAACCATATGTCAAGTACTTATGCATTTGTATGTATTTTCATGAAAAACTTCCAAACGAGAAAAAAAGAAAACATTCAAAAGAAAATAAATTATACACAACCATAACTTAACAGAGATACTTACAATGCAATGTCTTGTGTTTAAAAAATTACTTTGCATTATTTTCATGTGTCCTTTGGCCAATGCAAACATTTTCATTGCCCTGTCACGATTAAATGAAAGTGTAAGAGCAATTATACATTGTTCATACTTTGTTTAGTAAAAAAACTTAAACACTTACCCGTCAAGAATGTCAAGTGTGTCTTCACTTATAGATTCTGTAAGTGGATCAAAGTAATAAGTTAACTTAGCCGAACCATCAATCACAATTAAGTGTAAGAGCAATTATACATTGTTCATACGTTGTTTAGTAAAAAAAACTTAAACACTTACCCGTCAAGAATATCAAGTGTGTCTTCACTTATAGATTCTCTAAGTGGATCAAAGTAATAAGTTAACTTAGCCGAACCATCAATCACAATTAAAGTCCAATGACCTCTAAATGTGACAAAAAAATATCCATCAAAATATTGAAAAACAATTTCAACTGTTAAATCCTAATTTTAAGAGTAAAAGACTTGCTCGGTATTCATGGGAATGCATAACAACTGTTTCTCAAGCAAACTTTCCAATTTTTGGCAAATTTTTGCGGATCGTGAATGTGATGTTCCTCTCTAATAGCAACCTGTGAAGGCTCTATGAAAGAAAATTGTTCCGTTTTTCCTTCTCGTTTCAGCACATCATGGAGATATCTACACGGTAAATTATACATTGAATTATAGTAATGGAAAAAAGCTCACTATAAAAAAAACACATAGTCATACCTGAAATATAGTGTAATTGCAGATGATCCTATGTCTTGCATGAAACAAAATTGTTTAATTTCTTCTTTAAAAATGGGCAAAGATATATCATCACCCATAATTTGCTTGTCGAACTTGATATCACTTGCTTTTTTACCCATCTAATCTTTAACGCAGTTCCATAATTGTGCTAATCTTTGTGGCATTTTGAAAGAGCTCGTGTAATTTTGGGAGCCGCAAGAAGTTGTTGCTACTTTGGTAGATTTTTTTATTAATTGATCAAAAGAAGCACCCTAGTGAATAAGACAATTACTCAACATGTTATTAACTTTTATAAGCAGAATATTAATATTTAAAATGTAAATAAAGTACCTGCGCATCTTTCATGTTCTTCTGGTGTGGCTTAGAACTCAATGATTTTTACTTGATTTTTTAGCCTTGAATACAAAAAAAAAAACCTAGTTGCTGAAAATGATAGAAAAGGGTAAATTAGCTTATTTATAGTATTTACTACCAGGCTATCCTTGTTCAACATGAGTGCTTTTGGCCAAGCGATGAAGGACTTCACAGTGTCAACAAGTCTAGTCATCTCATCCCCAACTGGAATCGGAATCATCACATCTTCACACCCCTTCATGATCACAAGTACTTGTACTTTGTAATTCGACTCCCCCAATCTAATGCCGTGCACTTTCGAATTTGAAGAAATTCCTACTACTTTTCCTATGGTAACTATGTTGTCTACTGATTTAACAGCAAGCTTGCAGCTCTTTTCCTATAAGAATGAATAAATTGAAATTAAAATCTAGGTTTGTGATAATGAAACTAATAACATGCTTACCAATATTTGAGACTTTGATTGGTGATCAACTTGATTCTCTGGCATGTTTTTCCGAGAACGCACCTCATGTTGATCAAGAGCAACTGTATTAAGAAAATTTCGGAAAAAGTGGGCTCTATAGGATCTTGAGGGATTTGACGTTCTATTTCGTCTTGGTCTTGAGAAGTTGATTGCGTTTCATTTGGTACGGCAGAAGAGAAGTGTTGTGGGGGGATGTGAGGTATATTTACATGATTTTGTGGACTTGGAGAAACTGTGGTTGTCGTGAAATAGGGGAAAATGGTTGTCGTTGTGGTGAAGTTTGAGAAAAATGTTGTGGCATAAATGAGGGGTAGTGTTGATGTTGTGGTATAGTGGAAAAAAAATATTGTTGTGGAGCTTGGGTAAATTGTGACTGTGAACCAAACAAAGGATTGTGTGGAAAGTTTTGTGGAGTAATTCCATACAAATTATTTTGGGGATATTGTGGAATATATGGCTGATACTGGTGTTGTGTCTTACTCAAATTCAGCTCTTCTTGCAAGTCTTTTACCTGAGCCATCAATGTCTCAACTTGTTTATCTCTTTCCTCCCAAAGCTTTTGTTGTTGAAGACTCCATTTCTGATTTTGTAATAACATGTCACTCTTCGATTGTTTGGGAACATCAAAAAATTGCTTGGGAGTCACATATGCCCCGACTCCAACAACATGTCCTGAATGCTCAGTTTTGTTTAAGGTCATTGCTAATTTATCAACCCTTCCATTGGCTACAAACGTTCCATCTTTTTCCATGTGATTTACTTCCACCTTGATTATAAGCAAAAAAAAATAATGACATCAGCTTGCCTAGAGTTGCAATTAATTCTATCAACACCAATTAAAAGAAAAGTAAGACAACACTCACAATTTTTTCAATAATTTCTTTTGTTTTTTCTTTGACCTCTCCATTTTTTCCCTTATGAGTCGCAATCCATGTATCAGCTCTATTAGGAAACACTCCAGATTGCTCTTTCTGCAATATTAAATGCCGCAATCCAAGTATCAGCTCTATATATATTGTATCAAATGTGGAACTTTATTTATTCCCGTGATCTGTACCCTTATAGGGTACAGTAACATTCGCATTATGCATATATTATATAATATTTATTTAGTAGTGATAGTTACAAGGTGTTTGTACTTTTATATGTATATATGAATGTATGTGTGCATGATTTTATTATATTCTTGTTGAAGGGACAGAGTCGTACCATATCTTCTCTTATCGTAGCAATTGGTCTTCTTGCACTTGTATGATAGATAGTTTGTTTGGCTTTAATATTTTGATATTTTTTCCTTCGCTCCTATACATAAATGACGAAATATTGTCACAACTATAATGAGGTTAAATGTAGATAACATGTAAAAACATACCTGCCATGTTGGTGATAAACGGACGGCTACAAATTCTTTCGACTCTGTTTTCGACAAATTATAACCTTCGGGTGGTTCAGCAAGCATGCTAGGATTATCCTTATGTTTACGAATATAACCTCTCCATTTTTCTTGCCTCCATTTTTTTGCAACCGATGCCACAATTTGCCCTTTACTTCTCTTACTAACTTTGTACGTTTTCTGTAACATATATAAACACTAAAAGATAAAGCATGATTTATATTTGAATAAAAATGAATAATAGAAAAGCTTACATTAATAACATGCCAGATTTTGTCTTTAACATCAGCGTCTACATCTGTCCAGCCTCGTGTCGATACTTGAATATCAGCACGTGTCAAAACACCAATATAACTTTGTAACTTAGTGTTTACTGCTCCGTAAGGCTGACCAAACTCGTTATACAAAACTTCGGGAACGATTCCACAATTTCTATCTTTAATGACAGACTTCATACGAGATCGTCCTCTAACCTTTTTTATTTTTATCTCCTCAATTTTAGGTTCCAATTGATCTTCAGCCTCCTCGGACTCTGGCATTTCATTTTCACTATCATCAGTTTGGTTTTGGTGTTGAATCTCGTCATCATCCATACCTACAAAGTGATAAGAAAGACCAGACAACTAGTTAAGTAAAAAATAAGGTACATGACATGTAAACACACTGTTCAGATTAATCCATTCCTCATACAAGTACAATTTGACTATATCCAAAATTGGTAATTGATTCAGAATGCGAATAATAAAAAAGTAGATTTATCTTATCTGGAGTACATAAACAAAAAATAATAAACCAATGCACCACATACCGGTTTTAAAAGGCAGTTTCCTCGGGTCCGTGGTTTCAGGTTAAAACCTATTGATTATCAACCCATATCCCTTCTCCATCTTCTCTAATGTATTCATCTTCTTCTGAACTATTTGTGTTAAAGGGGCCTTCAACTAAGCCTTTCAATGGTGTCAAACGTTCGGCTAGAATTTCACTCTCATCTTCGACTTCGATATCCTTGACGTAGTCTTTAGAATGAGTTGCAAATACACGAGCCCATACATCACTCTTTTGGCGCTTTTCATAGAACACTTGCTTTGCTTGAGACGCCATGATAAATGGTTCTTCTTTATGACCGACTCGTGTTAAATTAACAAATGTAAAACCATTCTTGTCAATTTTTACTCCATTGTTGCTCTCTACCCAAGAACATAAAAAGACTGGAGTTCGAAACGTGACATAATCGATTTCCCATATCTCCTTGATGACCCCATGATAAATCATATCAGAATAGATAGGGTTCTTATCTTTAGCGCTAGAAAATTGCATGGTCTTGTCAACTAAGCTGACACCACTATTTTGTGTGGTTCTAATATTGTCTCTCGCTTCCGTGCTAAATTGAAGACCGTTGATTAAATAAGCAGAATGTTTGATTACAAGTGGGCTTGGACCTCTTGAAATGGAAACTAATACGTCGGACACAGACGAATGATTCCTTACTTGAGAAACGATCTGAAGATGTAAAAACAAATTGTAAGATATGTGTTGTGACAAGAATCGAATGGTTTGCTAAGAATTGAACCTTTGTGCGAAACCAGTCACTGAATGTATCATGATGCTTCTTTTGAATCTGTTTTCGCGTATGCTTATAATTGGATGTCAACCAATCAATATGCTCACTACAAAAGAAAGTGAGTTATTAGAAGTCAACGCTGAAAAAAGGTATTTGAGTGGTGAATTGTTGTTTACTTACCCGATAAACGGTTCAACTTCATTTGTGTTTTGTAGGATGTAACGATGAGCTTGATTGAGTAGACTATTATCTACAGAAAGAATATCACCATTGCCCATGCCCTTCGTAACATTTAAATCTTGATCTAGATCATGACGTAGTCCAACTGAATCAAGATCATGCAAATATTCCGAACAAAACTCAATAGCTTCTTCTACGATGTAGCCTTCAATAATGGATCCTTCTGGACGTGAGCGGTTCCGATCATAATCCTTCATAACCTTCATTTTCTCTCGGATGAGTACATCCATCTCAAGAAAACAGGTCCACATAATTTAACTTCTTCCACCAAGTGGACTATAAGATGAACCATGATGTCGAAGAAAGATGGAGGGAAGTACTGCTCCAGTAAACATAATGTTATTACAACATCACTCTGAAGTGCATTGAGTTTATCCGGGTCAAAAACTTTTGAACAAAGAATGTTGAAAAACATACACAATCAATTGATTGCATCTCTAACATTCTTTGACAAAAGTGATTGAATAGCCACCGGAAGAAAAATGTTGCATCAACATATGACTATCGTGAGACTTAAGATCGAAGAGCTTCAACTCTTTCATAGAGACGTAATTGCTGAGATTTGCACAAAAACCTTCAGGTATCTTTATCTCGGATAAAGTTTGACAAAATTGACGTTTCTCATCTCTTGTCAAACAATAACCCGTTGGTGGCAGATATTGTTGTCAATGGTGCCAACAAGAAGAGTTGTAATCTTTATATTATGCATTTGATGTAATAAAGTCTCATGAAGACTCTTGCTTGTAATTGCTTATTCATTAATAAAAAGTTGAAACGTTCATTCAATCTTCCTTGTTTGAAGCTTTATGATAAAACCTTATTCTTTAGTCCATAAACAAACTAAACAACTTACGAAGAGACAAATGTAGATTTGCATGAACAAACTCTTCGTAGTTTGCTTAAAACGATATATTCGCAATCTAAGGGTCAAAGGACTTTTGACCTCAGTATGATTGTTAGAAGAATCTATGATGTCTGGTTATGAGGCATTGAGAGTTGGAGACTCTATAGTTCTTCTAGGTATCTTCCGAAGGTATTGAATTGACCAGTGCACTTCTAGAGACAAGATAAGAACAAACCATTTAACCTCTTATGTCTCGAAGTCACTATGTATGAATTGCATCATGCTTACCTTAATCCTGAAATGAGACATGCCATTTCACAGCTTACGTATTCTCATTTGAGAAAGTCAGAGTACGGACTCATTATGTGATTCCGAACAGGGCCTATTCGTGAAGTACTAAGTTGTGAGAATGTCATGAGTAACTTTGTGAAGTTCTCATAGATATGGAATTCATGTACAAGATTGCTGAAATGCAATGTATGTCACCTCATGCTTTGTTCCTTGGAGTGTGAATAAATGAACTGGCCAGTGTCCAAATTGAGTCCTGAGTCTTTTGGATGAAACAATGTGACTTGTTAGCTCCTCGTCAATACATTGTTTCTAACTTATTCACAAGCGACAAAGGAGTTGAGGAAATAACAGCTAGAAGGGTAAAATGGTAATTTAGTAAATCCCGACTAGCTGATGACATTCATGAAGGGTAAACATAGATAGTATTCAGTGGATCCGCTCAACATAATTAGGTTGAATTCTTGAGTAGAAAATAAATTCATTTGAACCGAGAGATTTTCAGTGTCAACTCTTTAGTGGAGTCAGTTGGCATTGAGCTAAACTTGGAAAAGGTTTCTGAACTTTTGAGTCCAAGTGTTTAGCTCAAGCTTTGTTCATTTGGGTCCATGAGGTCACTGTCACGAATCACATCGAATAGGAATAGTTAAACTGGAAGCTAAGTCAAAAGAAGAACGAAAATTGTCAAAAGGGTATTTTTGTCTTTTGAGACATAGGATGAAATGAATGTCAATAAATTTTTTGACATGGTCATTTGATGACAAGTAACACTCGGCCATAATATGATTAATTGGGCCTTGTGGATTAATTTCATTCCATAAGAATTTTATTGAAAATTCATAATGGGCCTTTTTCATGTTGTCATGAACAAATGGAAAAGCTTCTAGAAACCTTTTCTAGATGGTGTAGGCGCCCAACATACCCAAATAAAGAGAGAATATTTTGTGCATGAATGTATGAAGATACTTGCCAAAAGAAAAAGAGGAAACAAATTTCCCCTAAGGGGAAACCAAGGTGGGCGCCCAAAAGAGTCAAGAGAGAAGCAAATAAAAGAGGAAACAAATCCAAGGACTTGCTTGGCAAGTCTTGGCCGTGTGACTCTTTGAAGGAAAATGGAAATTGGCTCATGAATATGTGATATTCTATAGAAGAGGAAACTACCTTATTGAAGGTGAGACCTCTCCTATAAATAGGAGCCTCATTCCACACTTTTTCATTCATTCCAAAGTTTTAGAGATTTGAGAGACTCTCTCTCTAGAACCTTGGCCGCCCCTCTCCTCTCTCTCTCTACTCAATTTCGTTTTATTGTTTTGGCACCTAGGTCCTCATTTGACCTAGAGTTTAGCTCTGCGACTTCAAGACTCGTTCTTAAGTCGTAGTGATTAAAAGTGCCCACTCACTGATTCCTTTTATTTCGAGTGATTTAGTGATAGAAACTATCGTGGTTGCTCGAGGTGCCGAGGAATGAAAGAGAGACGTGCTGCGAGGGAGACGAGCGTTGCAACTTTCCAAAAGCTTCTTAAAGTTCAAGCTTCAAGAAAGGTTAGTAAACTTCTATGCTCATATTAAGTTTTTATTTATATGTACTTGCTCTTTGTCTAGGTTAGTAAAAAACCGTTTTTACTTGTAAAAGAAAATTTTTAAAATTCCGCCGCTTACCGAAGCGTTAATTCTTTTTCTTAAACCCTAGATCAATTCCAACAGATATGTGCGCTTACCATCTACTTTTGGTGCTAATTCACTTCTAATGCCCATATCAACTAGATCCCATCTGGATTTTACCCCGTCTTTGGTTTCCCAGGCATATTCAAAATAGTTCCGATAATGCTATCACATACGTTTTTCTCGATGTGCGTAACATCTAGATTGTGATGAACAAGTAAGTGTTTCCAATATTCCAATTGAAAAAAAATGGATTTCTTTTTCCAACAACCACTTTCGAAAGTGTTCTCCTTACTCAAATTCCCTTGTGTACCAGTGGGCCTAGGTCTCTTTTTTATTTTCCCTGGAGGTCTGAAATTCATGCCAGAAAATTTTCTATTAACAACAAGTCCATGCATCTATTCTGGAGCAGCCCTGAATTCTTGAAGACCATTGAATTATGTAAACAACTCTTTTACTATGGTTCAAGTATTTACTGTATGTTTCCTCCTCGCATATTGGACATGCACAGTGTCCTTTAACCGAATATCCAGATAGATTTCCATATGCTGGAAAATCATTGATTGTCCACAATAATGCGCCACGAAGCGTAAATTTTTCTCCTCTATATGCATCAAACGCTTGTACACCCTCTTTCCAAAGAAGCTTTAGATCATCAATTAGAGGAGCTAGGTAGATATCAATGTCATTGCCGGGTTGTTTAGGACCAGATATTAGCAATGAAAGAAACATAAATTTTCTTTTCATGCATAACCACGGCGGAAGGTTATAAATCATGAGTAAAACCGGCCAGCAACTATACCTACTGTTTTTTTCACTGTGAGGATTTATGCCATCGGCTGAAAGTCCGAACCTAAGATTTCTCGCTTCTTTTCCAAACTCGGGCCACAAAGAATCTACACTTTTCCACGCTGGTGAATCTGCTGGATGTCGCATCTTTCCGTCTTTGATCCTATCATCTGAATGCCAAGTTAATTTCTTTGCATGTTGGGGACTACGAAACAAGCGTTTAAGCCTTGGAATGATAGGAAGATACCACAAAACCTTCGCAGGAATGCCTTCCATATCTTCATCACTATTCTTTTTCTTTTTCCATCTCGACGTGTGACAAAATGGATATTCCATCTCTTCTTCAAATTCCTTGCGGTAGATAATGCAATCGTTTGGACATGCGTGTATCCTCTCATATGCCAAACCAAGAGCATTCAAAGTCCTCTTTGCATCATGCGATTTAGATGGCATTTCGTTTCCTTCAGGCAACAACTTCTTAAGAAAACCAAGTAATTCCCCAAAACATGTGTCACTCATCCCATGTTTGGCTTTGAGATTATACAAGCGAACCAACGTGGACAACGTGGTAAACTTTTCACAGCCAGGATAAATAGGTTTATTGGCGTCTCCAACTAATGATTCAAGAACTTGAGGATCTTCAAGTTCTTCAAGATCTTCAAGCATTTGAGAAACATATGGTCCATCAATGCCTCTTGCACAATCATCATCTTCTACACTCTCATCTAAGCAAGGCTCTTCAACTAAGGGGCATCTCTCACCATGATAAATCCAAATGTCGTAACTCAGATCAAATCCATTACATATTAGATGTTCTCTTATTTTTCTTATATTCATACTCTTTATATTCCCGCAACTTAGACATGGACACTTAATGATATTTGGATCACTACAGGATAGACAATGCTTTACAAACTCTTCCACTCCATTATGATATTGAGAACTTGTTCTATCGAGCGACATCCAAGACTTGTCCATTCTTCAAAATAATATTTTTTTCCCAAAAATCATTCTATTAGTATAATTAATTATGAAACAATAAAACATGTACATACCATTGGAATTTATATTTATAACAGAGGAATAAAATTGAATCAACATTCTTTTTCTTTCTAGTTTTTTAAAGGAATGCACTACAATTTTTTTTTTTTTTGAGGAATGCACTGCAGTCTGCAACCTATTAGACCGCTTTTGCCATACATTAGTAGAAATATCTAATAAGAAAATATGACTACTGTGACTAGATAGACTACTTTTGCCAATATTAGTATAAAAAGTATATGCAATATAGGCATCTTCATGTGATTTATAACTTGATAGACGTAAGACAAGCCTGAATGTAGAGATTTGAGACAGGAAAACCACACACAAAAAAAGACTGTGATCTATATTAATAATAAATTACAGTAAGCATAAAGTTTCAAATAATTTTAATAAACACTGGAGGATGAGTATATTGTATATTTTTCAATAATGACTGATATTTACGGGACCATGATGGAAGGACTCATGAAGTTTACTCTTTATACACTTCTTAAACTATATATTTTTCGGTGTTTTAGTGCCTGGCACAGGTCTAGAAAAGAAGTGCGAAGATGGAGTAATAAACACGCCAAAGATTATTTCCTTTCATTTAGCTTGTATCACATAAACTGTAATTGAGGGAGTTCGTTATCAAAATAGAATTATAGTTGGATTTTTTTTATCTGAAAAAACAATTTGGATTTTGCCCTGAACGATGCTCTGTGATATTATATTGCAATTCACAGCTTTTTTGGTGTTTTCTTAGCTTTATACATATAATGTTGAGAGCACATCAACCATTATTTAAAAAGTTTAAAGTTAAAACTAACCTTCTCGGTGAATAAATTGTGGAGGCTGAAGAGAAAACTCAATGACAGTCGCTCGGATAAACGACAAACGAGAGGCTTGGCGGATGCACAATTTTCACGAGACTAAGTGACAGAGAAAAAAGAGCATTACAGAGTAAAAAATAGGGCGTTGTTTAATTTGGGCCGAATCAATATTCAAATAAACTTATTAAAAATAACTTATTAAGAATGTAACGTGGGCATTATTTACCTGGTTACGTGGATAGCTACGATTTGATAAAAAAAATCAACTAAAAATCACTGCTCTGCAACCGTTCTTCGTTGGTCTTTTCTCTTGGGAATTTCATCGAGCACCTGGCTGACTACAACCAAATTTTTTCCAATGATTTTTTTTTGTGGGATTCAAACCCAAGAGAGAACCCATCGCCGTAGGATTTTGATGACAGATTGAAATCCTGTAGAACCAGAGTTAACCAACTTGATGTTGAGCATGTCGATCTCCACCGACTTGATCTTCACTTGCCTCTGAAGCTCGCCGATGTCCGACTCTTGCTCCTTCAGCCCGTAATACTCGAGCAATTCCCTGTAATATGGACTGAAGAGACGTGGATAGAGATTTCTTGTCGATTGAATCCATCCTTGGAGCTTGGGAGTGGAAACTGTCGGTGGGTTCATGACGAAAACGATGCTGAGGAATACCGTCACACCGGCTCATACGACAAGCATGTTTACGACGAGTAGAGACAACCAATCGACGGCGGAGATCAAGGTGTTGATGGGAGATGGGCGGTTTGCAAAGGAGTGCACGGAGTTATGTTATATTATTGTGACATTTTTTTATAAAAAAAAGGTGAACATAACTCATATTACACGTGTCAAGATTGCCTACATTTAAAGATGTCTTTAAAACAACTTTAAAATGCTACAGAGTCATAATACAAAAGACTTAAAATCAAAATTCATATATTAGTGGATCACTTTTGAAGACATTATTGAAATGACTTGAAAGTAAATATTTTACATTACACTTTGAAGTCGTTTATTCCTTGACTTAAAAAATATACGTTGACACCTTATAAGTCATTTTTTTGACGACTTTAAATATTTATTCAAGTCTTTTTTAAAACGACTTAAAACGGTTTAGGCGAAAATTCATTTTTTAAAGTCGCGCGATTTTGTAAACGTCTTAAAATGTATGTGTTAAAATCATAGATATGTAGTAGTGATGGTTTCTATCACAAGAATCACTCGAGAAAAATAGGAATTAGTGTGTGGGCACTTTTAAACACTACGACTCAAGAACAAGTCTCAAAGTCGAAGAGCTAAACTCGCTAGGTCAAATGAGGACCTAGGTGCCAAAACAAAAACGAAAAGAACTTAGAGATAGAAGGAGAGAGGGGAGGCCAAGCTAGAGAGAGAAGCTCTCAATCTCTAAAACTTGGGATGAATGAAATGTGAAGAATGAGGCTCCTATTTATAGGAGAGGCTTTACCTTCAATAAGGTAGTTTCCTCTTCTATAGAATATCACATATTTATGAGCAAATATTGCCTTATTTCCTCTCTCATTTGGGCGGCCAAGGGGGCTTCTAGAAGGCTTGGATTTGTTTTCTCTTTTGCTCCATTGCCTTGCTTGGCCGAATTCCCTTATGCCATGCATAGGAAATTTGGTTCCTCTTTTTTTTTTGGTAAGTATCTTGATACATTTGTTTCCTCTTTTTCTTTTGGCAAGTATCTTTTTCTTTTCAAAATTCAAACTAGTTTTGTAAAAATTCAATTTCAAGTTAAATTTTCATAAATCAAAACATTTTAATCTTACACATCATGGTTATAATCTTATGAAAAGCATTTTTGCTCAAGAAAATTTTCTCATTAGAGTTCTATAACTCATGGTAGTGGGGCTGAAAATCCGGATTTCTAAAAAACTAGACTTTGGAACAGCCACGCACCTCGGAGTCAAATCGCCATAACTGGCGGATCCGATGTCCTTTTGACCCAAAAATGGTGGCATTATAAAGACGACGGACAGACCTTTAATTTAATTCAAGAATCATTAAATTTCGAATTCTGAGCAGAGAGTTATACCACTTTTACTGCGGCTTTTACTCCAGCTCAAAGAAAACAGAAATAATCAAAGTTCGGTCTTTTAGTGCGTAAAAAGAATCGAGTGTAACGGAACGTTTTAGGAAGTTGTTAAAGCTTTTATTTGTGTTTTATTAACATGGTAATAACATGATATAAAAGGAATAACAACAAGCATAAAACGATTCAAGTAAATAAAAGAAACAAGCAAGACAATATAACTAGTCATAAAATTTACTCCAAATTTTCTCAAACTTAAAAACACGTTTTTTAATATAAAAAATTAAAAACTTTAAGAACTGATTCTAATGTGTTTTAATAACATCCCAAACTCATAGAAAATCAACATGATTTTTAATTTAAAGGCAAGAGCAATAAATTAAAATAAATCTAAGATAACAATTCTAACTTGTCACAAAATTAGTAAACTTTCGAAAACAATTTTCAAGCTCATAATTTTAATTACATGTACATGCATATCTTTGACCATAGCTCTGATACCATTTGTTGGAATTGATTTAATGTTTAAGAAAAAGTTTAACGCTTCGGTAAGCGGCCGAATTTTAAAAATTTTCTTTTGACAAGTAAAACTATTTTACTAACCTAGACAAAGAGCAAGTACACGTAAATAAAACTACTATGAGCATAATAAATTTACTAACCTTTTTAGAAGCTTGAACGTTGATGAGCCTTCGGAAGGTTGAAAACGTTCGTCTCCCTCACAGCACGTCTCTCTTCTTTCCTCGCCAACTCGAGCAACCACGATGGTTTCTATCACAAGAATCACTCGAGAAAAATAGGAATTAGTGTGTGGGCACTTTTAAACACTACGACTCAAGAACAAGTCTCAAAGTCGAAGAGCTAAACTCGCTAGGTCAAATGAGGACCTAGGTGCCAAAACAAAAACGAAAAGAACTTAGAGAGAGAAGGAGAGAGGGACGGCCAAGCTAGAGAGAGAAGCTCTCAATCTCTAAAACTTGGGATGAATGAAATGTGAAGAATGAGGCTCCTATTTATAGGAGAGGCTTTACCTTCAATAAGGTAGTTTCCTCTTCTATAGAATATCACATATTCATGAGCAAACATTGCCTTATTTCCTCTTTCATTTGGGCGGCCAAGGGGGCTTCTAGAAGGCTTGGATTTGTTTCCTCTTTTGCTCCCTTGCCTTGCTTGGCCGAATTCCCTTATGCCATGCATAGGAAATTTGTTTTCTCTTTTTCTTTTGGAATGTATCTTGATACATTTATGCACAAAATATTCTCTCTTTCTTTTGGGTGATAGGCGATCAAGGTTTCTCTAGAAGGAGCTTTTAGAAGCTTCTTCATTTGTTCATGACAACATGAGAAAGGCCATTAAGAATTTTCAATGAAATTCTTATGAAATGAAATTAATCCATAAGGCCCAATTAAATCAATTTTGGCCGAGTGGTCTTAAGTAATCAAATGACCTTGTCAAAAAATTTATTGACATTCATTTCATCCTATGTCCAAAAGGACAAAAATACCCTTTTGACAATTTTCATAAAACTTGTCTCGTTCTTGTTTTGACTTAGCTTCTAGTTTAACTATTCCTACTCGATGTGATTTGTGACAGTGACCTCATGGATCCAAATGAACAAAGCTTGATCTAAACACTTGGACTCAAAAGTTCACAAACCTTTTCCAAGTTTAGCTTAATGTCAACTGACTCCACTAAAGTGTTGACACTGAAAATCTCTCGGTTCAAATGAATTTGTTTTCTACTCAAGAATTCAACCAAATTATGATGAGCGGATCCAGTGAATATTATCTATGTTTACCCCTCATGAATATCATCAGCTAGTCGGGATTTACAAAATTACCATTTTACCCTTCTAGCTGTTATTTCCTCAACTCCTTTGTCGCTTGTGAATAAGTCAGAAACAATGTATTGACGAGGAGCTAAAGGGTCACATTGTTTCATCCAATAGAGTCAAGACTCAATTTGGACACTGGCCAGTTAATTTATTCACATTCAAAGAAACAAAGCATGAGGTGATATACATTGCATTTCAGCAATCTTGTACATGAATTCCATATCTATGAGAACTTCACAAAGTTACTCATGACATCTTCACAACATAGTACTTCACCAATAGGTCCTGTTCGGAATCACATAGTAAGTCCGAACTATGACTTTCTCAAATAAGAATACGTAAGCTGTGAAATGGCATGTCTCGTTTCAGGATTAAGGTAAGCACGATGCAATTCATACGTAGTGACTTCGAGACATAAGAGGTTAAATGGTTTGTTCTTATTTTGTCTCTAGAAGTGCACTGGTCAATTCAGTACCTTCGGAAGATACCTAGAAGAACTATAGAGTCTCCAACTCTCAATGCCCCATATCCAGACATCATAGATTCTCCTAACAATCGTACTGAGGTCAATAGTCCTTTGACCCTTAGATTGCGAATATATCGTTTTAAGTAAACTACGAAGAGTTTGTTCATGCAAATCTACATTTGTCTCTTCGTAAGTTGTTAAGTTTGTTTATGGACTAAAGACTAAGGTTTTATCATAAAGCTTCAAATAGACAAGGAAGAATGAATGAACGTTTCAACTTTTTATTAATGTATTAGCAATTACAAGCAAGAGTCTTCATGATACTTTATTACATCAAATGTAGAAAATAAAGACTACAACTCTTCTTGTGGGCACCATTGACAACAGGACCGTCCCTCAGAAGTCTCTTAATCCTGTCTAGACTGATATGACCAAGTCTTAAGTGCCATATATATGTTGATTTTTTAGATCGGAGGATTCAGAACGTTTGATCCTCTTTGGCTCCCTAACTAGATCATTATCTATTTCAGTGTCTAAAAGAGAAGGTTGCGTGGGATAAATGTAGAAAAGAGCATTCTTGATACATGCATCACTGAAAAAAGAATTTTGAAAAAGAAATACGAATTCCATTTTTTATAAACTTTGAGCAATGATCTTGGTCAAAAAGTCCAACAACAGATATTAGGTTTTTCTCAAAGGAAGGAACATAATAAACATTATTTAAATTTAAAGTGCGGTCTTCAAAAGACAGCATCATGGATCTCACATCCTTCGCAGACACTAAGCTCCCATCACCCAACTTGAAGCAGAAGTAGCATTCCTCTAAGCTTTTGCTTTTCCTAAAACCAGTCAAGGAGTAGCAAATATGGTTAGTAGCGGCGGAGTCAAGAATACACGTTTATACATTATCAGCTACTAAACAAGCTTCGGTAATAAGTACAATACCTTTTGCTTAGTTATGAGGTAGGCAGGACAGTTCCTTCGCCAGTGACCAGGTTTGTTGCAATGGTGACAGTTGTCTTTCGACTTGTCTACCTTAGGAACCCTCTGCGCCTTCTTCTTCTTTTGAACCTTAGGTTGGTTCTTCTTCTCGGCCTTGCGAGGTCTCTTCTTAGATCCAGAGGTGGAGACAGTAGCATGGACCTGTCCTTGAGTCCTCTTTTTCTTAGTGAGACCCTCGGCGGTGTGAAGCTCCTTCATAAGGTCTTTCACAACTTAGTACTTCACCAATAGGTCCTGTTCGGAATCACATAGTAAGTCCGAACTCTGACTTTCTCAAATGAGAATACGTAAGCTGTGAAATGGCATGTCTCGTTTCAGGATTAAGGTAAGCACGATGCAATTCGTACGTAGTGACTTCGAGACATAAGAGGTTAAATGGTTTGTTCTTATTTTGTCTCTAGAAGTGCACTGGTCAATTCAGTACCTTCGGAAGATACCTAGAAGAACTATAGAGTCTCCAACTCTGAATGCCCCATATCCAAACATCATAGATTCTCCTAACAATCGTACTGAGGTCAATAGTCCTTTGACCCTTAGGTTGCGAATATATCGTTTTAAGCAAACTACGAAGAGTTTATTCATGCAAATCTACATTTGTCTCTTCGTAAGTTGTTAAGTTTGTTTATGGACTAAAGACTAAGGTTTTATCATAAAGCTTCAAATAGACAAGGAAGAATGAATGAACGTTTTAACTTTTTATATATGTATTAGCAATTACAAGCAAGAGTCTTCATGAGACTTTATTAAATCAAATATAGAAAATAAAGACTACAACTCTTCTTGTGGGCACCATTGACAACAGGACCGTCCCTCAGAAGTCTCTTAATCCTGTCTAGACTGATATGAGCAAGTCTTAAGTGCCATATATATGTTGATTTTTTAGATCGTAGGATTCAGAACGTTTGATCCTCTTTGGCTCCCTAACTAGATCATTATCTATTTCAGTGTCTAAAAGATAAGGTTGCGTGGGATAAATGTAGAAAAGAGCATTCTTGATACATGCATCACTGAAAAAAGAATTTGAAAAAGAAATACGAATTCCATTCTTTATAAACTTTGAGCAATAATCTTGCTCAAAAAGTCCAGCAACAGATATTAGGATTTTCTCAAAGGAAGGAACATAATAAACATTATTTAAATTTAAAGTGCGGTCTTCAAAAGACAGCATCATGGATCTCACATCCTTCGTAGACACTAAGCTCCCATCACCCAACTTGAAGCAAAAGTCGCATTCCTCTAAGCTTTTGCTTTTCCTAAAACCAGTCAAGGAGTAGCAAATATGGTTAGTAGCGGCGGAGTCAAGAATACACATTTATACATTATCAGCTACTAAACAAGCTTCGGTAATAAGTACAATACCTTTTGCTTAGTCATGAGGTAGGCAGGACAGTTCCTTCGCCAGTGACCAGGTTTGTTGCAATGGTGACAGTTGTCTTTCGACTTGTCTACCTTAGGAACCCTTGGCGCCTTCTTCTTCTTTTGAACCTTAGGTTGGTTCTTCTTCTCGGCC
Organism: Urtica dioica subsp. dioica; assembly: GCF_054948205.1. Taxonomy (NCBI): domain Eukaryota; kingdom Viridiplantae; phylum Streptophyta; class Magnoliopsida; order Rosales; family Urticaceae; genus Urtica; species Urtica dioica. Next base: position 21,335,680 of record NC_142756.1, on the reverse strand, counting down.
TTGCGAGGTCTCTTCTTAGATCCAGAGGTGGAGACAGTAGCATGGACCTCTCCTTGAGTCCTCTTTTTTTTAGTGAGACCCTCGGCGGTGTGAAGCTCCTTCATAAGCTCGGTAACAATGTACTCTAACTTGTTCATGGAGTAGTTCAGCTTGAAGGTATCAAAAGACTAGGGGAGAGTTTCCAAGATCATATCTATTTTGGTCTCCCCATCAATCTCAGATCCAAGGATCTCCATTTCGTTTAGATAACTAATGATCAACATCATATGGTCTCTAACGGGAGTCCCAGCCTTCATGCGACAGTTCATAAACTGTCGGACTGTTTGTTGCCTTGCTTAACACCCTTTCCTTCCAAACATCTTATGGAGATTGCAGAGCATGTCGACGGCAGTCTCGATGTCACGATGTTGTTGTTGCAACACATTGTTTATTGATGCCAAGATATAGCACCTCGCAATCCCATCGGATCCGAGCCAAGCCGCCAAGGCGTCTTTTTCCTCTTATGTCGAATAATCATTTGTTTGAGGACAGGGGTGGTGAGTACCCATTTGTGCTTGTCCACAGTAAGGACTATGTCGAGGTTACATTTCCAATCGGCGTAATTTTCGCCTTCGAGTTTGTTCAAGGAAAGGATGGCTGAGAGAGGGTTGAGAGACATTATGCTAAAAAGTTGAAACAAGTTTATGATTAGTCTTTTGGTTTAGGATTTAAGTTTGTTTAAGTTTTTAGGATGAACAAGGCAGGAAAAATCCACAGGTGTTATGAACGAAATGACACTTCACTCCTTCGAGGGAAGGCCGTAACGAGTCTCCTTTCATAAGTAAATGACTCATCATTAATGCATAGCCAAGATGTCAATACATCATATTTGACTAGCCACCTTATAAAAAAGATTGATCACTCACATCCTTTCGCAGGGCCTCGAGGGAGGATTACTAGGGATAGAATCTAAGTGTATAACCAACCACTTAGTCCAAAAGATCGACTTTGAAAACAAAATCCACCAAGGGGAGGCCTTGTCTCATTGTCTCACTCTCGGACGTAGCTCATTGAGCAATGATCAGAGCAAAGCTCCGTTGAGTACTCTCATTTAAGAGAGGGCCACGAGGGTGACTCTTAGTCTGGCGACAATTACACTTTTCCTTAGTGTTGGGGATCGTGGGTTGTAAACAACAAGTATAACCCTCCCACTTAGTTTTTAGATTTGGCACATCGTCTTTAATACATTTCGGAAACATGCTTTCCTAGTGCTTAGAGAGATAGATTGGACTTTTAGAAAGGAATCTTAGATCTCCATGTTCAAGGAAGAGCAGTGTTAGTGCATAAAGGCACAAGGTACATACTCGGATATTTTCGTATTTTCTATTCGGGAAAGTGCATGAGGGAAGTGTGAACTTCAACTCACTTCACTTGAAAGTTTGAGATTACACATCTTTATTTTATCAGCTCGTCTTCGAGGAGACCTCCCACTCAAATTTACAAGAGCATATAGATTTTGAACATACGGGATATAGATATAGGTTTGAAAATATTTTGAAAAACATCTATGATTTGGATAACAAAACATTTTCAAGTTTTGAAAGTCAAAACGATTTTCAACAATCAAACTAGTTTGTAGAGAAATTCAATTCAAGTAAATTTTTCAAAAATCAAAACATTTTAATCTTTCACATCATGTTTATTATCTTATGAAAAATAATTTTGCTCAAGGAAATTTTCTTATTAGAGTTCTATAACTCATGGAGTTGGGTCCGAAATCCGGAATTCAAAAAGTCTAGAAAACTGGACTTTCGGAGCAGCCGCGCACCTCGGAGTAAAATTGCCAAAACAGGCGGCTCCGACATCCTTTTGACCTAAAACCAACGGCATTGGAAAGAGGACAAACAGACCTTTAATTTGATTCATGAATAATTAAATTTTGAATTCAGAACAGAGAGTTATACCACTTTTACAGTAAGTTTTTCTCAAGCTCAAAGAAAACTGGAAATAATTAAAGTCCGAACTTGAGTGCAATAGAGTTGAGTGTAAAGATACGTTTTAGAGAATTGTTAAAGTTTTTATATGTGTTTTATTATAATGGTTATAACATAGTATAAAAGTAAATAACAACAAACATAAAACGAAATGAGTAAACAAACAAAACTAGCAACACAATATAACTAGTCATGAAATTACCCGAAATTTTTCTAACTTAATAAAACACGTTTTTCATTATGAAAAAATTACAAAATTTTAGAACTGATTCTAATGTGTTTTAATAACATCCCAAGGTCATAGAAAATCAACTTGCTTTTTAATTTAAAGACATGAGCAATAAATTTTTAAAAAAATATAAGAAAACAATTCTAACTTGTCAAAAAACGAGTAATCTTTCGAAAATGATTTTCAAGCTCATAGTTTTAATCACATGTACATGCTTAAGTTTGACCATAGCTCTGATACCATTTGTTGGAATGGATCTAGGATTAAGAAAAATTAACGCTTCTAGCAAGCGACGGAAAATAAAAAAAAATCTTTAAACAAGTAAAAACGATTTTTACTAACCTAGACAAAGAGCAAGCACATGTTATTTTAAGTTAAAAAAAAACTAACCTTTATGTAGCTTGATCATTGAGAAGCTTGTGGAGGTTGAATTGCTCATCTCCCCACGCAGCTCGTCTTTCTTCGTTCTTAGGGAACTCGAGTAATCACGAAAGTTTCTATCACATAAATCACTCGAGGTAAGAAAGAATTAGTGTGTGGGCACTTTTAAACACGACGACTCAAGAACAAGTCTTGTAGTCGAAGAGCTAAAACAAAACGCTAGGTCAAATATGGACCTAGGTGCCAAAACAAAAAAGAAAAGGGGAGAGAGAGAGAGAGAGAGAGAGAGAGAGAGAGGGGGAGGGAGAGAGAGAGAGAGAGAGAGAGAGAGAGAGAGAGAGTGAGAGAGAGAGAGAGAGAGAGAGAGAGAGAGAGAGAGAGAGAGAAAGAGAGAGAGATAGAGAAGTGGTCGGCCAATATTCTAGAGAGAGAGAAGCTCTCAATCTCTAAAATTTTGGGATGAGAAACAATGAGAATGAGGTGGGGTATTTATAGGAGGATGATTACTTTCAAAAGGTACTTTCCTCTTTTCTATAGAATATCACATATTCATGAGCAAATATTTGCTCTTCCTTCCTCATTTCACACGTCCAAGCTCCGTCTAGAAGGCATTGGATTTGTTTCCTTATTTGCTTCTCCCTTGACCTTGGCCGCCCACTTTGATTCCTTGTACAGGAAATTTGTTTTCTCTTTTACGTTTGGCAAGTATCTTTATACATCAATGCACAAAATAATTCCTCTTTCTCTCTTATTTGGACGTGTAAGGGCTTCTAGAAGGAGTCTCTAGATGTTTCTTCATTTGTTCATGACAACATAAGAAAAGACTATTAAGAATTTTCAAGTAAAATTCCATGAAATGAAATTAATCCTCAAGGCCCATATTATCAATGTGGCCGAGTGATATCTTTCATTTGTCATCATATGAAAATGTCAAAAAACTTATTTATTGACATTCATTTCATCCTATGTCCAAAAAGACTAAAATAAACTTTAGACTATTTTCGTAAAACTTGTCTAGTTCTTGTTTTGACTTGCCTCTAGTTTAACTAATCCTACTCGAAAGGAATTGTGACAGTGACCTCATGGATCCAAATCAACAAAGCTTGAGCTAACATACTTGGACTCAAAAGTTCAAGAACTTTTTCCAAGTTTAGCTTAATGTCAACTGACTCCACTAAAGAGTTGACACTGAGAATCTCTCGGTTCAAATGAATTTATTTTCTACTCAAGAATTAAAATTAAATTTGATGAGTGGATCCACTGAATATTATCTATGTTTACCCTTCATGAACATCATCAGCTAGATGGGATTTATAAAATGACCATTTTACCCTTCTAGCTGTTATTTCCTCAACTCCTTTGTCGCTTGTGAATAAGTTAGAAACAGTGTTTTGACGAGGAGCTAACAAGTCACATTGATTCATCCAATACAGTCATGACTCATTTTGGACACTGGCCAGTTCATTTATTCACATTCCAAGGAACAAAGCATGAGGTGATATACATTGCATTTCAGCAATCTTGTACATGAAATTCATATCTATGAGATCTCTACAAAGTTACTCATGACATCTTCATAACTTAATACTTCACCAATATGTCCTGTTCAGAATCACATAGTGAGTCCGAACTCTAACTTTCTCAAATGAGTATACATAATCTATGAAATGACATGTCTCATTTCAGGATTGAGGTAAGCATGATGCAATTCATACGTAGTGACCTCGAGACATACGAGGTTAACTGGTTTGTTCTTATTCTGTCTCTAGAAGTGCACTTTTCAATTCAGTACTTTCAGAAGGTACCTAGTAGAACTATAGAGTCTCCAACTCTCTATGCCCCATAACCAGACATCATAGATTCTCAGAACAATCGTACTGAGATCAATAGTTCTTTATGTTGTCAATGGTGCCCACAAGAAGAGTAGTAGTGTCTATTTATGTACATTTGATGTCATATAGTCTTACGAAGACTCTTGCTTGGAATTGCTTATTCATTAATAATAAAGTTGAAACGTTCATTTATTCTTTCTTTTTTTGAAGCCTTATGATAAAACCTTAGCCTTTTAGTCCATAAAAAAACTTAACAACAGAGACAAATGTGGATTTGCATGAACAAACTCTTCGTAGTTTGCTTAAAATGATATATTCGCAATCTAAGGGTCAAAGGACTATTGACCTCAGTATGATTGTTAGGAGAATCTATGATGTCTGGTTATGGGGCATTGAGAGTTGGAGACTCTATAGTTCTTCTAGGTATCTTCCGAAGGTACTGAATTGACCAGTGCACTTCTAGAGACAAGATAAGAACAAACCATTTAACCTCTTATGTCTCGAAGTCACTATGTATGAATTGCATCATGCTTACCTTAATCCTGAAATGAGACATGTCATTTCACACCTTAGTATTCTCATTTGAGAAAGTCAGAGTTCGGACTCACTATGTGATTCCGAACAGGGCCTATTGGTGAAGTACTAAGTTGTGAGAATGTCATGAGTAACTTTGTGAAGTTCTCATAGATATGGAATTCATGTACAAGATTGCTGAAATGCAATGTATGTCACCTCATGCTTTGTTCCTTGGAGTGTGAATAAATGAACTGGCCAGTGTCCAAATTGAGTCCTGACTCTTTTGGATGAAACAATGTGACTTGTTAGCTCCTCGTCAATACATTGTTTCTAACTTATTCACAAGCGACAAATGAGTTGAGGAAATAACAGCTAGAAGGGTAAAATGGTAATTTAGTAAACATAGATAATATTCAGTGGATCCGCTCATCATAATTAGGTTGAATTCTTGAGTAGAAAATAAATTCATTTGAACCGAGAGATTTTCAGTGTCAACTCTTTAGTGGAGTCAGTTGGCATTAAGCTAAACTTGGAAAAGGTTTGTGAACTTTTGAGTCCAAGTGTTTAGCTCAAGCTTTGTTCATTTGGGTCCATGAGGTCACTGTCACGAATCACACCGAGTAGGAATAGTTAAACTGGAAGCTAAGTCAAAACAAGAACGAAAATAGTCAAAAGGGTATTTTTGCCTTTTGAGACATAGGATGAAATGAATGTCAATAAATTTTTTGACAAGGTCATTTTATGACATGTTTCACTCGGCCAATATTAGTCTTATTGGGCCTTTTGGATTAATTTCATTTCATGAGAATTTTATCGAAAATTCTTAATGGGCCTTTCTCATGTTGTCATGAACAAAAGAATAAGCTTTTAGAAGCTCCTTCTAGATGAGAAATGGGCGCCCAAATACCCAAGAGAAAGAGAGTTCCTTTTGTGCATTAATGTATGAAGATACTTGCCAAAAGAAAAAGAGGAAACAAATTTCCCATACTTGTATAGGAAATTTCGGCCAACCTAGAGAAGGAACAAATTAGGAAACAAATCCCTTAAGGGAATGAGATGTTGGGCGCATATGGAGAAAAAGGGCAATAAGAGATTGCTCATGAATGCTTGGAAAAAAGAGTAAACTCCCATTTCTAAGGCTAACCCTTCTCCTATAAATATGGCCCTCATTCTCATTGTTTTCTAATTCCACACAAGTTAGAGATTGAGAGACTCTCTCTCTAGACATTGTGGCCGAACTCCTCTCTCTCTCTCTAGTTTATTTTCGATTTTTTGTTTTGGCACCTAGGTCCTCATTTGACCTAGTGTTTAGCTCTGCGACTTCAAGACTCGTTCTTAAGTCGTAGTGTTTAAAAGTGCCCACTCACTAATTCCTTTTCTCTCGAGTGATTTAGTGATAGAAACTTTCGTGGTTGCTCGAGGTGCCGAGGAAAGAAAGAGGGACGTGCTGCGAGGGGAGACGAGCGTTGCAACTTTCTAAGAGCTTCTCAAAGATCAAGCTTCAAGAAAGGTTAGTAAACTTCTTAGCTCATAATAGTTTTTAATTACGTGTACTTGCTCTTTTCTCTAGGTTAGTAAAAACTGGTTTTACTTGTAAAAGAAAATTTTTAAAATTCCGCCGCTTTCCGAAGCGTTAATTATTTTTTTAAACCCTAGATCGATTCCAACAAATGGTATCAGAGCTATGGTCAAAGATATGCATGTACATATTTTTAAAATTATGAGCTTGAAAATCGTTTTCGAAAGTTTACTAATTTTGTGACAAGTTAGAATTGTTATCTTAGATTTTTTTTAATTTATTGCTCTTGCCTTTAAATTAAAAATCTTGTTGATTTTCTATGAGTTTGGGATGTTTTTAAAACACATTAGAATCAGTTCTAAAAGTTTTTAATTTTTTACATTGAAAAACGTGTTTTAAAGGTTTGAGAAATTTCGAGTAAATTTTGTGACTAGTTTTCTTGTCTTACTAGTTTCGTTTTTTTTACTTGAATCGTTTTATGCTTGTTGTTATTTCTTTTATGCCTTGTTATTACCTTGCTAATAAAACACAAATAAAAGCTTTAACAACCTTCATAAAACGTTCCGTTACACTCGATTCTTTTTCGCACCTAAAAAAAGGAGCAAGCTTTAATTATTTCTTTTTCTTCGAGCTGGAGTAAACTCTCATTAAAAGTGGCATAACTCTCTGCTCAGAAATAGAAATTCAATGATTCTTAAAGATAATTAAAGCTCTGTCTGTCCTCTGTCTAATGCCACCGGTTTCGGCTCAAAAGGACATCGGAGCCGCCAGATATGGCGATTTTACTCCGAGGTGCGCGGCTGTGCTGAAAGTCCAGTTTTTTAGAAATCCGGATTTTCAAACCCCACTACATTGAGTTATAGAACTCTAATGAGAAAATTTTCTTGAGCAAAAATGTTTTTCATATGATTATAAACATGATGTGTAAGATTAAAATGTTTTGATTTTTGAAAGTTTAATTGAAATTGAGTTTTTTTACAAAACTAGTTTGAATTTTGAAAAACCGTTTTCACTTTCAAACTTGAAAAATATTTTGTCATCCAAATCAAATAAATTTTCAAAATGTTTTCAAAACTATATCTATATCACATATGTTCAAAATCTATATGCTCTTGAAAATTTGAGTGGGAGGTCTCCTTGTAGACAAGCCAAAAAAAAAAGATGTGTAATCTCAAACTTTCAAGTGTTCGAGTGAGTTGAAGTTCACACTTCCCTCACGCACTTTCCCGAAATAGAAAATAGGAAAAGATCGAGTATGTACCTTGTGCCTTTATGCACTAATACTACTCTGAACATGTCGATCTAGGATTATCTTCTAGTTGTCCGCTCTGTCGCTCTCTAACTAGAAAATCTGTTTCCGAACTTATAAGAGTCGATGAACCAACTCCAAAAACTAAGTGGGAGGGTTATACTTGTTGTTTGTAACCCACGATCCCCAACACTAATGAAAAGTGCAAGTGTCGCCGGACTAAGAATCACCCTCGTGGCCCTCTCTTAAATGAGAGTACTCAAGGGCGCTTTGCTCTGATCATTGCTCAATGAGCTATGTCCGAGAGTGAGACGATGATGGCAAGGCCTCCCCGTGGGGGATTGTTTTTCAAAGTTGATCTTTTGGACTAAGTGGTTGGTTGCACACTTAGGCTCAATCCCTAGTAATCCTCCCTCGAGGCCCTGCGAAAGGATGTGAGTGATCAAACCAATTTACAAGGTGGCTAGTCAAAAATGATGTATTGACATCTTGGCTAAGCATTAATGATGTGTCATTTACTTATAAATGGAGATTTTTTGCGGCCTTCTCTTGAGGGAGTAAATTATCATTTGGTTTATAACACCTTTGGATTTTATAAAAGTCTTAATAAAACTTAAATCCTAAACCAAAGACTAATCATAAACTTGTTTCAACTTAAATAAGCAACATGTCTCGCAAACATCTCTCGTTCATCCTTTCCTCGAACAAACTCGAAAATGATAACTACGTAGATTCGAAACATAACCTCGACATAATCCTTACCAAGCACAAATGGGTACTCACCACCCCGTGTCCTCCTCTGACGAATAAAGATTCAAACTCAAGAGGACAATGACGCCTTAGCGGCCTGGCTTCGATCCGATGAGATTGTGAGGTGCTATATCTTGGCATCTATGAACAATATGCTGAAAGAGCAACATCGTAACATCAAGACTGCCGCCGAAATGCTCTACAATCTCCTTGAGATATTTGGAGGGCAAGGGCGTCAAACAAGGCAACAAGCAGTCCGACAGTTTATGAACTGTCACATGAAGGCTAGGACTCCTGTTGGAGACTTTATGATACTGATCATTAGTTTTCTAAATAAAATGGAAATCCTAGGATCTGAGATTGATGAGAATAGTGTCATAGATATGATCTTAGAAACTCTCCCCGCATCTCTTGATTCCTCCAAGATGAACTACTCCATAAACAAGCTAGAGTACACTGTTACCAAGCTTATGAAGGAACTTCACACTGCTGTAGGTCTCACTAAGAGAAAGAGGAATCAAGGAGAGGCACATGCTACTGAGCAAAAAGCCTCCGCCTCTGGAACTGTGAAGAGACCTTACAAGGCCGATAAAAAGAACTGTCCCGCCTATCTCAAAGCAAAGGAACATAGTATTGTACTAGTTACCGAAGCATGCTTAGTAGCTGATAATGTATCAACGTGGATTCTTGACTCCGCTTCTACTAACCATATTTGTTGTTCCTTGAATGGTTTCAAGAAAACCAAAAGCTTAGAGGAAGGCAAGTTCTGTTTCAAATGGGGTGATGGGAGCCTGGTGTCTGCAAAGGCTGTGGGATCCGTGACGCTGTCTTTTAAAGACCACACTTTAAACTTGAATAATGTTTATTTTGTTCCTACCTTTGGGAAGAACTTAATATCCGTTGCTCGTCTTCGTGAGCAAGATTATTGTTTAAAGTTCATTAAGAATGGAATTCGTATTTCGTTTCCTTATAATTCTTTTGTCACTGATGCATGTATGAAGAATGCTCTTTTCTACATCTATCCCACTCAACCTTCTCTTTTAGACACCGAAATAGATAATTATCTAATTAGGGAGCCAAAGAGGATCAAACTTTCTGAATCCTCCGATCTAACAAAATCAACACACCTATGGCACTTAAGACTTGGTCATATCACTCTAGAAAGGATTACGAGACTTGTGAGGGATGGTCCACTCCAAGCCTCTGCAATAGGTTCACTACCTACTTGTGAATCCTGCATAGAAGGAAAAATGACTAAGCGACCTTTCTCCGATAAGGGTCGAAGAGCCACTGAGTTGCTGAAACTAGTACATTCTGATGTATGTGGTCCGCTCAACAAACAGGCACATGGAGGATACGAAGACTTCGTTACCTTCACTGATGATTACTCACGATATGGGTTTGTCTATTTGCTCAAACACAAATCCGAGACCTTTAACGTATTTAAGGTCTTTAGGGCTTTAGTGGAAAAGTAAATTGGCAAAGTGATCAAAACCCTTCGATCTGATCGAGGTGGCGAGTATATGTCTGGAGAGTTCGATGACTTTCTTATAGAAGAAGGTATCGCTTCTCAGCTTACCGTACTTGGCACGCCTCAACAAAACGGAGTGTCAGAGAGAAGAAACCGAACTCTTATGGAGATGGTTAGATCAATGATGAGTTACTCATCACTCCCTCTTTCCTTTTGGGGATATGCCCTTGAAACAGCCGCCTATATTCTGAACCAAGTTCCGTCCAAAATGTTTCCTGGTACTCCTTATGAACGATAGACTGGCCGTAAAGTAAATCTTGGCCGCATCCAAATTTGGGGTTGCCTTGCACACGTGCTGAGGCAAAAGACTAGCAAGTTGGCTAGTAGGTCAGAATTGTGCCTGTTTGTGGGATATCCAAAGGAAACCAAAGGTTTTACCTTCTATAGTCCCGAGGACGATAAGACTTTCGTTAGCACGAATGCTCGTTTCCTTGAGGAGGACTTTATGAAGGATGCAAAACCTAGAAGCAAAATTGTGCTTGAAGAAAAGTTGGGTGAGGAAGCTTCTACCTCATCTATAAGAACTGTTCTTACCCCAACTAAAACACAACCTAACTCATCAGAATCTCGTCAAGTAGTACTTAGACGTAGTGGAAGGGCTTCTCAAAAGCCTGACAGGTACATGTCTTATGGAGACTCTCTTGTAGCCGTCTCCGACATGGATGACCCTGTTTCCTATAGCCAAGCGATGGCTTGTTCTGAATCAAACCTTTGGCTTGACGCCATGAAAGTTGAAATGCACTCGATGTATGTCAACAAAGTCTGGAAACTTGTAGACCTTACTGAAGGGATTAAACCCGTAGGGTGTAAGTGGATATACAAGAAGAAAAGGGGTCCTGATGGGAACGTCGAGACGTTCAAAGCATGACTTGTGCCGAAGGGTTATACCCAACAAGAAGGGATTTACTATGAAGAAACCTTCTCGCCAGTCGCGATGCTTAAATCCATCCGTATACTCCTATCCATAGCTGCAGCTCTCGACTATGAGATCTGGCAAATGGATGTCAAGACAGCCTTTCTGAATGGCAATCTTGACGAGCGCATTTACATGGCTCAACCAGACGGTTTCGTGGAAGAAGGTCAAGAGACCAAGGTTTGTGAGTTGTTTAAGTCCATTTATGGATTAAAGCAAGCATCTAGGTCATGGAATATTAGATTCGATGAAACTGTAAAGAGCTTTGGCTTTGAACAGTCAATAGATGAGCCTTGTGTTTACAAGTTAATACACGAAGGCAAAGTTGTGTTTCTTGTGCTATATGTCGATGATATACTACTCATTGGTAATGACGTGGGTAAGTTATCTGAGGTTAAGGTCTGGCTGGCAAAGCAATTTGATATGAAGGATCTAGGAGAAGCCGCGTACATTCTGGGAATCCAAATCTTTCGAGATAGGAAAAACCGGACCCTGTCGCTCTCTCAAGCATCTTATATTGATAAGGTGATGGATCGCTTCTCGATGCAAGACTCCAAGAAGGGCCAAACACCCTTTAGGCATGGAGTTTCACTCTCTAAGGACCAGTCTCCCAAGACTGCACAAGAGATTGAAGACATGAGGAAAATTCCTTACGCCTCTGCCGTAGGAAGCCTCATGTATGCTATGCTTTGCACTAGACCTGACATCTGTTTCGCCGTTGGCGTAGTTAGCCGATTCCAATCCAAGCCTGGACCCGAGCACTGGATTGCTGTTAAGCATGTTCTTAAGTATCTTCGAAGAACTAGGAACTTGATGCTTACATACTCAGGTACTGACCTGACTATGACGGGATATACCGACTCCGATTTTCAAGCGGATAAGGATTCCAGGAAATCCACTTCAGGATCTGTGTTCATCCTTAATGGTGGAGCTGTTGTGTGGAGAAGTATTAAGCAATCTTGCATTGCTGACTCCACAATAGAAGCAGAATATGTGGCTGCTTGTGAAGCATCCAAAGAGGCTGTATGGCTTAGAAAATTCCTTAAGTATTTGGAAGTTGTTCCAAACGTCGACGAGCCCATGACCCTTTATTGTGATAATAGTGGGGTTGTCGCTAACTCAAAGGAACCTCGAAGCCATAAGCGCTCTAAGCATATTGAGAGGAAATACCATTTGATTCGAGAAATTGCGCAACGCGGAGACGTGGAGGTGAAGTAGATCTCTGGCAGATTCATTCACCAAGGCCCTAGCGAACACGGTCTTCGATCAACTTCGAGAGGGATTAGGCATGTATGACTACTCACATCTTCTTTGAGTCAAGTGGGAGTTTGTTGTCAATGGTGCCCACAAGAAGAGTAGTAGTGTCTATTTATGTACATTTGATGTCATATAGTCTTACGAAGACTCTTGCTTGTAATTGCTTATTCATTAATAATAAAGTTGAAACGTTCATTCATTCTTTCTTTGTTTGAAGCTTTATGATAAAACCTTAGTCTTTTAGTCCATAAACAAACTTAACAACTTACGAAGAGACAAATGTAGATTTGCATGAACAAACTCTTCGTAGTTTGCTTAAAACGATATATTCGCAATCTAAGGGTCAAAGGACTATTGACCTCAGTATGATTGTTAGGAGAATCTATGATGTCTGGTTATGGGACATTGAGAGTTGGAGACTCTATAGTTCTTCTAGGTATCTTCTAGAGACAAGATAAGAACAAACCATTTAACCTCTTATGTCTCGAAGTCACTATGTATGAATTGCATCATGCTTACCTTAATCCTGAAATGAGACATGTCATTTCACACCTTAGTATTCTCATTTGAGAAAGTCAGAGTTCGGACTCACTATGTGATTCCGAACAGGGCCTATTGGTGAAGTACTAAGTTGTGAGAATGTCATGAGTAACTTTGTGAAGTTCTCATAGATATGGAATTCATGTACAAGATTGCTGAAATGCAATGTATGTCACCTCATGCTTTGTTCCTTGGAGTGTGAATAAATGAACTGGCCAGTGTACAAATTGAGTCGTGACTCTTTTGGATGAAACAATGTGACTTGTTAGCTCCTTGTCAATACATTGTTTCTAACTTATTCACAAGCGACAAAGGAGTTGAGGAAATAACAGCTACAAGGGTAAAATGGTAATTTAGTAAATCCCGACTAGCTGATGACATTCATGAAGGGTAAATATAAATAATATTCAGTGGATCCGCTCATCATAATTAGGTTGAATTCTTGAGTAGAAAATAAATTCATTTGAACCGAGAGATTTTCAGTGTCAACTCTTTAGTGGAGTCAGTTGGCATTAAGCTAAACTTCGAAAAGGTTTGTGAACTTTTGAGTCCAAGTGTTTAGCTCAAGCTTTGTTCATTTGGGTCCATGAGGTCACTGTCACGAATCACACCGAGTAGGAATAGTTAAACTGGAAGCTAAGTCAAAACAAAAACGAAATAGTCAAAAGGCTATTTTTGTCTTTTGAGATATAGGATGAAATGAATGTCAATAAATTTTTTGACAAGGTCATTTTATGACATGTTTCACTCGGCCAATATTAGTCTTATTGGGCCTTGTGGATTAATTTCATTTCATGAGAGTTTTATTGAAAATTCTTAATGGGCCTTTCTCATGTTGTCATGAACAAAAGAAGAAGCTTTTAGAAGCTCCTTCTAGATGAGAAATGGGCGCCCAAATACCCAAGAGGAAGAGAGTTCCTTTTGTGCATTAGTGTATGAAGATACTTTCCAAAAGAAAAAGTGGAAACAAATTTCCCATACTTGTATAGGAAATTTCGGCCAACCTAGAGAAGGAACAAATTAGGAAACAAATCCCTTAAGGGAATGAGATGTTGGGCGCATATGGAGAAAAAGGGCAATAAGAGATTGCTCATGAATGCTTGGAAAAAAAGAGTAAACTCCCATTTCTAAGGCTAACCCTTCTCCTATAAATAGGGCCCTCATTTTCATTGTTTTCTAATTCCACACAAGTTAGAGATTGAGAGACTCTCTCTCTAGACATTGTGGCCGAACTCCTCTCTCTCTCTCTCTCTAGTTTATTTTCGATTTTTTGTTTTGGCACCTAGGTCGTCATTTGACCTAGTGTTTAGCTCTGCGACTTCAAGACTCGTTCTTAACTCGTAGTGTTTAAAAGTGCCCACTCACTAATTCCTTTTCTCTCGAGTGATTTAGTGATAGAAACTTTCGTGGTTGCTCTGTTGTCAATGGTGCCCACAAGAAGAGTAGTAGTGTCTATTTATGTACATTTGATGTCATATAGTCTTACGAAGACTCTTGCTTGTAATTTCTTATTCATTAATAATAAAGTTGAAACGTTCATTCATTCTTTCTTTGTTTGAAGCTTTATGATAAAACCTTAGTCTTTTAGTCCATAAACAAACTTAACAACTTACGAAGAGACAAATGTAGATTTGCATGAACAAACTCTTCGTAGTTTGCTTAAAACGATATATTCGCAATCTAAGGGTCAAAGGACTATTGACCTCAGTATGATTGTTAGAAGAATCTATGATGTCTGGTTATGAGGCATTGAGAGTTGGAGACTCTATAGTTCTTCTAGGTATCTTCCGAAGGTACTGAATTGACCAGTGCACTTCTAGAGACAAGATAAGAACAAACCATTTAACCTCTAATGTCTCGAAGTCACTACGTATGAATTGCATCGTGCTTACCTTAATCCTGAAATGAGACATGTCATTTCACACCTTAGTATTCTCATTTGAGAAAGTCAGAGTTCGGACTCACTATGTGATTCCGAACAGGGCCTATTGGTGAAGTACTAAGTTGTGAGAATGTCATGTGTAACTTTTTGAAGTTCTCATAGATATGGAATTCATGTACAAGATTGCTGAAATGCAATGTATGTCACCTCATGCTTTGTTCCTTGGAGTGTGAATAAATGAACTTGCCAGTGTCCAAATTGAGACCTGACTCTTTTGGATGAAACAATGTGACTTGTTAGCTCCTCGTCAATACATTGTTTCTAACTTATTCACAAGCGACAAAGGAGTTGAGGAAATAACAGCTAGAAGGGTAAAATGGTAATTTAGTAAATCCCGACTAGCTGATGACATTCATGAATGGTAAACATAGATAATATTCAGTGGATCCGTTCATCATAATTAGGTCGAATTCTTGAGTAGAAAATAAATTCATTTGAACCGAGAGATTTTCAGTGTCAACTCTTTAGTGGAGTCAGTTGGAATTAAGCTAAACTTGGAAAAGGTTTGTGAACTTTTGAGTCCAAGTGTTTAGCTCAAGCTTTGGTCATTTGGGTCCATGAGGTCACTGTCACGAATCACATCGATAGGAATAGTTAAACTGGAAGCTAAGTCAAAACAAGAACGAAAATAGTTAAAAGGGTATTTTTGTCTTTTGAGACAAAGGATGAAATGAATGTCAATAAATTTTTTGACAAATTCATTTGATGACTTAATGTCACTCGGCCATGACTTGATCATTGGGCCTCGTGAATTAATTTCATTTCATAAGAGTTTTATTGAAAATTCTTAATGGGCCTTTTTCATGTTCTCATGAATAAATGAAGAAGCTTCTAAAAGCTCCTTCTAGAGACATGTTGGGCGCCTACCCTATAGAGAAATAGGAGAGTTTATTTTGTGCATAAATGTATTTAGATACTTGCCAAAAGAAAAAGAGGAAACAAATTCGCATAATGATGCATAAGGGAATCGGCCAAGTTGAGAAAAAGGCAAGCCATGAACAAAATTGGAAACAAATCAAGGCTTCTAGAAGCCCTTGTTTGGCCGAGTGTCTCAAGAGGGAAAAGAGGAAATTGGCTCATGAATATGTGATATTCTATAGAAGAGGAAACTACCTTATTGAAGGTGAGACCTCTCCTATAAATAGGAGCCTCATTTCCTCACATTTCAATCATCCAAGTTTAAGAGATTTGAGAGACTCTCTCTCTAGAACTTTGGCCGAAACTCCTCCCTCTCTCTCTCTAGTTTATTTTCGATTTTTTCTTGTTTTGGCACCTAGGTCCTCACTCGACCTAGTGTTTAGCTCTGCGACTTCAAGACTCGTTCTTAAGTCGTAGTGTTTAAAAGTGCCCACTCACTAATTCCTTTATTTCGAGTGATTTAGTGATAAAAACTTTCGTGGTTGCTCGAGGTGCCGAGGAAAGAAAGAGAGACGTGCTGCGAGGGGAGACGAGCGTTGCAAACTTTCCAAAAGCTTCTTCAAAGTTCAAGCTCAAGAAAGGTTAGTAAACTTCTTGCTCATATTAGTTTTTAATTACATGTACTTGCTCTTTGTCTAGGTTAGTAAAAACTGTTTTTACTTGTAAAGAAATTTTTTAAAATTCCGCCGCTTCCCGAAGCGTTTAATCTTTTTCTTAAACCCTAGATCAATTCCAACATGCTCGAGGTGCCGAGGAAAGAAAGAGGGACGTGCTGCGAGGGGAGACGAGCGTTGCAACTTTCTAAGAGCTTCTCAAAGATCAAGCTTCAAGAAAGGTTAGTAAACTTTTTAGCTCATAATAGTTTTTAATTACGTGTACTTGCTCTTTTGTCTAGCTTAGTAAAAACTGGTTTTACTTGTAAAAGAAAATTTTTAAAATTCCGCCGCTTTCCGAAGCGTTAATTATTTTCTTAAACCCTAGATCGATTCCAACACTTTAATCATTAGATTGCGAATATATTGTTTTAAGCAAACCATGAAGAGTTTGTTCATGCAAATCTACACTTGTCTCTTCATATGTTGTTAGGTTTGTTTAAGGACTAAAGACTATAATTTATCGTAAAGCTTCAAACAGACAAGGAAGAATGAATGAATGTTTCAAATTTTATTAATAGTTTAGCAGTTACAATCAAGAGTCTTCGTGAGACTATATTACATCAAATGTACAAAAGTAAAGACTACTACTCTTCTTGTGGGCACCATTGACAACACTTGGACGAGGTATGAAGTAAAAGAGTTGCTTTGATTTTTTATTTTATTTTTAGTTCTCATTTTTATTCAATAAAACCATTCGAAAAGAGAAGCCCCAAATCGACTGAGACCCAAATCAACTGAGCTAGGGTTAGCTTTTCTGATTGAATTTCAAATTCAAAACTTCCGCACGTCTAATTTAGGTGTCGTCGGTATGGAGTGAAGTCATAACACGTCTAATCACAAGAGATCCGACGTCGTTGTTGGCGAAAGTCCGCGCAGGAGCCGCCGACATGTCCTTGCTAATTGAAGACTGTGGAGAGGAAGTCAAGGACAGGTCGTAACCCAGCTAGACGTTTTTTGGTTGTGCTCTGTATAAGGTTATTGTTGTTTTTTTTCGTCTTAAATTTGTGTATTTGGGTAAGAACTGGAGAATTGGTATCTGATGTTGTAATTCGGGTAATGTGGGTAAATTGTTGTAATATTGTTGATTGTGTGGGAATTGTTTGGTTTCTCAGAATAAAAATGATCCAGGTTGGGGATATTTTAGATGGATTGAGCCTCCGAGTTGTACCCCAACGACAGATACAATTACAGAAATGATGAACAAAATGAACGAAAATGGGAATCAGAAGTTGAGAGTCCAACTACCTCTGTTCACACTAGAGAAAATTTGGTCGGATTAGCTAGTGAAGCTTTTCAAATTAAGTTGTTGTTATGTGTAATTGTATTGATTTCGTGTCTGCTGTTATTCAAGTAAAATGGCAAGTAAAATGTGGTTTGTTTTTCTACTAGGTACCTTATGTAAATTACATTATAATGATATATGTATGCAAGTATTCTAGGCCAGATGTATTTTGAATATCTGTTAATGAAATGAGTTCTAATTAAATTGAGTGGATTTAATAAGACTAACATAAGAAAAATAAAAGATAAAAGGAAATAGCACATAGAAAAGGACATAACTTGTAATGTCACAAAAGTGTGGATTTCAATGTTTCATTGTCACAAAAGAGTGGATTTTAAGCATTTTACAGCTTTTACATACATCAAACTGAAACATCTAGGTAAATTATAGATCAATTCCAATGTTTCAAAATATGAACCCATACTTAGCTTTACAAAGCTTTTTTTACACAGTTCTAAAATGTTCCAAAAATGGGTTAGGGCTTTGCATATTCATACACACTACAAATTACTCGGTGAACAATCTTCTACGCCCGCGTTGAACTTCATTGTTGGTGTTGACCGTCCTGAGATTCCTAAGTCGAGGGCTCATCTGAAATATCCAAAAACAATGAGTAAGGAGAATTTTCCACCAAATACATATTTGACCATATTTTCAATTGAAATGAAATGGTCCTAATTTGCTTACCCTGATGCCAATTCTTTGACTTGGTTGACTGGGTGTTGATTGTGTTGGCTAAGATGGTAGTGGAGGTCCTTCATCATTGTTTCTTCTGCCTTGACTCCATGTTGGTTGTGTCGGTTGTGATGGTTGTCGTTCATCACAACTTCTTCGGGTGGTCCGCGCTTGTCTCTATATTGCATGTATAGTGTGGTTAGTAAGTAGTCAATCTTTGGAACTATATATTAGACTATTGAATGTACCTGTTCCTCTTGCTGGCGTCTGAAACACGTGGTGCGTTGTGACCGTCTTTGCCACATTTTGAGCATGCTGTTGCAACGTAGCGTCTTCTCATCTTTGTTCCACCACGAGGAATAACCTCATCGTGATCAACCCTCCTCAATTTTTTGAGTCTACCGGGTTTGACCTTGTCTTCTGGCATCTCTATGGGTGTGGATGTTGTTTTGGGCCACTGTTCTGGATGATTGATTGGAAAAATCTTGTGCTTGTATATCTCTCGGTAACACTCTTTTTTGTACTAATGGGAGACATAATTCAGTGGTTCTTCATGCCTTTGCCATATGCAGCTAATGGCGTGTGAGCATGGTATACCTGCAGCAAATGCAATCGCTAAGCTTGATAAGGAAATAGTAGGAATATAAATGGAAGACCTGGTTTAGAGCAAATTAATGATTAGTGCACCAGACAAATCCCATCGTCTACATAAACATGTTCGGTGACCAGGATCCACTTTATACATGCTTCCATACAGGTTAGACACTTGATAATCCAAATCATCCATCCAATGCGCAATATTTTCTGCACTTAGTACCTTGTTGGCTTCAATAACCTTGAAAATGCGTGGTCCAACCTCTGACTTCCACTTATCACCGGCAAGTCGTTGCTTGGTGAACCTGCGAAGTATATACAGTCTAATGCGCTCAAGCATAGAGAGTATTGGCTTCTGTCTAGCCAACAGAATTGCTCGCATGCCATTGAAACTCTCACACAAGTTGTTGAGTGCGTTCTCGCACTTAGGTCCAGTTCTAAAATGACTTCTAGCCCAGTGGTCAATCCTTTGCTCATAAGCCACTCAAAGGCATCAGGTTCCTTGTCTTTGATTAGACAACGCCGCGTGCATCATCTTTGTTTTCAGAAACAACCCTTTATGTACCTAGGATGATTAAGTTGCATATTCAATGATACTAAGTGTATTCAAAATTCAAATATATATTTAGTGTATTCAATGTGTACGAGAAATAAAATTACCTTTGTGAAGTTTCTCTGCAAATGCCGTGCACAATGTCTGTGCTCCGCTTGAACAGAGCCTTCTTCCTACATCCTTGATAAAGCTTCTTGTAGCCCTTTTTGTTTATCGGATATGAATGTCCATTGATGGCCATTCACAATATGCAAGTCATCTTTGAGAAAGTCCAAGAACAATGCCCAAGAGGATTTGCATTCAGACTCGACAACAGCATACGCGATCGGAAATATGCCGTTGTTTGCATCAATCTCGATGGCCGTCAATAGTTGACCGGTATAATGACTCTTTATGTGGCAGCCATCAAACCCAATAACAAGCCTACAATGTTTAAATCCTTCTTTGCAGCCTTTGAAACACACATACATCCTTTTAAATACCGGTTTATTGTTCTCACCATTTTCAGTCTGAAACTTGACAGTTGAACCGGGATTTGTAGCCACTAACTCTACCCCGTAGTCCCATAGCTTGGCATATTGCTATTTGTAACTCCCTTCAATTTCCATCAGAGCAAGCTTCTTTGCTCTGTAGGCTTTATCCCGATTACACTAAACTAAAAAGTCTCTCTGCAGCTGGTTCATCACATCCGGTGGTGACCATGAATCGCAGTCTTTGAATTGTTGCATGTATGTACGTGACATGCATTTTGCTGTCGCAAACCTATTCACATTAACCTGTGGGCATGTATGTCCACTCTGTACGTCTTGATTTGGAAAAAAACCTATTTGAACCAACAACAGGTCAGTAACTAACTAACGTTCTTCAAATTCAAATCAAAAGAATATATTTTAAACACTATACTATTCTCAAGGATACTATGAACATACCTGTTCACCTCGACAATGAAGCAAAACACGTCCAATTGCAGTTTGGATGCTCACACTCTGCACGGACTCTGTTGGAGTCGTTCTTCTTAGAATGAATGGCTTTACCACCGCGTATTGAGTACTCCCTTATGGGTTTTTTAATTCAGATTCTTTAAACTCCACGAAAGTGGGGAGTTTCCTTTTGAAATTCCTCGGGGCACTAGAGCTTTCACCGGGTGGTCTGACCTCATCTTCAGACGATGAGTCTTCAATTCTGATGTACGCATCCATGTCGAAGTCACTCTCCTCCGAGTCATCATCTTCATCACTAACGGCGTTAATTCCTTTACCTATGTACGCCAAGCTAAGGTCAATAGCATCACCATCAACTTCTACGTCGTCTTCGCTTGCTTCAAAACCAGCATCTTCAACGTCACCCTCGGCATCTTCAACGTCACCCTTGGCATCTTCAACGTCTTCAAAGCCTTCAAACTCTTCAAATTATTCAAGCTGATGTGGCTCATCAGCTTCATGTGGCTCACCATCTTGATCTGGTTCACGGACTTGATTCACTCTAACATCTTTATTGTGATATTGCTCTTGTTGGATCAGCTCATTCATGTGAATCACGTCCACCGCATCAACTTGAACATCAAAAAAGAACAATAACACAAACCCGGCTTCCAATTAACTATAGCCAACAAACCAAGACTAAGCATAAATTTAATCTACCGACACTATGGGACCCACTGTATATTAAAAGGGGACAAAAAACTACGCTAACACTAATACCATAAAAAAAACAAATAAAAAACTTATTTTCATACCCTGGACCCATTCGACAAAACCATTGTGGTCCCCAACAATATTCGACTTTACAAAATGTTGTCGCAGTTTTTCGGACAACGATTTAGGAGTCGCAGACGGTCAGACCCAAGGCCGGACCAAGTGGTCTCGTCTCGACTCGAGCGTGTCGGACTTGGTATCCCAAGTCGTCCCTTAGCTGTCTGTGGTATCTGTCTCGTCCAGGCACCTGAAAAGCAAGCAAGAAAGGTGTGAACTACAAAGGGAAAACAGGGGGGTTGCCCCTGTTTACCTCTCCGACGCTCAACATTAGCAGGATTGAGGTGGTTTGTAGAGGGTTTAGTGTTTAGGGGTCGAGACTTGAGAGAAACGAGCGAGGTACGAGTTCGGCAGCGTTTCAGTACTCAAATTTCGGATTACCTGGACTAGGGGAGAGACCCCTATATTTATAGGCGACCAAGGAGCGTCATGAACAACCCCTTGGCCGAGGGCTGCCTCTGACTCGGTCATGGCCGGCTCTGACTCGGCCGTGGGGGCCATGGCCGGCTCTGACCCGACCATGGATGGCTCTAACTCGGCCATGGCCGGCTTTGACTCGGCCGTGGAGGCCATGGCCGGCTCTGACTCGGCCGTGGGGGCCATGGCCGGCTCTGACCCGGCCATGGACGGCTCTGACTCGGCCGTGGGGGACCCGGCCATGGATGGCTCTGACTCAGCCATGGAGGCCATGGCCGGCTCTGACTCGGCCGTAGGGGCCATGGCCAGCTCTGAGGTGGCCGTGCGCCGGGAAAGACTCGGGGAAGTCGCCATATGTTGTCTTTGCCGTACCGGGCCGGAATGGACCGGTAACATTAGCCCCCCGAGTTTATTATCGAGTGTAACTCGTGTGATAAACTCGAAGCCTCTGCCGTTATTGGCCCACCGGAGTAGCCCATCGCCAAGAGGTATGTTCCGACGCCCTTTAGTATTATTATTTTATTTTTTGTCGGTCACCCTCGTCTTGTTATTCGCGCTCATGGACCCCATTGACCGCTTATCGGGGTGTGGGAGCATTGAAGACGATTTGTTTCACTTGCTTGGGGATCAACACGTGGACGTGGAAACTTTTTGGACTCAATTCTCATCTCTCCCAAGCGTTACTAACGTGCCTCACTCATCGGGCACGAGCGGCGTCGTTACGATGGCCGGGGAAGATCTTGCCTTGGTTGAAGCGTGGTTGACCGGTGATGGAGAGGGCGCTCGTAGTTTAAAGTGCGGTCTTCAAAAGACAGCGTCACGGATCCCACAGCCTTCGCAGACACCAGGCTCCCATCACCCCATTTGAAACAGAACTCGCCTTCCTCTAAGCTTTGTTGTCAATGGTACCTACAAGAAGAGTAGTAGTGTCTATTTGTGTACATTTGATGTAATAAAGTCTCATGAAGACTCTTGCTTGTAATTGCTTATTCATTAATAAAAAGTTGAAACATTCATTCAATCTTCCTTGTTTGAAGCTTTATGATAAAACCTTAGTCTTTCGTCCATAAACAAACTAAACAACTTACGAAGAGACAAATGTAGATTTGCATGAACAAACTCTTCATAGTTTGCTTAAAACGATATATTCGCAATCTAAGGGTCAAAGGACTATTGACCTCAGTATGATTGTTAGGAGAATCTATGATGTCTGGTTATGGGGCATTGAGAGTTGGAGACTCTATAGTTCTTCTAGGTATCTTCTGAAGGTACTGAATTGACCAGTGCACTTCTAGAGACAAGATAAGAACAAACCATTTAACCTCTTATGTCTCGAAGTCACTACGTATGAATTGCATCGTGCTTACCTTAATCCTGAAATGAGACATGTCATTTCACACCTTAGTATTCTCATTTGAGAAAGTCAGAGTTCGGACTCACTATGTGATTCCGAACAGGGCCTATTGGTGAAGTACTAAGTTGTGAGAATTTCATGAGTAACTTTGTGAAGTTCTCATAGATATGGAATTCATGTACAAGATTGCTGAAATGCAATGTATGTCACCTCATGCTTTGTTCCTTGGAGTGTGAATAAATGAACTGGCCAGTGTCCAAATTGAGTCCTGACTCTTTTGGATGAAACAATGTGACTTGTTAGCTCCTCGTCAATACATTGTTTCTAACTTATTCACAAGCGACAAAGGAGTTGAGGAAATAACAGGTAGAAGGGTAAAATGGTAATTTAGTAAATCCCGACTAGCTGATGACATTCATGAAGGGTAAACATAGATAATATTCAGTGGATCCACTCATCATAATTTGGTTGAATTCTTGAGTAGAAAATAAATTCATTTGAACCGAGAGATTTTCAGTGTCAACTCTTTAGTGGAGTCAGTTGGCATTAAGCTAAACTTGGAAAAGGTTTGTGAACTTTTGAGTCCAAGTGTTTAGCTCAAGCTTTGTTCATTTGGATCCATGAGGTCACTGTCACAAATCATATCGAGTAGGAATAGTTAAACTAGAAGCTAAGTCAAAACAAGAACGAGACAAGTTTTACGAAAATTGTCAAAAGGGTAAATTTGTCTTTTTGGACATAGCATGAAATGAATGTCAATAAATTTTTTTGACATGGTCATATGATGGCCTAGATCACTTGGCCATGATGTGTTCATTGGGCCTTGTGGATTAATTTCATTTCATAGAATTTTACTTGAAAATTCTCAATGGGCTTTTCTTATGTTGTCATGAACAAGTAAAGAAAAATCTAGAAAGGCTTTCTGGAAGCCCTTTGGCCGTCCAACCCAAGAGAATGGGAGACTAATTTCGTGCAGCCCCATAGAGAAAAAGAGAGTTTATTTTGTGCATTGATGTATAAAGATACTTGCCAAAAGAAAAAGAGGAAACAAATTTCCTTTAGAAGGAAAGTGCATTTTCGGCCAACTAAGAGAGAAAGCAAATGAGGAAATAAATCCAAAGGCTTCTAGAAGCTCATTTGGACGTGCAAGGGGTATGAGGAAACTACCTTTTGAAGGTAATCGTCCTCCTATAAATACCCCACCTCATTCCTCTCATTTGATTCATTCCACACAAGTTAGAGATTGAGAGACTCTCTCTCTAGACATTGTGGCCGAAAATCCTCTCTCTCTCTCTCTAGTTTATTTTCGATTTTTTCTTGTCTTGGCACCTAGGTCCTCACTCGACCTAGTGTTTAGCTCTGCGACTTCAAGACTTGTTCTTAAGTCGTAGTGTTTAAAAGTGCCCACTCACTGATTCCTTTATTTCGAGTGATTTAGTGATAGAAACTTTCGTGGTTGCTCGAGGTGCCGAGGAAAGAAAGAGAGACGTGCTGCGAGGGGAGACGAGCGTTGCGAACTTTCCAAAAGCTTCTTCAAAGTTCAAGCCTCAAGAAAGGTTAGTAAACTCATAGCTCATATTGATTTTTAATTACATGTACTTGCTTCTTTGTCTAGGTTAGTAAAAACTGTTTTTACTTGAAAAGAAATTTTTTAAAATTCCGCCGCTTCAGGAAGCGTTTAATCTTTTTCTTAAACCCTAGATCAATTCCAACAAGCTTTTGGTTTTCTTGAAACCATTTCAGGAACAAGAA
This sequence comes from Urtica dioica subsp. dioica, assembly GCF_054948205.1. Classification (NCBI taxonomy): domain Eukaryota; kingdom Viridiplantae; phylum Streptophyta; class Magnoliopsida; order Rosales; family Urticaceae; genus Urtica; species Urtica dioica. Next base: position 21,311,096 of record NC_142756.1, on the reverse strand, counting down.
ATATGGTTAGTAGCAGCAGAGTCAAGAATCCACGTTGATACATTATCAGCTACTAAGCATGCTTCGGTAACTAGTACAATACTATGTTCCTTTGGTTTGAGATTTGCAGGACAGTTCTTTTTATCGGCCTTGTGAGGTCTCTTCTTAGTTCTAGAGGCGGAGGCTTTTTGCTTAGTAGCATGTGCCTCTCCTTGATTCCTCTTTCTCTTAGTGAGACCCACAGCAGTGTGAAGTTCCTTCATAAGCTTGGTAACAGTGTACTCTAGCTTGTTTATGGAGTAGTTCATCTTGGAGGTATCAAGAGATGCGGGGAGAGTTTCTAAGATCATATCTATGACATTCTTCCCATCAGTCTCAGATCCTAGGATTTCCATTTTATTTAGAAAACTAATGATCAGTATCATAAAGTCTCTAACAGGAGTCCTAGCCTTCATATGACAGTTCATAAACTGTCGGACTGCTTTTTGCCTTGCTTGACGCCTTTGCCCTCCAAATATCTCAAGGAGATTGTAGAGCATTTCGGCGGCAGTCTCGATGTCGCGATGTTGCTCTTTCAGCATATCGTTCATAGATGCCAAGATATAGCACCTCACAATCTCATCGGATCGAAGCCAGGCCGCTAAGGCGTCATTGTCCTCTTGAGTCGAATCATCATTCTTCAGAGGAGGACACGGGGTGGTGAGTACCCATTTGTGCTTGGTAAGGATTATGTCGAGGTTAAGTTTCGAGTCTATGTAGTTTTCGTTTTCGAGTTTGTTCGAGGAAAGAATGAAAGAGAGAGAGTTGGGAGACATATTGCCTATAAAAGTTGAAACAAGTTTATGATTAGTCTTTGGTTTAGGATTTAAGTTTGTTTAAGACTTTATAAAATCCAAAGGTGTTATAAACCAAACGATAATTTACTCCTTCGAGGGAAGGCCGCAAAAAATCACCATTTATAAGTAAATGACACATCATTAATGCTAAGCCAAGATGTCAATACACCAATTTTGACTAGCCACCTATTAAAATGGTTTGATCACTAACATCCTTTCGCAGGGCCTCGAGGGAGGATTACTAGGGATTGAGTCTAAGTGTGTAACCAACCACTTAGTCCAAAAGATTGACTTTGAAAAACAATCCGCCAAGGGGAGGTCTTGTCTCATTGTCTCACTTTCGGATTTAGCTCATTGAGCAATGATCAGTGCAAAGCGTCCTTGAGTACTCTCATTTAAGAGAGGGCCACGAGGGTGACTCTTTGTCTGGCGAGACTTGCACTTTTCATTGGTGTTGGAGATCGTGGGTTACAAACAACAAGTATAACCCTCCCACTTAGTTTTTGGAGTTGGTTCATCGACTCTTATAAGTTCGGAAACAGATTTCCTAGTTAGAGAGCGACAGAGCGGACAACTAGAAGAGAATCCTAGATCGACATGTTCATAGTAGTATTAGTGCATAAAGGCACAAGGTACATACTCGATCTTTTCCTATTTTCTATTTCGGGAAAGTGCGTGAGGGAAGTGTGAACTTCAACTCACTCGAACACTTGAAAGTTTGAGATTACACATCTTTTTATTTTTCGGCTTGTCTACAAGGAGACCTCCCACTCAAATTTTCAAGAGCATATAGATTTTGAACATATGTGATATAGATATAGTTTTGAAAACATTTTGAAAACTTATTTGATTTGGATGACAAAATATTTTCAAGTTTGAAAGTGAAAACGGTTTTTCAAAATTTAAACTAATTTTGTAAAAATTCAATTTCAATTAAACTTTCAAAAATAAAAACATTTTAATCTTACAAATCATGTTTATAATCATATGAAAAACATTTTTTCTCAAGAAAATTTTCTCATTAGAGTTCTATAACTCATGGTAGTGGGGTTTGAAAATCCGGATTTCTAAAAAACTAGAGTTTCAGACAGCCGCGCACCTCGGAGTAAAATCGCCATATCTGGTGGCTCCGATGTCCTTTTGAGTCGAAACCGGTGGCATTGGACAGAGGACAGACAGAGCTTTAATTTGATTCAAGAATAATTAAATTTAGATTTCGGACCAGAGAGTTATGCCACTTTTAATGCGGGTTTACTCCAGCTCGAAGAAAAAGAAATAATTAAAGCTTGGTCCTTTTTAGGTGCGAAAAAGAATCGAGTGTAACGGAACGTTTTATGAAGGTTGTTAAAGCTTTTATTTGTGTTTTATTAGCAAGGTAATAACATGATATAAAAGAAATAACAACAAGCATAAAACGATTCAAGTAAAACACGTTTTTCAATATAAAAAATTTTACTCGAAATTTCTCAAACCTTTAAAACACGTTTTTCAATATAAAAAATTAAAAAATTTTAGAACTGATTCTAATGTGTTTTAAAAACATCCCAAAATCATAGAAAAACAACATGGTTTTTAATTTAAAGGCAAGAGTAATAAATTAAAAAAAAATCTAAGATAACAATTCTAACTTGTCACAAAATTAGTAAACTTTCGAAAACGATTTTCAAGCTCATAATTTTAAATACATGTACATGCTAATCTTTGACCATAGCTCTGATACCATTTGTTGGAATTGATCTAGGGTTTAACAAAAAGATTAAACGCTTCGGGAAGCGGCGGAATTTTAAAAAATTTCTATTCAAGTAAAAACAGTTTTTACTAACCTAGACAAAGAGCAAGTACATGTAATTAAAAACTAATATGAGCTAGAAGTTTACTAACCTTTCTTGAAGCTTGAACTTTGAAGAAGCTTTTGGAAAGTTTGCAACGCTCGTCTCCCCTCCCAGCACGTCTCTCTTTCTTTCCTCGGCATCTCGAGCAACCACGAAAGTTTCTATCACTAAATCACTCGAAATAAAGGAATTAGTGAGTGGGCACTTTTAAACACTACGACTTAAGAACGAGTCTTGAAATCGCAGAGCTAAACACTAGGTCGAGTGAGGACCTAGGTGCCAAAACAAGAAAAATCGAAAATAAACTAGAGAGAGAGAGAAGAGGGGCGGCAACCACAAGTTCTAGAGAGAGAAGCTCTCAATCTCTAACTTATGTGGAATGAGAAAACAATGAGAATGATGGCCCTATTTATAGGAGAGGGGTTAGCCTTAGAAAATAGGAGTTTCCTCTTTTTCCAAGCATTCATGAGCAATCTCTTATTGCCCATTCTCTCCATATGCGCCCATCACATTCATTCCCTTAAGGGATTTGTTTCCTAATTTGTTTCCTCTTCTTTGTTTGTCCTTGCCGCCCATATCCTTTCCTCTTAGAGGAAATTTGTTTCCTCTTTTTCTTTTGGCAAGTATCTTCATACATTTATGCATAATATATTCTCTCTTTCCCTTGGGTAGTAGGCGCCCATTTCTCATCTAGAAGGAGCTTCTAGAAGCTTCTTCATTTGTTCATGACAACATGAGAAAGGCCCATTAAGATTTTTCAATAAAATTCTTATGAAATGAAATTAATCCACAAGGCCCAATAAAACTAGTATTGGCCGAGTGATGCATGTCATCAAATGACCTTGTCAAAAAATTTATTGACATTCATTTCATCATATGTCTCAAAAGACAAAAATACCCTTTTCACAATTTTCGTTCTTGTTTTGACTTAGCTTCCAGTTTAACTATTCCTATTGATGTGATTCGTGACAGTGACCTCATGGACCCAAATGAACAAAGCTTGAGCTAAACACTTGGACTCAAAAGTTCACAAACCTTTTCCAAGTTTAGCTTAATGCCAACTGACTCCACTAAAGAGCTGACACTGAAAATCTCTCGGTTCAAATGAATTTATTTTCTACTCAAGAATTCAACATAATTATAATGAGCGGATCCACTTAATATTATCTATGCTACCCTTCATGAATGTCATCAGCTAGTCGGGATTTACTAAATTACCATTTTACCCTTCTAGCTGTTATTTCCTCAACTCCTTTGTCGCTTGTGAATAAGTTAGAAACAATGTATTGACGAGGAGCTAACAAGTCACATTGTTTCATCGAAAAGAGTCAGGACTCAATTTGGACACTGGCCAGTTCATTTATTCACACTCCAAGGAACAAAGCATGAGGTGACATACATTGCATTTCAGCAATCTTGTACATGAATTCCATATCTATGAGAACTTCACAAAGTTACTCATGACATTCTCACAACTTAGTATTTCACCAATAGGCCCTGTTCGGAATCACATAGTGAGTCCGAATTCTGACTTTCTCAAATGAGAATACTAAGCTGTGAAATGGCATGTCTCATTTCAGGATTAAGGTAAGCATGATGCAATTCATACGTAGTGACTTCGAGACATAAGAGGTTAAATGGTTTGTTCTTATCTTGTCTCCAGAAGTGCACTGGTCAATTCAGTACCTTCGGAAGATACCTAGAAGAACTATAGAGTCTCCAACTCTCAATGCCTCATAACCAGACATCATAGATTCTTCTAACAATCGTACTGAGGTCAATAGTCCTTTGACCCTAAGATTGCGAATATATCGTTTTAAGCAAACTACAAAGAGTTTGTTCATGCAAATCTACATTTGTCTCTTCGTAAGTTGTTAAGTTTGTTTATGGACTAAAAGACTAAGGTTTTATCATAAAGCTTCAAACAAAGAAAGAATGAATGAACGTTTCAACTTTATTAATGAATGAATAGGCAATTACAAGCAAGAGTCTTCATGAGACTTTATTACATCAAATGTACAAAATAAAGATTACAACTCTTCTTGTGGGCACCATTGACAACAAACTCCCACTTGACTCAAAGAAGATGTGTGTAGTCTTTCATGCCTAATCCCTCACGATGTTGGTCGAAGACCTTGTTCGCTAGGGCCTTGGTGAATGGATCTTCGAGGTTGTCCACCGTTGAGATCTTCTTCACTTCCACGTCTCCGCGCTGCACGATCTCTCGAATCAAATGGTATTTCCTCTCAATATGCTTAGAGCGCTTATGTCTTCTAGGTTCCTTGAGTTAGCGACAACCCCACTATTATCACAATAAAGGGTCATGGGCTCGTCGACGTTTGGAACAACTTCCAAATACTTAAGGAATTTTCTAAGCCATACATCCTCTTTGGATGCTTCACAAGCAGCCACATATTCTGCTTCCATTGTGGAGTCAACAATGCAAGATTGCTTAATACTTCTCCACACAACAGCTCCACCATTAAGGATGAACACAGATCCCGAAGTGGATTTCCTGGAATCCTTATCCGCTTGAAAATCGGAGTCGGTATATCCCGTCATAGTCAGGTCAGTACCTGAGTATGTAAGCATCAAGTTCCTAGTTCTTCGAAGATACTTAAGAACATGCTTAACAGCAATCCAGTGCTCGGGTCCAGGGTTGGATTGGAAACGGGTAACTACGCCAACGGCGAAACAGATGTCAGGTCTAGTGCAAAGCATAGCATACATGAGGCTTCCTACGGCAGAAGCGTAAGGAATTTTCCTCATGTCTTCAATCTCTTGTGCAGTCTTGGGAGACTGGTCCTTAGACAGTGAAACTCCATGCCTAAAGGGTGTTTGGCCCCTCTTGGAGTCTTCCATCGAGAAGCGATCCATTACCTTATCAATATAAGATGCTTGAGAGAGCGACAGGGTCCGGTTTTTCCTATCTCGAAAGATTTGGATCCCCAGAATGTACGCGGCTTCTCCTAGATCCTTCATATCGAATTGCTTTGCCAGCCAGACCTTAACCTCAGATAACTTACCCACGTCATTACCAATGAGTAGTATATCATCGACATATAGTATCAGAAACACAACTTTGCCTTCGTGTATTAACTTGTAAACACAAGGCTCATCTATTGACTGTTCAAAGCCGAAGCTCTTCACAGTTTCATCGAATCTAATATTCCAGGACCTAGATGCTTGCTTTAGTCCATAAATGGATTTAAGCAACTCACAAACCTTGGTCTCTTGACCTTTATCCACGAAACCGTCTGGTTGAGCCATGTAAATGAGCTCGTCAAGATTGTTTTCTTAGATGTTTTTTTAATTTATTTCTCTTGCCTTTAAATTAAAAATCATGTTGATTTTCTATGAGTTTGAGATGTTATTAAAACACATTAGAATCAGTTCTAAAAGTTTTTAATTTTTTATATTGAAAAACGTGTTTTTAAGTTTGAGAAAATTTTGAGTAAATTTTGTGACTAGTGTTCTTGTCTTACTAGTTTCTTTTATTTACTTGAATCATTTTATGCTTGTTGTTATTTCTTTTATATCATGTTATTACCTTGTTAATAAAACACAAATAAAATCCTTAACAACTTCCTAAAATATTCTGTTACACTCGATTCTTTTTCGCACTAAAAGACCGAACTTTAATTATTTATGTTTTCTTCGAGCTGGAATAAAACCCGCAGTAAACGTGGCATAACTCTCTGCTCAGAATTCGAAATTTAATGATTCTTTAATCAAATTAAAGGTCTGCGTGTCCTCTTTCCAATGCCACCGGTTTTGGGTCAAAAGGACATCGAAACCGCCAGTTATGGCGATTTTACTTCGAGGTGCGCGGCTGTTCCGAAAGTCCAGTTTTTAGAAATCCGGATTTTCAGCCCCACTACCATGAGTTATAGAACTCTACTGAGAAAATTTTCTTGAGCAAAAATGTTTTTTTTATAAGATTATAAACATGATGTGTAAAGATTAAAATGTTTTGATTTTTGAAAATTTAACTTAAAATTGAATCTTACAAAACTAGTTTGATTTTTAAAAAACCGTTTTCATTTTCAAACTTGAAAATATTTTGTCATCCAAATCAAATAAGTTTTCAAAATGTTTTCAAAACTATATCTATATCACATATGTTCAAAATCTATATGCTCTTGAAAATTTGAGTAGGAGGTCTCCACGTAGACGACCCGAAAAATAAAAAAGATGTGTAATCCCAAACTTTCAAGTGTTCGAGTGAGTTGAAGTTCACACTTCCCTATGAACTTTCCCGAATAGAAAATAGGAAAAGATCCGAGTATGTACCTTGTGCCTTTATGCACTAACACTGCTCTGAACATGAAGATCTATGATTCTTTTCTAGTTGTCTGCTCTGTCGCTCTGTAACTAGGAAATCTGTTTCCGAAATTATAAGAGTCGATGTACCAACTCCAAAAACTAAGTGGGAGGGTTATACTTGATGTTTGTAACCCATGATCCCCAACACTAATGAAAAGTGCAATTTTCGCCAGACTAAGAGTCACCCTCATGGCTCTCTCTTAAATGAGAGTACTCAAGGGCGCTTTGCACTGATCATTGCTCAATGAGCTAAGTCCGAAAGTAAGACAATGAGACAAGACCTCCCCTCGGTGGATTTTTTTTTAAAATTGATCTTTTGGACTAAGTGGTTGGTTACACACTTAGACTCAATCCCTAGTAATCCTCCCTCGAGGCTCTGCGAAAGGATGTGAGTGATCAAACCAATTTAAAAGGTGGCTAGTCAAGATTGGTGTATTGACATCTTGGCTAAGCATTAATGATGTGTCATTTACTTATAAATGGAGATTTTTTGCGGCCTTCTCTTGAGGGAGTAAATTATCGTTTGGTTTATAACACCTTTTGATTTTATCAAGTCTTAAAGAAACTTAAATCCTAAACCAAAGACTAATCATAAACTTGTTTCAACTTTTATAGGCAACATGTCTCTCAAACCTCTCTCGGTAATCCTTTCCTCAAACAAACTCGAAACCAAAAACTACGTTAATTGGAAAGATAAGCTCGACATAATACCTACCTTTAACAAGCACAAATGGGTACTCACCACCCCGTGTCCTCCTCTGACGAATCATGATTCGACTCAAGAGGACGAATACGCCTTGGCGGCCTGGCTCTGCTCCGATGAGATTGTGAGGTGCTATATCTTAGCGTCAATGAACAATGTGTTGCAACAAAAATATCGTGACATCGAGACTTCCGCCGACATGCTCAACAATCTTCATGAGATGTTTGGAGGGCAAAGGCGTCAAGCAAGGCAACAAGCAGTCCGATTGATGTGAATTCGTCGGAGAGATTCGTCGGAGTTCAATTTGAGCGGACCGTCTATCGGAAGGTTTGGATATAGACGAAGCTTTCGTGCTCAAAACCTTCGAATTAGGATGGATCGAATGATGCCACGATGGGTTGCGGAATTCCCGTCGATAAATCGGACGAAAGTCACAAGAATTTTGAGCACGAATTCTTGATAAGTTCTAGACTAAGAGAATCCTCCCTAAACACACAAACACTCCTTTTTCATATATCTTCCAAGATGCCCATACTAGAGCTTACACACACATATATATAGTCTAGATAATAACCTCTAGATACAAACCTTACATATTCTAATTCAATGGTTATAAAACCAAATGAATGAAAAAAAAACATAACCACAAAAATAAATAACCATAATCTCTAAGAAAATAAAAACCACCAAGTAATGAATATTAAAAGCTAGAGGTTACAAAACAAGTAAAAAAAAACATCCAAATTTGTTGATGAGTGCATTGGCCTTTCTTCACATTGATGCTTGAGATGTCCTCATCATTCCTTCCGGGTTGAGATGGATTTGCCCTCAAATCAAATTGTCTTTTCCTTTATCTTTTTTTTTTATTATTATTACCTCACTTTCTTGGCACATTTGTTGTTGGTCTTTGAAAATTTCTTTTGGAGAAAGTGGTGACAAAGTGATGTCGCGGTGGTTGTGGCGGAAAGTGTACTTGTTGGTGAATCTTCTATTCATATATTTAATTAAACCTTGGAGCAACTCAAAATTCCTCGGCATGTCGTTGTTTCCATCGTAAGACATTTTTTTTTCTTCTTTTGTTTTTTTTTCTCTTTTTTTTTTTTCTTTTTTTTATGTTCTTTTTTTTTTTTTCTATTCTCTCTTTTTTTTTTTTTACTTTTTCTTTCGGTTTTTTTTTGGAAGTTGCAAATGCAAATACAAAACTAGGAGGAGAAAAAAAAAATAAAAAAATGGACACCTTTGATAGAAATTGGCTCTGATACCACTTGATGTGAATTCGTCGGAGAGATTCGTCGGAGTTCAATTTGAGCGGACCGTCTATCGGAAGGTTTGGATATAGACGAAGGTTTCGTGCTCGAAACCTTCGAATTAGGATGGATCGAATGATGCCACGATGGGTTACGGAATTCCCGTCGATAAATCGGACGAACGCCACAAGAATTTTGAGCACAAATTCTTGATAAGTTCTAGACTAAGAGAATCCTCTCTAAACACACAAACACTCCTTTTTCATATATCTTCCAAGATGCCCATACTAGAGCTTACACACACATATATATAGTCTAGATAATAACCTCTAGACACAAACCTTACATATTCTAATTCAATGGTTAAAAAACCAAATGAATGAAAAAAAAAACATAACCACAAAAATAAATAACCATAATCTCTAAGAAAATAAAAACCACCAAGTAATGAATATTAAAAGCTAGAGGTTACAAAACAAGTAAAAAAAAACATCCAAATTTGTTGATGAGTGCATTGGCCTTTCTTCACATTGATGCTTGAGATGTCCTCATCACCGACAGTTTATGAATTGTCGCATGAAGGCTGGGACTCCTATCAGGGACCATATGATGCTGATCATTAGTTACCTGAATGAAGTGGAAATCCTAGGATCTGAGATTGACGAGGAGACCAAAATAGATATGATCTTGGCAACTCTCCCTGATTCTTTTGATACCTTCAAGCTGAACTACTCCATGAACAAGCTAGAGTACACTGTTACCGAGCTTCTGAAGGAGCTTTACACTGCTAAAGGTCTCACTAAGAGAAAGAGGAATCAAAGAGAGGCTCATGCTACTGAGCACAAAGCCTCCACCTCTGGATCTAAGAAGAGACCTCACAAGGCCGAAAAGAAAACCTGTCCTGCCTCTCTCAAAGCAAAGGAACATATTATCGTACTAGTTACCGAAGCATGCTTAGTAACTGATAATGTATCAACGTGGATTCTTGACTCCGCTGCTCCTAACCATATTTGCTGTTCCTTGAATGGTTTTAAGAAAACCAAAAGCTTAGAGGAATGCGAGTTCTGTTTCAAATGGGGTGATGGGAGCGTGGTGTCTGCGAATGCTGTGGGATCCGTGACGCTGTCTTTTGAAGACCGCACTTTAAACTTGAATAATGTTTATTTCGTTCCTTCCTTTGGGAAGAACTTAATATCTGTTGCTCGTCTTCGTGAGCAAGATTATTGTTTAAAGTTCATTAAGAATGGAATTCGTATTTCGTTTCCTGATGCATGTATGAAGAATGCTCTTTTCTACATCTATCCCACTCAACCTTCTCTATTAGACACCGAAATAGATAATGATCTAGTTAGGGAGCCAAAGAGGATCAAACTTTCTGAATCCTCCGATCTAATAAAATCAACATATCTCTGGCACTTAAGACTTGGTCATATCAATCTAGACAGGATTAAGAGACTTGTGAGGGACGGTCCACTCCAAGCCTCTGCAATAGGTTCACTACCTATCTGTGAATCTTGTATTGAAGGAAAAATGACTAAGCGACCTTTCTCAGCCAAGGGTCGAAGAGCCACTGAGTTGCTGGAACTATTACATTCTGATGAATGTGGTCCGCTCAGTCAACAGGCATGTGGAGGATACGAATACTTCATTACCTTAACTGATGATTACTCAAGATACAGTTTTGTCTATTTGCTCAAACACAAATCCGAGACCTTTAACGTATTTAAGGTCTTTAGGGCTTTAGTGGAAAAGCAAACTGGCAAACAAATCAAAACCCTTCGATCCGATCGAGGTGTTGAGTATATGTCTGGAGAGTTCGATGACTTTCTTAAAGAAGAAGTTATCGCTTCTTAGCTTACAGCACCTGGCACACCTCAACAAAACGGAGTGTCAGAGAGAAGGAACCGAACTCTAATGGAGATGGTTAGATCAATGATCAGTTACTCATCACTCCCTCTTTCCTTTTTGGGGGTATGCCCTCGAAACAGCCGCTTACATTCTGAACCAAGTTCCGTCTAAAATGGTTCCTTGTACTCCTTATGAAAGATGGACTGGCGGTAAAGTAAATCTGGGCCACATCCGAATTTGGGGTTGCCCTGCTCATGTGCTACGGCAAAAGACTAGCAAGTTGGCTAGTAAGATAGAATTGTGCTTGTTTGTGGGATATCCAAAGGAAACCAAGGGTTTCATCTTCTATAGTCCCGAGGACGATAAGACTTTCATTAGCACGAATGCTCGTTTCCTTGAGGAGGACTTTATGAAAGATGCAAAACCTAGAAGCGAAATTGTGCTTGAAGAAAAGTTGGGTGAGGAAGCTTCTACCTCATCTGTAAGAACTGTTCTTACCCCAACTGAAACACAACCTTACTCATCAGAATCTCGTCAAGTAGTACTTCGACGTAGTGGGAGGGCTACTCAAAAGCCTAACAGGTACATGTCTTATGGAGACTCTCTCCTAGCCGTCTCTGACATGGATGATCCTGTTTCCTATAGCCAAGCGATGGCTTGTTCTGAATCAAACCTTTGGCTTGACGCCATGAAAGTTGAAATGCACTCGATGTATGTCAACAAAGTCTGGAAACTTGTAGACCTTCTTGAAGGGATTAAACCCGTAGGGGGGTAAGTGGATATACAAGAAGAAAAGGGGGTCCGGATGGGAACGTACAGATGTTCAAAGCACGACTTGTGGCTAAGGGTTATACCCAACAAGAAGGGATTGACTAGGAAGAAACCTTCTCGCCAGTCGCAATGCTTAAATCCATCCGCATACTTCTATCCATAGTTGCAGCTCTCGACTATGAGATCTGGCAAATGGATGTTAAGACTGCCTTCCTGAATGGCAATCTTGACCAGCGCATTTATATGGCTCAACTAGACGGTTTTGTGGATAAAGGTCAAGAGACCAAGGTTTGTGAGTTACTTAAGTCCATTTATGGACTAAAGCAAGCATCTAGGTTATGGAATATTAGATTCGATGAAACTGTGAAAAGCTTCGACTTTGAACAGTCAACAGATGATCCTTGTCTTTACATGTTAATACACGAAGGCAGAGTTGTGTTTCTGGTACTATATGTCGATTATATATTACTCATAGGCAATGATGTGCGTAAATTATCTGAGGTTAAGGTCTGGCTGGCAAAGCAATTCGATATGGAGGATCTAGGAGAAGCCGTGTACATTCTGGGGATCCAAATCTTTTGGGATAGGAAGAACCGGACTCTATCGCTCTCTCAAGCATCTTATATTGATAAGGTGATGGATCGCTTCTCGATGCAAGACACCAAGAAGGGAAAAACCCTTTAGGCATGGGTCTCACTCTCTAAGGACCAGTCTCCCAAGACTGCACAAGAGATTGAAGACATGAGGAAAATTCCTTACGCCTCTGCCGTAGGAAGCCTCATGTATGCTATGCTTTGCACTAGACCTGATATATGTTTCGTCGTTGGCGTAGTTAGCCGTTTCCAATCCAACCCTAGACCCGAGCACTGGATTGCTGTTAAGCATGTTCTTAAGTATCTTCGAAGAACTAGGAACTTGATGCTTACATACTAAGGTACTGACCTGACTATGACGGGATATACCGACTCCGATTTTCAAGCGGATAAGGATTCCAGGAAATCCACTTCGGGATCTGTTTTCATCCTTAATGGTGGAGCTGTTGTGTGGAGGAGTATTAAGCAGTCTTGCATTGCTGACTCCACAATGGAAGCAGAATATCTGGCTGCTTGTGAAGCATCCAAAGAGGATGTATGGCTTAGAAAATTCCTTAAGTATTTGGAAGTTGTTCCAAACGTCGACGAGCCCATGACCCTTTATTGTGATAATAGTGGGGCTGTCGCTAACTCGAAGGAATCTCGAAGCCATAAGCGCTCTAAACATATTAAGAGGAAATACCATTTGATTCGAGAGATCGTGCAGCGCAGAGACGTGGAGGTGAAGTAGATCTCTGAAAGATCCATTCACCAAAACCCTAGCGAACAAGATCTTCGACCAACATCGAGAGGGATTAGGCATGAAGGACTACACACATCTTCTTTGAGTCAAGTGGGAGTTTGTTGTCAATGGTGCCCACAAGAAGAGTTGTAGTCTTTATTTTGTACATTTGACGTAATAAAGTCTCACGAAGACTCTTGCTTGTAATTGCTTATTCATTTAATAAAAATTTGAAACGTTCATTCATTCTTCTTTGTTTGTTTGAAGCTTTATGATAAAACATTAGTCTTTAGTCCATAAACAAACTTAACAACTTACGAAGAGACAAATGTAGATTTGCATGAACAAACTCTTCGTAGTTTGCTTAAAACGATATATTCGCAATCTAAGGGTCAAAGGATTATTGACCTCAGTACGATTGTTAGGAGAATCTATGATGTCTGGTTATGGGACATTGAGAGTTGGAGACTCTATAATTCTTCTAGGTATCTTCTGAATATACTGAATTGACCAGTGCACTTCTAGAGACAAAATAAGAACAAACCATTTAACTTCTTATATCTCGAAGTCACTACGTATGAATTGCATCGTGCTTACCTTAATCCTGAAATGAGACATGCCATTTCATAGCTTACGTATTCTCATTTGAGAAAGTCAGAGTTCGAACTTAGTATGTGATTCCGAACAGGACCTGTTGGTGAAGTACTAAGTTGTAAAGATGTCATGAGTAACTTTGTGAAGTTCTCATAGATATGGAATTAATGTACATGATTGCTGAAACGCAATGTATATCGCCTCATACTTTGTTCCTTAGAATGTGAATAAATGAACTGGCCAGTGTCCAAATGAGTCTTGACCCTTTTGGATGAAACAATGTGACTTGTTAGCTCCTCGTCAATACGTTGTTTTAAACTTATTCATAAGCGACAAAGGAGTTGAGGAAATAACAACTAGAAGGGTAAAATGGTAATTTTGCAAATCCCGACTAGTAGATGATATTCATGAAGGGTAAACATAGATAATATTCAGTGGATGCGCTCATTATAATTTGGTTGAATTCTTGAATAGAAAATAAATTCATTTGGATCGATGAGGTCACTGTCACAAATCACATCGAGTAGGAATAGTTAAACTAGAAGCTAAGTCAAAACAAGAACGAGACAAGTTTAACGAAAATTGTCAAAAGGGTAATTTTGTCTTTTTGGACATGGCATAAAATGATTGTCAATAAATTTTTTTGACATGGTCATATGATGACTAATAACACTCGGTCATGATATGATCATTGGGCCTTGTGAATTAATTTCATTTCATAGAATTTTACTTAAAAATTCTTAATGGGTTTTTCTTATGTTGTCATGAACAATTAAAGAAAAATCTAGAAATGCTTTCTAGAAGCCTTTTGGCTGTCCAACCCAAGGAAATGAGAGACTAAATTTCGTGCAGCCCTTAGTGTGAAGGAGAGTTTATTTTGTGCATTAACGTATGAAGATACTTGCCAAAAGAAAAAGAGGAAACAAATTTCCTCTAGGAGGAAATGACATGGGCGGCCAAGGCAAGCAAAATAGGAAACAAATTTGCTTCTAGAAGCCAAGGCTCACACGCCCAAATGAGAAAAGGAAATAAGGAATATTTCCTCCTGAATATGTGATATTCTATAGAAGAGGAAACTACCTTATTCAAGGTAAAGCCTCTCCTATAAATAGGGGCATTATTCTTCTCATTTGATTCATCCCACATAAGTTAGAGATTGAGATACTCTCTCTCTAGACATTGTGGCCACTTACTCCTCTCTCTCTCTCTCTAAGTTCTTTTCGTTTTTGTTTTGGAACCTAGGTCCACATTTGACCTAGTGTTTTAGCTCTTCAACTCTAAGACTTATTCCTTTTCTCTCGAGTGATTCTTGTGATAGAAACCATCGTGGTTGCTCGTGTTGCCTAGGAAAGAAGAGAGACGTGCTGCAAGGGGAGACCAACGTTGCAACTTTCCAAAAGCTTCTCAACGTTCAAGCTTCTAAAAAGGTTAGTAGTCTTTAATGCTCATAATAGTTTTTATTTACATGTTCTTGCTCTTTGTCTAGGTTTGTAAAATCGTTTTACTTGTCAAAAGAAAATTTTTAAAATTCCGCCGCTTACCGAAGCGTTAAACATTTTCTTAAACCCTAGATCAATTCCAACATGCGCAACAAAGACGCCTACATCGCACATGTAAGACGCCTACATGGCGCAACCAAGCCGTCCTTAGGGACGCACCTAAGACGCCTACATGGCGCAACTAAGACGCCTACATGGCGCACGTAAGACGCCTACATGGCACAACCAAGCCGTCCTTAGGGACGCACCTAAGATGGCTACATGGCGCAAGTAAGACGCCGACATGGCACAACTAAGCCATCCCTCGAGACGCGAACAACTAAGACGCTTACATGGCGCAACAAAGATGCCTACATGGCGCACTTAAGACGCCTACATGGCGCGCATAAGATACCTACATGGCATGACTAATTCACAGTTTAAACGAACGCAAACTGTTCAAACGGTCGATATTTGAGGCGAAACCCTGCTAAGACAAAGGAACTGCCGAGACCATCGGTAAAAGATGCAAGTCCATCAAAGCACGCCATAACAAAAAATGAGCAAACACGTTCATAAAAGAAAATATTTTTTTATAAAAAAGAGAGCAACGGCCCCGAAAATCCTTGAAAGCAAGCGCTAAAGCAAGTGCGCTGAAAGGAAATTCCTAGAAGAAAGCATGCGCTAAGCACTTGCGCGAGAAAAATAATAAAAGAATAAAAAATATTTTCACTCGGCGGGATCGTCACCAAAGGGTTAGACCCCGTCGAGCAGTGGGAACAGCAAGTCGAAGAAGTGAAAGGTGACCCCCCGAGAAACATTCTCACTAGCAGTAGCGTCCTAACACTCCACCGCCACCGCGTGCCTCGCCTCTTCGATCCCGACATCGAAGTCGTCTTGTAGGTCAGACGCAAACTGTTCCGCCGCAACCTTTTTCGCGGAGACCCGAGCCACTTCCTCCGCCAAGGAGTCGCGCTCGCGCTCCGCTCGGACACGGGCAGCCTCCCTCGATGAAAGCTGACCCTGAAGAATGCCCACTTCTTCTGTACACGAATCCAACTAGCGTCGAAGGTCCCGCACCTCGCTCCAGAAAACTTCCGTCGATCGAGTAGCCACTTCAAGAGCTTGACGTTCCGTCGTTAGCTCCTCAGCCATTTTCGCCACGGTTGACTGAGCACGGTCGCAATTGCCTCGGGTAACTCCACGCGAGCCTCTTGGAGTTGTTCGCGGAGATTTGCAAACTCTTCCTTTGAGTGAGAACCTCGCTCGGCATGGTCTAGCGGAGATTTTGCTTGAGCAAGATCCTCTTGGGCAAGGCCCATACGTTGAATGAGATCGTGGAAAATCCTCTCACCTCGGGTCGCGCGCGGAAGTACCTAAGAGTGCGAAAGGATAAGTCAGCAAAATACTAGATCCTAGCAAATCAAAGAGAAAGGATAAAAACAGAGGGAACTTACTCTCTATGCGTCGGAGACGCCGTGGCGGAAGAATTCCACATCGTTGCTGGCCACGATGCCCTTCCACATCTTCATCAAAAATTGCGCAAGCCCATGGGAACACTCCTCTCTGACCTCCACAGCGTCCAGCTCGATCATCGAGTTCGCGCACTTCGAATCCGATCACGTGTTCGGAAGAGCTGAGGAAGAGGGTCGCTTCAAAGAAGCGCGGGGACCACCCTCCGCCGAGTGACCAACGTTGGACTTCTCTCGGGCGTTCCGTGCCGCGATCCGGGAATGGACTGCCGCCAACGACTTCGGGTCTCGGGAAACCTTCGCCAGGCGCGCCCTCGCCCTCGCCCTACACGAGGAAGCTACAAAAACAACAAAGTCAAAACTCTATACTAAAACAAAAATAGAGAGAGCAAGCGCCACGGACGACGGAATGGCATATTCCTCCATGAGGTCGATGAATGTTCGGTAGGTGCGCGAGCTTGAAGCATCGACCCCCGAACAATCAAAGCCCTCGGGAGCAGCAAAGCCCTCCTTGGTATACCACTCCGTCCTAGCAAGTGACCTTGCCGACACTATCATTTCCGCGTCAGGGGTCTCGGAATGAGCACCTCCTAGCTCTAAGGAAGGGCCTCCATCCTCCAATACGGCTGCGGCAGTCGCCAGTGGCCCTTCGGGATACTCTGGTGCGAGGCCCTCGGCCCCCGGACTTGTCTCTGAGTCGCCTTTGGGATCTTTAGAATCTGGCCCAAAGTCGTCCACGCAGTCAATCTCGTCGACGACCGATTCTAACGGAGTCACCGCAGCCATGCCAGCAACTTCTCGCGGCACGCAATAAACGTCCAAGACGGACTCTGGCACGTCAGAACGGGACTTGTCGCACGCCCCGTCACTGACCAAGTTGATAACAAGGCGAGGCGCAGCTTCCCCGGACGTAGGGTGAGCGGCGGCCACATCTGCGCCGCGCCCAGTCGGCGCACACTCCTCCGGAGGCTGAGGAATGAGCTCGCCTTCTTCAATCCAGTGCTCCATTGCACTTGGATTCTCCTCCACGTGCAAAGGAACCTCCCTTAATCCCGCGAAGAGGTTATCCTCTACATGCTCAGAGTCCTGAAACAAGAGAGAGAAATCAATCTCGGGATCCTCAGTTGAGAAGGGGGGGGGGGGGGAATATCCATAATGCAAAAGTGTAGGGAAAAAAAAGTGTAGAGAAAGAGAGAAAAAAATAAAGTGGGAGAATGAGAAAAGGGAGACCACTATTTATAGACTCCTGGGGGGTAGGAGTCAAAATCCTACTCCCACAAGGAGAGAAAAAGGAGAAAAACCCCCCAAAGAGTTGGATTTCCCCGTGCAAACGCGTCAGCCCCGCGCACGGGGCGTGTGCAGCGTGGGACGCGCCGTACGTACCATGCGCCGCACCGTCTAGGGCGCGCACCGCGTGGTCCCGCCTAAAAAAAAGAGAGAAGAAAAATATGGGCGGCAACGAGGACTTTAAAATGACGTTTCCTCAAACACCCAACCAAAAAACTTAAAGTTCATCGCCAAGATCCTCCCGAGTGACGAACTTGGGGGGCTAATGTTGTCGGTCGTTTTCGGAAAGCCCAGAACACCAAGAAAACACGCCGCTCGAAGGGCCGTTGGTCAGGCCGGAGGTCGTGAAAAGCGGCAAGCCTTCCCTCGCAAGTCACCGGCAAGCCCTGAATCCTTCGAGTCGAGCATCGCTCCTCGAGTCGAGTCGCTCTCCTCGAGTCGAGCTTCGCTCTTCGAAGTAGAGTCGTTCTCCTCAAGTCGGGCCTTGTTCCTCAGGTGAAATCAAGGGATATTCTCTTCGAGCCGGGCCTCGGGTCGTTCTCCTCGAGTCGAGAATCGCTACTCGAGTCACGAATGAAATCCCACTCGTCGAATAGATGATTTCATATTTCGCGCGACAAACGCAATATTCGAAGCCCAAGACGGCCCAACAAACGAAGACCGCGAAGGCCCATAAAGACGTAGCAAGGTGTGCGCCGCGCCGAGCTAAGGTCGCGCCGCGCGCAGTGCGGCGCATCCCGCGCGCCGCACGTTGTGCGCCGCACAAAGGCTACGCGCCTCCGCTTGATAGTGCGCGCCCCTAGTCCCACATGGACGATAAAGAAGTCTCTTAAGGCCCTCTAACACCTATAAATACCCCCTCTCATTGAGGGGGAAGCGATCCAATAATTTCCTATTGATACGCTCGAATTCTCGCTCTCCTCCGTTAGTTTGGATGCCATCTCTGGCCTGAAGCGCTTCTACAAGTTTCTCTAGTTCTCTAAGGTTCTGAAGTACTCTCAGGGAATCCCGGACATCTCTCCCTCTGATCCAACGCCGAAGCTAGTGCCCAAGCACGCTCCTAGGGTTCTCCACAGAGAATCCCCAACGCGTCTAGCACACTAGACGTGTCTGCGATCTCCGAGGTTCTGAGACGTCACCGAGGACTCTTCCGCGCTCCGTCTCCTTCGTCGAGGACACTTCTCCTCCAGTCTTCGCGCCTCATATTGCGCTACACACGCCCTGTACTACGTTCTGACCTGATCCCACACACGGGTACGTAGGCAGCCTACAACACAAAGGTACGGTCACTCCTTCTCCTAACCCATTCTCTCCTCTGAGAGGTGGGTTGATCGGAGAAAACCTAGCTCGAGAGTTTCGAGTTCACGCTTTTGGCCAGGGTGCAATCACTTGGTCCGGCCTTGGATCGAACCGCCCCAGGTATATAATCGTTGTTCATTTTCGTGCGACAAAACTCTGTGATTGTTCTTAACATTGACAAGCATTAACCAATTATTAAATTCATGATGAAAGTCTGAGATCCATTTCTATGACTTCTTTCTATCTTTATTTGTGTGCAATCGCAACTCCATAAATTTATGGCAGAGTTGGTTTAGTATTATGGCAGGGTTGGTTATTGGATGCCTGACTCCCCCTATTTTGCCTTTTGCGGGAGTCGCCTTGCTCGTGGCTAGGTTCGTCTCGGCGACTAGAGCTTTGGTTGTTGCTCTGGCGGCCATCAAGGTAGTCTTCGACTCCCATGAAGGTCTTGGCTCGAGTCATTAACTTGGCCATGGTAGAAGGGATACCACCAACGATGGACTTGAGGAAGTCACTTGTGCGCAAGCCTTCAATGATGACCTTATTCGATTCTTCAGTGACTTGGGCGAGGTACCGTCTAAGAGATTCACAACTCTCTGGCCTGATTGACCACAAGTACAACTTGGTCTTCTTTTTGGACCATAGATGTAGCGAAGCATGCCAGGAATGTTTCCTTCAGGTCTTTGAACAATTGGATGCCTCACAGTCTTAAGTTCTTAAACCACTCGAAGCCGGGTCTAGCAAGAGTAAGACTAAAAGCTTGGTACGTGTCGCCGGGACTGACACCCTGCATCGTCATCTAGGTTTCGTAACGCTGGACATGGTAAGCAGGATCTGCTTTCCCATCGTAGGGAGTAAGGTTCGGGAGTTTGAAATTTCTTGTGAATACCTCGGCCAGTATCTGGGCCGTGAAAGGCGATGAATTCTCCTCAACAACCCCATAGGCGCTTTTGCCTGCTTTGTATTCTCGATGATCTCGCACTTCGTTTAGAAGATTGTGTATCATGGTGATCACGACGAGACCGGTAGTCGGAGCTACTCCATGTTCGGGAGGAGTCACATACCACCTCTCATTTGACCATTGTTCGGTGCGGCGATTCACGTTGGTTAGGGCCGCCAGAAGGATGTTTGGCCGATAGCTTAGTAGCTCTCTTAAGTCTTCACCACGCTCGTTGCGTTGGGAGGTAAGGCAATCCCTAAGATTTGGGTTTGCAACACGGAGGCACAAGCTCCGTCTGAGACTTCACACTCTTCGCGTGCCCTGGGTTTCCGCAACATTCTCCCTTTGACCCAGTCGGTCATAGGCCGAACGTCCGGAGTTCCCTTCTCGGGAGGTTGCATGTGCATCCCTTGTCTTAGGTGAGGGGTCCGAAGGACCAACTTCATTCACGGTGGGGAGTCCCCCATCCTTAGTGAGAGAAGTCCCGATATCCTCCGAATCATCAAGGCCCTCATAATCAGGGTCGCGGTTGCGACTTTCCTCATTGAGGTTCTTGGGTACCCCGTTGGGGATTACCGTATTATGCATACTTCGTTTTGCAGCCAGTCGGCTATGGTACGTTGCATTTCTTGCCTTTAGTCGGCGGATATCCTCCTCCAACTCCTTGATGCGGTCGTCCCGGCTATCTGGAGATGGAGGTGTTTCAACTAAACTTTCTAAGGACGCTACAGATTCGCGGCTAAGCGCATCTGCGAGTTTATTTGCCTTACCTGGATGATAATGCAAATCAAAGTCATAGTCATTCAAGAGTTCCATCCAACGTCCTTGGCGCATATTCAACTCTTTTTGAGTGACGAGATACTTTAACATTTTGTGGTCTGTATAGATGTCACAATGGACTCCGTACAGGTAGTGTCGCCATATCTTGAGTGCAAACACTACACCAGCAAGCTCTACCTCATGGGTAGGATACCAGGTCTCGTAATCCTTCAGCTGTCGCGAGGCATAAGCAATGACCTTCCCATGTTGCATCAAAACAGCGCCCAAACCTTGCTTAGACGTGTCGCAGTAAATAGCGAATCCATCAACTCCTTGTGGAATGGTGAGCACTGGAGCGGTTGTCAGCCTGTTCTTGGGCTCTTGGAAGCTCTTCACACAGGCCTCGACCCAAAGGAACTTCTGTCCTTTATGGATTAGTTGAGTTAGAGGCATGACCAACTTAGAGAATCCTTCCACAAACTTCCTATAGTAGCCAGCAAGACCCAAGAAACTCCTTATTTCAGTGACTGTCTTTGGCTGACTCCACTATCTCACGACTTCCGCTTTAGCAGGATCTACCATGATACCAGTACTACTGACAACATGTCCAAGGAATACTACACGTTCCAGCCAAAATTCACACTTCGAGAACTTGGCGTATAGTTGCTTTTCCCTCAGCCTGCTTAGTGCTAGCTCCAGATGCTGCTCATGCTCTTCGTTAGTTTTCGAGTAGATTAGAATGTCGTCGATGAACACGATCACGAACTTATCTAGATAGTCCTCAAATACTCGGTTCATTAGTTTCATAAACGCTGCCAGCGCGTTAGTCAATCCAAACGACATAACTAAGAACTCGTAATGACCATATCGGGTACGAAAAGCAGTTTTCGGGATGTCTTCATCTCGAACCTTCAGCTGATGGTATCCCGAACGCAGGTCAATCTTAGAGAACACTGTCGCCCCTGACAGTTGATAAAAAAGATCATAGATCCGCGACAACGGATCCTTGTTCTTGATCGTTACTTGGTTCAATCCACGGTAGTCAATACAGAGTCGTAGAGAACCATCTGCTTTCTTAACGAACAAGACTGGCGCTCCCCAAGGCGAATGGCTTGGTCGTATGCACCCTTTGCCAAGCAACTCTTGTAACTGCATCTTGAGTTCTTTCAATTCTGCTGGAGCCATAGGATATGGAGTTTTGGATATCGGAACTGTGCCTGGAATGAGTTCTATGTTGAACTCAACTTCTCGATCAGGAGGTGGCCCTGGAAGATCTTCTGGAAAAATATCAAGGAAATCTCTAGCAATGGGGATCTCCTGCAGCTCTGGCTTGACCGTCATCGTGACGTCTACCACGCTTGCAAGGTAACCAACGCATCCCTGATGCATCATCTTCGCGGCCTTCAGCGCCAATACGATCGGAAAACGCGATTTCCGAGAGGAACCTTGGAACTGCAGCGGTCCAAGTCCTGGGTTCTGGAACAGAACCGACTTCTTTTCGCAATCTATGATTGCATGGTGGGTACTTAACCAATCCCTTCCGAGGATTACGTCATAGTCCACCATTTCGAATTCTATCAAGTCTGCTTTCATTATCCGATCATGAACTCGGATTGCCACATCTCTATACCAGTATAATGACTGGTACTTTTCCCCAGAAGGCGTAGCCGTGACGAACGAGTACGAGAATTCCTTCTGATACTCAGCTAACTGACCAGACTTCCTAGATGCGATGAATGAATGCGTGGCTCCTGAATCTATCAATGTATATGCAGAGAAGGAATCCACGAAAATCTGACCTGTGACAGCTGTGGACGACCCTGCTCGCTCATCATCTTCACGGATGGAGAAGACTCTGGCATTGGCTCTCGGTTGCTCTTTGGGTGCAGGGGTCTTTATTTCTGGATTCTCACATACCCGAGACAGATGACCCTCTTTCTCGCATTTGAAACATACCTGCGCACGAGCATAACACTCTCCCTCGTGCGATCTGCCACACCTTCGGCACACGGGCGACTGATTGCTTCCAGAGGTCCTAGGCTTCTTACTAGGCAGCCCTGATCGTCCGCTATCTTCATGGCCTCTGTTCCGGTTCACCGACTGTGATCGGTTTCCAGAACTTCCCTGAGGTCGATAACTAGAGCCTTGCTGGGACCTCATTCCGTCTCCTCGCTACG
The DNA here is from genome assembly GCF_054948205.1 of Urtica dioica subsp. dioica. Taxonomy (NCBI): domain Eukaryota; kingdom Viridiplantae; phylum Streptophyta; class Magnoliopsida; order Rosales; family Urticaceae; genus Urtica; species Urtica dioica. The sequence goes on along the minus strand of NC_142756.1, from coordinate 21,288,234 downwards.
GCCGACTCTCCCATCTTGACTGGGATCTGAATCTTTTCCTTGATTCGCTCTGCTTTGGGTTCGCAGCTTCAGAAGGTGTTGCAACAGTTGGTTTCGGTGCAGGAGTTCGATCACGCTCGCGCCAACCAGCAATCCGCAAAGCTCTTTGCACGGCGTTGGCGTAAGAGCGAGGTCCATCATCGCCGCTATCCACTTGGCTCACGATATCCACGTTGAGCCCATGCATGTACTTCATCTTCCTAGCCTGATCAGTAGCGACTAGAGAAGGAGCAAACCTTGCTAACGTGTCGAACTTTGTCGTATATTCTGATACTGACATTGAACCTTGTTGTAGGCTCATAAACTCGCGTACCTTGTTCGACAAGTTAGCTTCACTCAGGTACTTCCCATGGAACAGATTGAGGAAATGGACCCATGTCATTGAGTGGACATCCTCAGACGACGCCACCACTTCCCACCAGCCCCTAGCCTCATCCTCCAGTTGATTCACAACGTAAGCCACTCTCTCGCTATCAGATAGCTGCATGTAGTTGAAGATCTGCTGCATCTTCTTGACCCAGTTCTCAGCTGCAGCTGGATCAACATGGCCATCAAACTTCGGAGGCTTCTGCTTACGAAACCTCTCGTATACCGGCTCGCCCACAGGAGAAACGACGTCAGGAATATGGAAGTTGAGCTCCTCAGGAGGATCCACAGGCACTGGCGGTGGATTCTCTAGTCGTTCTCCTGGAACTGGAGGCGCTAAGTGTTGTTGAGGTGGCGCATTCAGCCTCGTTAAGAGTTCTGCGATCGTGCGGCTCTGTTCCTCTAGCTGCTGCGCGAACCTCTGATTCATCTCATCTCTCTGGGTCGCGTCGGCAGCTTGTCTCTCCATTGCGCGTCTGATCTCTGTGAGATCCGCCGCTGTAACATCCTCGGCATTAGACGGGTTTCGTCTAGGGCCCATGCCTGCTCAATTCTATACATGGAAGAGGGCACCGGTAAAAATCCAAGTCACAAGATCGAGAATGCGAGAAAAGAAACACATCAACACACGATCCTAACTCAAAACGACATTTCACAACATTTCTCATATCTACATCAAGTCAAAAGATATATCCAACCTGCATTCATTCATCAACTATTCACATGTCACATGGCAACTAACGTTATCTACACAAATCTACAGACTCCCAAAAAGAGACTAGCATTACCCGAGGCTTAGTCAGACGAGTTTCAAAAAGGGTACTCCTGACGATGCTTACTAACTATCTGCGTCCTATCAACAACAAGGCAACATTAAGCTTAGTATGATCCCATAATCCATACCGGAACATGTATCTCAAGTCTACAGAAAAGGCTAAACATGGGCTCTGATACCACAAAACCTGTCACGACCCGCGACCTCTCGTCGGCGGCTCACGGGCCGCGACAGTGGGGTTATGTCTCAGATCTCAACATCAACATATATATATATATATATAATAATATATCTCATATCAACATAATCAGAATAAATACCCATAATACTCATAACACTTATATTAAACATATTACGATGATATATAAGTGTTATAAGTGGTTATACGAAAAACTGGGTAAATTTTTCGCGTTTAGAGTTTAGGAATTAGAGCCTTATAGCGACTCTTATTTATACACAAGCTCCCGAATTTTAAGTATATATACGAGGGATAGTTTGGGGACCATAGTTTACGGAAGGGGTTCAACAAAATATAGATTTTATTATGGAAGGGTTTGAACCCGGGTGAGTTCCCATTAGCCCAAAGGTCAAGAGATACACGTCCGGTCTTCATCTTCGACTTCTTTGTTCACATCGGCGGCTTGCCCTTCTCTACATTACCAAGGGTCATAAAACTATGAGTCGATTGACTCAGTAAGTGGGAGTCTAACCTAGAAAAATAAAGCGACTAATGCCATGTGATGACATGTGACGTGCAAACAAGCACATAAAAATGCATGGATGCAAATCTAACAAGTTCTAGAGCATGACTCGTGTGTACACACTCTAACTAGTACTTGTCATCTTTAAGGTTACACACATCCCCCGCTATAACCTCTAGAATGACAAGAGACCAGCCTTAGACTTCGAGCAGCAGTCGTCCGGCGGCCTAAGAGTTTTAACATCTGTCTGGGATCCACTAATGATACCACTTCATTCGACGTCGGCGCCACCCTCAGGCCCTCATAGCCCGTCAAGGTGCATTCTTCAGGCCTTCATAGCCTGGCAACAAGGTCGGGTATGACTCTTGGTCGACTCCCAGAGATATGAGTACTCAGTGTTGTCGCTGTTTTTCGGACAACTATTTAGGAGCCAAAGACGGTTAGACCCAAGGCCGGACCAAGTGGTCTCGTCTTGACTCGAGCGTGTCGGACCCAGTGTCCCGAGTCGTCCCTTAGCTGTGGATGTCCCTTGAGTTCGTCAAAGTACCTGAAAAGGAGTAGAGAACACGTGAACTACAAAGGGAAACAGGGGGGGTGCCCTTGTTTACCTCTCCGACGCTCAACATTATGTGATTGAGGTGGAGTATAGAGGTTTTAGGGGTGTTTAGAGGCCAAAGCTTGAGAGAAACGAGCGAGGTACGAGTTCGGCAGCGTTTCAGTATTCAAGAATGGATTACCTGGGTCAAGGGAAGGACCCTTGTATTTATAGGCAGCCAAGGGGTGGTTGGGAGCCCCCTTGGCCGAGTGAACTTGCTTGGTTCGGCCATTGAGTGGCTGGGTCGGCCAATGGCCGAGTGAACATGGTGGTGAGGTTCACTCGGCCATTGGCCGAGTGAAAAGCTTGGGCCGGCTGAGGCTCACTCGGCCATTGGCCGAGTGAACTGCTGGAAGGTTCACTCAGCCAATGGCCGAGTGAACTGCAGGGGCGGCTGGATGGTTCACTCGGCCATTGGCCGAGTGAACTGCTGGAAGGTTCACTCGGCCAATGGCCGAGTGAACTGCAGGGGCAGCTGGATGGTTCACTCGGCCATTGGCCGAGTGAACTGCTGGAAGGTTCACTCGGCCAATGGCCGAGTGAACTGCCTTGGCGGCTGGAGGGTTCACTCGGCCATTGGCCGAGTGAACTGCTGGAAGGTTCACTCGGCCAATGGCCGAGTGAACTGCCTTGGTGGCTGAAGGGTTCACTCGGCCATTGGCCGAGTGGACTGTCCAATGGCCGAGTGAGCCATTTGACCCAGCCAATGGCCGAGTGAGCCATTGACTCGGCCCATGGCTGGGCTTTGATTTGGCCATTGGTTTGGGCTGGCTCCTGGTTGAGTCAGGGTTTCGCCACCCAAGACCTCGTACTAGCCATGTGGGTCGAAGAGATGCCCTTGTTCCCGTTGGCCCTAGACGGGCCAACAACATTAGCCCCCCGAGTTTCCGGTCGAGCGTAGGTCGAGTGGAAACTCAAAATCTACGCTTTTATGCGGACGCGGGGTGAATGCTCTCGGGTGTGCACCATGAGGAGTGGCCTTCGCGCGCCGCGAGGGACGACTTTTTGTTTCAGGTTGATCGTGCGTGGCTCATTTTCTCGATCTACCAATGAGGGCGTGATCGATTAGCACGGCTTAATTGTGTTGTGCGCGTCCTATTTTCTCGACTTGCCAACGAAGGCATAACCGATTTGCACGTCTTTGTTGTCTTGTGCGCGTCTTGTTTTCTCGATTTGCCCACGAAGGCATAATCGATTTGCGCGTCTATGTCGTTTTGTGCGCGTCTTGTTTTCTCGATTTGCCACCGAAGGCATAATCGATTTGCACGTCTTTTTTGTATTGTGCGCGTCTTGTTTTCTCGATTTGCCACCGAAGGCATAATCGATTTGCGCGTCTTTGTTGTTTTGTGCGCGTCTTGTTTTCTCGATTTGCCACCGAAGGCATAATCGATTTGCACGTCTTTTTTGTATTGTGCGCGTCTTCTTTGTTTTGTGCGCGTCTTGTTTTCTCGATTTGCCGCCGAAGGCATAATCGATTTGCGCGTCTTCTTTGTTTTGTGCGCGTCTTGTTTTCTCGATTTGCCGCCGAAGGCATAATCGATTTGCGCGTCTTTTTTGTATTGTGCGCGTCTTGTTTTCTCGATTTGCCAACGAAGGCATAATCGATTTGCACGTCTTTTTTGTATTGACGCAGACCTTGAACCCATTTGTAACTCGTTGCCTGTCGGCCGACGAGCTGGGCGGCGAGCGCGATGCCACATTTGTGTGGCGAGGTTTCCCGTGGACGCTGGCTAGACCAGATACGCCCTGCGGACGCAGACCTTGAACCCATTTGTAACTCGTTGCCTTTCGGCCGACGAGCTGGGCGGCGAGCGCGATGCCACATTTGTGTGGCGAGGTTTCCCATGGACGCTGGCTAGACCAGATACGCCCTGCGGACGCAAACCTTGAACCCATTTGTAACTCGTTGCCTTTCGGCCGACGAGCTGGGCGGTGAGCGCGATGCCACATTTGTGTGGCGAGGTTTCCCGTGGACGCTGGCTAGACCAGATACGCCCTGCGGACGCAGACCTTGAACCCATTTGTAACTCGTTGCCTTTCAGCCGACGAGCTGGGCGGCGAGCGCGATGCCACATTTGTGTGGCGAGGTTTCCCGTGGACGCTGGCTAGACCAGATACGCCCTGCGGACGCAAGCCTTGAACCCATTTGTAACTCGTTGCCTTTCGGCCCACGAGCTGGGCGGCGAGCGCGGACTCAAGACTCAACTCGAGGGCTCATGTAGAACCTGCACGAGGAATAGTTAGTTGACTTGTGGACTTGGGACTCAACTCGAGGACTCATGTAAAGCCTGCAAGAGGAGTGGTTAGTTGGCTTCGTGGACTCGGGACTCAACTCGAGGGCTTTCGTAGAGCTTGTACGAGGAGTTTCGTGAAGAGTCGTCGTGAGGAGTGTCGGCCGACTCGCGGACTCGGAGCTCGACTCGAGGAGTGAATTCATCTCGAGGAGACATGCGAAGAGTCGGCACGAGGAGTATTGGTCGACTCGTGGACTCGAACTCGACTCGAGGACTCACGTAGAGCTTGCACGAGGAGTTTTGTGAAGAGTCGGTGTGAGGAGTATCAGTCGACTCGCGGACTCGTAGCTCGGCTCGAGGAACGAATTCATTCCGAGGAGACATGTGAAGAGTCTCTCTTATTTTTATTTTTTGAGTTGTTGTTGAATTGTTTTTTGATTGAGCGTTTTGATTGAGCGTTGGTCCCTGTTAGCCCCCCGAGTTTCTTGCGTTTGTGAGACAAAGGTTGAGAAACTCTTGCGTTAGAGGTATACAATAGTATGCGTTACATTTTTTCGTGTGTGAAATAACTCTTTATTGCAATAAGGGGGTCATTACAGTTTGCCATGGCACTTGGCCTTCTTTGAAAAAAGGAAATTACATTTTTGAAATGAAAGTGATCACGAAGCCGATCGAGTTCGGGCGTGAATGTCGAAGTCGCGACCATCATGGCTTGCTAGTAGACGCAACGAGTTCCCTGAGATTCCCAACTCGAATTAGGGAATCAATTCGCTTCTTGAGCTGCTTGCATTCGATCGTCACGTGCCCGTGATCTTTGTGGTATTCACAGAATCTGCTTCGATCTCGCTTTGCGGGGTCCTTTGTGAGTGGAGCGGGGCTTCCCAGCTCATCGTGGCGTAAGCTCAGGATCCGGTCGAGCGTTGTGTTGAGCGGGACGAAGGATCGCTTCGGGGCTGGAGAAGGGTGGTCGTTAGGGACTTGACCCTTCCGGCGCCGTTTCCTTCGTGACTCGGGACCAACGGCCGGCATCACAAGCGTGGCCGCGCGCTTTTGGTTGGGTGCTTGATCAGTGTTGGGTGGTTGCTGCCCCAAGACGATCGCGGTCTCACGTTGAGCGTCGAGTTTTTCTCTCAAGTCGAACTCGTGATTCTCTCTTTGAGAGTTGAGGCGGTCTCTCAAGTCTCCGGAGGCCGTCCCTATCACCCTTGTTAAGGGCGCGTCATTCGGGCGACGCCTTTGGCGGGGGCCGAGACCATCGACGTTGTCACCTTCACAAGGGTTTTGGACGCGGACGGTGAGCTTGGAGCGTCCCTTTCGGGACCTCGAGACCGAGCGTCCTCGGGTATTGCGCGAGTTTTGACGCCTTGACGTGGTCGCCCGAGGGTGTTCCCTCGAGGGCGCGTGCGCGTGCTCATAAGAAAGTTGACGTCTCGGCGCGGCCGCCCGAGGGTGTCCCCTTGGAAGCGTGCGCGTGCGTCCCCTTTCGTGAGCAAGGTGGTCGAGGTCGGTCTCGAGGTTGACGTCGTCGACGTTGTTGGAGTCGAGGAGGTCGGCAATGAGTGCGCCGGTGACGCCGGGGCGGTCTAGGAGCTCGGCGAGCCTCCGAGCCGTGTCCTCTCGGACTGCGGCCTCGGGGTCATTCGCCGGGTCTCGGGGCTGGCTCTCGTTATCACGAGGTTGCCCTTCGAGACGGTGCGCGGAGCTTTTGAGGTCGTGCCTCGAGCTCGTCGCTCGGGCGCCCACGGAGGTGGCGGGGCTACGACTCATCTCTCGAGAGTCGTAGAAGTGAGAAGTAGACTGGTAGAGGGGATGTGTTGCCAAGGTCGAGAGATGCCCCTCCTTCTAGCGCCAAAATGTTGTCGCTGTTTTTCGGACAACTATTTAGGAGCCAAAGACGGTTAGACCCAAGGCCGGACCAAGTGGTCTCGTCTTGACTCGAGCGTGTCGGACCCGGTGTCCCGAGTCGTCCCTTAGCTGTGGATGTCCCTTGAGTTCGTCAAAGTACCTGAAAAGGAGTAGAGAACACGTGAACTACAAAGGGGAAACAGGGGGGTGCCCCTGTTTACCTCTCCGACGCTCAACATTAGTGTGATTGAGGTGGAGTATAGAGGTTTTAGGGGTGTTTAGAGGCCAAAGCTTGAGAGAAACGAGCGAGGTACGAGTTCGGCAGCGTTTCAGTATTCAAGAATGGATTACCTGGGTCAAGGGAAGGACCCTTGTATTTATAGGCAGCCAAGGGGTGGTTGGGAGCCCCCTTGGCCGAGTGAACTTGCTTGGTTCGGCCATTGAGTGGCTGGGTCGGCCAATGGCCGAGTGAACATGGTGGTGAGGTTCACTCGGCCATTGGCCGAGTGAAAAGCTTGGGCCGGCTGAGGCTCACTCGGCCATTGGCCAAGTGAACTGCTGGAAGGTTCACTCGGCCAATGGCCGAGTGAACTGCAGGGGCGGCTGGATGGTTCACTCGGCCATTGGCCGAGTGAACTGCTGGAAGGTTCACTCGGCCAATGGCCGAGTGAACTGCAGGGGCAGCTGGATGGTTCACTCGGCCATTGGCCGAGTGAACTGCTGGAAGGTTCACTCGGCCAATGGCCGAGTGAACTGCCTTGGCGGCTGGAGGGTTCACTCGGCCATTGGCCGAGTGAACTGCTGGAAGGTTCACTCGGCCAATGGCCGAGTGAACTGCCTTGGTGGCTGAAGGGTTCACTCGGCCATTGGCCGCGTGGACTGTCCAATGGCCGAGTGAGCCATTTGACCCAGCCAATGGCTGAGTGAGCCATTGACTCGGCCCATGGCTGGGCTTTGATTTGGCCATTGTTTTGGGCTGGCTCCTGGTTGAGTCAGGGTTTCGCCGCCCAAGACCTCGTACTAGCCATGTGGGTCGAAGAGATGCCCTTGTTCCCGTCGGCCCTAGACAGGCCAACAACACTCAGCGCCATCCCCCAGGCCCTCATAGCTCGTCAGGGCTCAATTCCTTTTGGTACCATCGACACATCAATTCTTTAAGGTTCGGGTACTCTGTAGCACTCAGAGTACACACCTATGCTACTTACAGGAGAGCGACTCGGGTTAAATCCTGAAAGAATTATCATTTCCCTTTTATGCTTGTTAGTGTTTTAAGTTGAAGACTCGAGATATGACTCCCGGTACTTCTACCCTCGGCTCGAATGCGAGAGTCTAACATGCTCTCATGTCACCTCAGATCTAGCTTAACTCTATGGTTAGCAGAGGGATCTAACTACAACAAAGTAGCAACGTGGCTAGTTCAAGTTAGCATTTGAACCTATGGGTATAAACCCAACTAAATTTTCCAAAAAGAGTGGCCGAAACCTTAATCTTTGGTGTTTGTGTCTTTTAAGGCTTTTCCTACTCTTTTAATTATTAACACGTAAATGCACGTAAACAGGATTATTCCCTTGGTAAGTAGTTGACTTATGTCTCCACACTTACCTGAAATAACTCGACAGAAATTTCGACAACTTTAACGATGTCTTGCTTTTCACGTTCTCCGTGATACTTGACACTTGTCGAAACGTCAAAAGAAGAGTTAATTGAGCTTTAATTTCGATAACTCTATTCTTGAAAACTTCAAAATCCGGCTTCGTCGCCTTTGACTCATCCGGTTCCCGCTAGTCTGTCCAAATCTGTCATCAAACTACGGAATCCGACATCGAGTTAATTCCTTAAATCCAACTGTTATCAATTTCCAAAATTCCAAATACGACATCTCGACTCAAAAATCCGAGCCCAATCAAGTCGACAACCGAACACGAAACCAAACTAACTTGTCACAAAATCCTTAGACTTGTCATTAAATCCACATTTCAAATTCAATTCTCAAATCAATTCTCAGGTCTCAAAATCCCTAACAACCCAGAATAACTCAACATCACAAAACCGTCTCCATGCCACAAATATCACAATATGGCTCACGGCCAAAAATCACAAGAGTCAAATAAAAATTTCAAGACCAAAATAACTCACGGCCATAACCATTTCCAAATCAATTTCCATAATTTTCCAAAAATCCTCATAGCCTCCTAATTCAACCAGAAATTCCCTCACAAATATGAGCATCAACTTAACCATAACAAATCACAATCAACCCCTTAGAACACACGGCAGAAGAACAAGTCACACGGCCAAATGAATTTCACGGCCGAAGAAAACACAATCCAACTCAAGAAATTTCAGAAATCCAAGAGATCATCATCATAGCCTCAAACAAAATCAATACATCACAAACCCAGAATCTCAGCTCACACCACACGGCTGAGCAAAACAAACACACGGCCAAAACACGTTCCACACATAAAACTCGTCCAAACCATAATCAAAACAGGAATTCAGTCCAAAATCAACACTAAACCGAGCACAAATCTCATCACAAAGCATCAACCACGTTCAGATGAAAAACCCCCAAATCAATGAACCCTAATTTCTAGTTCTTCAATTCAGCCATGAAATTCCTACCTTCCTTGAAGAATTGAGCTACCCAGACCGTCTACCCTCTCTTTTCCTTGTTGTAGCTCCTTGCCGGAGCTCTTGAGACGTGCGGCGATTCTCTCCTCTCGGCTGGTGGTGCGCGCACGGCTCGGTGGTGGTGGGGGTGCTGGCCGAGCGCAAGCAAAGAAGGAGAAGAGAAGAAGAGAGGGTGGTGATGTGCTTTGGTCGGCCGGAAGGAATTGCTCTCAAAGTGTTGTGGTTGCCGAATTTTTTTTTCTTTTGCAGGTGAAGCTCGCGTGCGGTCAGGAAGAAGAAAAAGAGAATATAAAGAAAGAAGAAGAAAGAAAGAGAAGAGAGAGAGAGTGGCCAAAAGAGGCAACTTTCCATTGGGCCACACGTCCTCCTCTAAACAATCCCCTCATCAAGTTTTTCTTTCACACTCGTCCCTCACTTTGTTGCACTTAAGTCCTTTCAAAATAAATCCTCTCAAACTCGTCCTTAAAAAAAATAACCGAGAATTTCTTATTAATTCCCGTTATCTTAAATATATTTAAGGGATTACGGAATTTATTTTCACTCTTGACATTTTAAGTCTCCGACTACAATCCGAATAAATTTTATTCGGAAACAATATCGGGTTTACTCGAATATCCTTATTCCGAAATTTCATCGACCTTAAATATATTTATGATTATTATTTTTTTCCAAGATATTTAAAATTTAAGGACGTCTCATGTGCAACAAGAATTTGATTAAAAATAAAACTCGTTTATTTTATTCAAATTCACAAGTCGAGCGTAAAAAAAGTTTGTATATTACATGAAATCCCATGCGAAGAAAAGTCCGACAAAGTCGAAATCGTCGTCGACATCTCGTGCATGAAATAGGACCCCTTGATGTTATGGTAAAAAATAAAGAAAGACATTTGGACCGGGGTTTTGGGACCATAGACTAAAGCCAAACTTTACCTTTTTATTTTTTGTGTGTTTCTCATTTGGTTATGGATTATGTTTTTACCTTGTAAGGTATTCATAAAATTTAGGTCTCTTATGTTAGGGTTTAGTATTTATGGTCTCTTTGCAGATGATTTACTTGACAAGTTCATTATGAAATTTCCCCATGGGGGTCCTATAGCATTTAAGAGTGCTGCATACGTTTGTGGGACAGAAGCGCGTTTGATCAACATAGATTAGACAAAATCTCTATAACAGTGATAGATGGAGTTCTGATGAAGGATCTAGGGTACTAGGCTAGTGCTGTGTATTTCTTGAAGCATGTTCGAGACGGGAAACAGGGGATGATTACTGATGATGAGTCATTGATGCAAGCGATATAAGAGGTTCTTGAATCATCATGGGAAGTGGAATTGTACTGCGATCATCCAATTACGACCCCACTTATCCTGCCTGAGAATGAAGACACTGGTCTTGTTGCAACTCAAGAGGAAATTGATGTTCACGAAGAAGCTAGTTTTGGTATGGTTGAGGATGATGTAGATGACACTCAACTCGAAAAAGAGCATAGTGTTGTAGAAGAAGAGACTCGAGTTGCTCAAGTGTAAGCATATGGTTATGAGCAAGTTGAAGAGCAAGTGCAAGAAGATGGTGATGAGCAAATGCAAGCAGATGGTGATGTGCAAGTTAAAGAGCAAGAGCAAGTGCAAGTTAAAGAGGAAGCAGATGGTTATGAGCAAGTTCAAGTGCAAGCTGATGATGATGAGCAAGTTCAAGAAAAAGTAAGTGGTGATGACGAAGTCCAAGTGCAAGCATATTGTGATGGGAAAGTTCACGAGCAAGTAAATAGTATTAACGAAGTTCACGAGCAAGTAAATGGTGACGAGGAAGTTCAAGTGCAAGCTGATGGCGATGAGCAAGTTCAGGAAGAACTAAACGGTGATGATGAATGTCAACCAGATACTGATTGGGATAATCTAGATGATGGTGATCAATATGAAGAGTATCTGTTAGATGCCGAAGAAGAGCCACCTAAACAGGCTTGAGCTGAGCGAAGACAAAGTCGAAGTAGATGGTGAAGCTGTTGATATTGGCTTGGCATGATTAAAGAATAAAGGAAAGATGATTGATAGTGAAGATTGTAGTCGCTCATTTTTGGACAACGATTCAACACCCGCAACGGTTTGACCAAAGGCCGGACCAAGTGGTCGCGTTCGGACTTTGAGGGTCTTAGACTTAGTATCCCAAATCTACCTTAGCAATTGTGGTGGTGATGTCTGTCGTTGTCGTACTGAAAAGAGGGTAAACGATAAGCTATCAAAGGGAAATAGAGAGGTTGCCTCTGTTTACCTCTCCGACGCTCAACAATATAGGGATTGAGGTGGATAAGAGGGTTCGAGTTTAGAGGCCAAAGATGGGTGAAACGAGTGAAGTATGAGTTCAATAGCGTTTCAGAGCTCAAAGTTAGATTACGTGGGTCAAGGGAAGGACCCTTGTATTTATAGGCGACCAAGGGGTGGTTTGAAAATCCCTTGGCCAAGTGGCGGTTGGGTGAGGTGAGCATCGAGCTCCCGATCACTCCTCAGGCGTCGACCGAGTGAAGACTTCCCAGCCTCTCGAGCGCTGGCCGAGCGCCCGGCCGAGTGAAGTCTTCTCGACCTCCCGGGCACTGGCCGAGTGAAGACTTCTTGGCCTCCCGAGCACTGGCCGAGCGAGGAATTCTTCAGCCTCCCGACCGCTGGCTAACTGAAGACTCATTGGCCTCCCTAGTGCTCGCCGAGCATTGGCCGAGCGAGGGACAATTAGTCTCTTGAGCGCTGGCTGAGTGAAGGGGCCTTGGGCCTCTTGGCCATGGCTCGCCCATTGGCCGGGTGAGGCCTTTCGACCCTATCGAGCATGGCTTGGCCATTGGCCAGGCGAATAGGCCTTGGGCCCTTCGGACGTGACCCGGCCTTTGACCAGGTGAGTCCTCTCGGCCTTTTCGAGCATGGCCCGACCATTGGACGGGTAAGGTTACTCCGGGCTTCTTCGAACGTGGTCGAGCCAGGACGGGCCAATAACGTTAGTCCCTTGAGTTTTTCACCAAACGAAGCCCGTGTGATAAACTCAAACGCCCCTTTGTGCCACTCCCGATTTTCCGGAGCGTCGCACCGTCGAAGAGGTAGAGGTCTTTCTCTTTTTAATAATATTTTATGTTTTTTGCACGTTTTTTTTCCCACGTGTCGATGGGGTCCCTTAGCCATCTGTCAGCAAGTGGGTCCCCTAACGACGATTTTTCAATATGTTTTCATGATTCCCACGAGAATTTGGACTCGTTTTGGGATCAATTCTATTTGCCTATCCTCAATCTCTCCGACGATGGGATTGGATTTTTTTGGGGGAGCGGCAGCCAGCGTCCCCCGCAGTGATCATGGTTTGGTGGACACGTGGTTGTTGAGAAAAGGTGGCCAGGATGTACCGACCGAGTGGGCTGCACCGGCCGACGAGGCTCTCGGCCATGGAGAGTCGGCACCGGGCGAGGCGCGCCTCGAGGAGGCTCCACGCGATTAGGGCACGCTAGCTAAGAGGACTACACCAGGGGATAGGGTCCTTGGCCGAGCCAGGCGAGGAGGTCCTGGCTGAGGTGGGCTTCGGGCGAGGCAAGGTCAGCGATGCGAGCTTCGGGCGAGGTGGGCTCCACGACGAGCTCCGGGCGAAGGTTGGCTCCACGACGCATGGAGTGGATGTCGGGCTCGGACCGAGTGGTCGTGGGCATTAGGAAAATGCAGGGCTCAATTTACGTGTGCGCGAGGAGGCCCTCTTGATCGCAGTGGAGGAGTGCGAGGCGGCTATCGTGGCCGACACGGAGGAGCGCGATGTGGATCAATCGGTTGTGCCAGTGGACGTCTCACGCGTCAAAGATCGAGGTGAGTTCATTTAGCCTCGACCCTTGGCGACCGAGGTACGTACTTTGACCGCTTTCAAGGAGAGTCTGGCCTTAGCTTTTCCTATTGGTGAATCGGCAATTTGTGGCGATTTCGACTGCTCGAGTCTTGAGATCTCGAGCTCTCTTTCCCTTGTTAGCTTTGGGAACTTGAGGAGGCGTTATGACATCCCGTCGTCCGTCTCGTTTCTGCGACCCCTACCTGGGGATCTTCCGACTCGTCCCCATAAGGGGTACGCCGCCGTTCATAAGGAGAGTCTTCGTGGGGGCCGGAGATTACCCTTTCCTCCCATGATCCAGGACCTCTTGGTTCAACTGAACGTACATAAATCTCAGATGTCTCCGTCATTCTATCGCATGGTGGCCGCGTGCCATATGATATTTTACAGAGCGAAGAAGAGGGCCATCACCGCCGACGATGTCCGAACCCTTGTGTCTATTCACAATTTCCCCGGGAAACCGGGCTTCTACAAGGCCCTTCATCGCGAGTGTTTCACCGTTCTCACTAAGGTGGCAAAGAAGTATCCATATCCTTGGTTGTAGGTCTCGGAGTTCGCTTTCAGGATGGCTCCTCTTGTTTTTGGGCACGTGGCCGACTTCCCGGCTGACTACGCCATCGATGACTCTGAGTTCGCACGTGTGATCGCAGCCGCCTCGAATTCTAAGAGGAGAGGGATGCTCTTCGAGTCTCGGGACCTAATGGCGACCACCGCATGGTTTGCGGCGAGTGACGAGCAGCTTCATTGTGCTTCCCCCGGTGACGAGATCCCACTGGACCTCGAGTCCGAGGTGGGGGATTCTTCCGCCCGTTTACACGTCGTGGGGGGTACTAGATGCTTTCATGCTATTGCATTACTTAACGTTTTTGTTTGTGGTCTTGTTCTAACCATTCCGTGTTTCTTGTGGCAGGTACTATGGCGCGAGAAAGGTCACGTGCAAGATTTTCGAGGGCGCAGCCTGTTGGAATCGATCTAGGGTTTAAGAAAATAATTAACGCTTCGGTAAGCGGAGAAAATTTAAAAATTTTCTTTTTCAAGTAAAACAGTTTTTACTAACCCAGACAAGTCCAAGTACATGTAATTAAAAACTAATATGAGCTAAGAAGTTTACTAACCTTTCTCGAAGCTTGATCTTTGAGAAGCTCTTAGAAAGTTACAACGCTCGTCTCCCCTCGCAGCACGTCTCTCTTTCTTTCCTCGGCACCTCGAGCAACCACGAAAGTTTCTATCACTAGATCACTCGAAATAAAGGAATTAGTGAGTGGGCACTTTTAAACACTACGACTTAAGAACGAGTCTTGAAGTCGCAGAGCTAAACACTAGGTCGAGTGAGGACCTAGGTGCCAAAACAAGAAAAATCGAAAATAAACTAGAAAGACAGAGAGAGAGGAGTTTGGCAACCACAAGTTCTAGAGAGAGAAGCTCTCAATCTCTAACTTATGTGGAATCAATAGAATGAGAGGAATGAGGGTCCTATTTATAGGAGAAGGGTTGGCCTTGGAAAGAAGTAGTTTCCTCTTATTTTCCAAGCCTTTATGAGCAATCTTTATTGCCCATTCCCATCCAAGTCACACGGCCAACATGTGCCTTAATGACACCTTGGATTTGTTTCCTCTTTTATTCATTGCTCTCTCCTTGCTTGTGTGGCCGAATTTCCTTATGGCAAGCATAGGAAATTTGTTTCCTCTTTTTCTTTTGACAAGTATCTTGATACATTTATGCACAAAATATTTTCTCTCTCTTTGGGTACGTTGGGCGCCTATGACCTTCTAGAAAGGCTTCTAGAATTTTCTTCACTTGTTCATGACAACATAAGAAAAGGCCCATTAAGAATTTTCAATAAAATTCTTATGAAATGAAATTAATCCACAAGGCCAAATAAATCTAATTTTGGCCGAGTGATGCATGTCATCAAATGACCTTGTCAAAAAAAATTTATTGACATTCATTTCATCCTATGTCTCAAAAGACAAAAATACCCTTTTGACAATTTTCGTTCTTGTTTTGACTTAGCTTCCAGTTTAACTATTCATATCGATGTGATTCGTGACAGTGACCTCATGGACCCAAATGAACAAAGCTTGAGCTAAACACTTGGACTCAAAAGTTCACAAACCTTTTCCAAGTTTAGCTTAATGCCAACTGACTCCACTAAAGAGCTGACACTGAAAATCTCTCGGTTCAAATGAATTTATTTTCTACTCAAGAATTCACCTAATTATAATGAGCGGATCCACTGAATATTATCTATGTTTACCCTTCATGAATGTCATCAGTCGGGATTTACTAAATTACCATTTTACCCTTCTAGCTGTTATTTCCTCAACTCCTTTGTCGCTTGTGAATAAGTTAGAAACAATGTATTGACGAGGAGCTAACAAGTCACATTGTTTCATCCAAAAGAGTCAGGACTCAATTTGGACACTGGCCAGTTCATTTATTCACACTCCAAGGAACAAAGCATGAGGTGACATACATTGCATTTCAGCAATCTTGTACATGAATTCCATATCTATGAGAACTTCACAAACTTACTCATGACATTCTTACAACTTAGTACTTCACCAATAGGCCCTGTTCGGAATCACATAGTGAGTCCGAACTCTGACTTTCTCAAATGAGAATACTAAGGTGTGAAATGACATGTCTCATTTCAGGATTAAGGTAAGCATGATGCAATTCATACATAGTAACTTCGAGACATAAGAGGTTAAATGGTTTGATCTTATCTTGTCTCTAGAAGTGCACTGGTCAATTCAGTACCTTCGGAAGATACCTAGAAGAACTATAGAGTCTCCAACTCTCAATGCCTCATAAGCAGACATCATAGATTCTTCTAACAATCATACTGAGGTCAATAGTCCTTTGACCCTTAGATTGCGAATATATCGTTTTAAGCAAACTACGAAGAGTTTGTTCATGCAAATCTACATTTGTCTCTTCGTAAGTTGTTAAGTTTGTTTATGGACTAAAAGACTAAGGTTTTATCATAAAGCTTCAAACAAAGAAAGAATGAATGAACGTTTCAACTTTATATTGATGAATAAGCAATTACAAGCAAGAGTCTTCGTAAGACTATATGACATCAAATGTACATAAATAGACACTACTACTCTTCTTGTTGGCACCATTGACAACAAACTCCCACTTGACTCAAAGAAGATGTGAGTAGTCCTACATGCCTAATCCCTCTCGAAGTTGGTCGAAGACCATGTTCGCTAGGGCCTTGGTGAATGGATCTGCCAGAGATCTACTTCACCTCTACGTCTCCGCGCTGCGCGATCTCTCGAATCAAATGGTATTTCCTCTCAATATGCTTAGAGTGCTTATGGCTTCGAGGTTCCTTTGAGTTAGCGATAGCCCCACTATTATCACAATAAAGGGTCATGGGCTCGTCGACGTTTGGAACAATTTCCAAATACTTAAGTAATTTTCTAAGCCATACAGCCTCTTTGGATGCTTCACAAGCAGCCACATATTCTGCTTCCATTGTGGAGTCAGCAATGCAAGATTGCTTAATACTTCTCCACACAACAGCTCCATCATTAAGGATAAACACAGATCCCGAAGTGGATTTCCTGGAATCCTTATCTGCTTGAAAATCGGAGTCGGTATATCCCGTCATAGTCAGGTCAGTACCTGAGTATGTAAGCATCAAGTTCCTAGTTCTTCGAAGATACTTAAGAACATGCTTAACAGCAATCCAGTGCTCGGGTCTAGGGTTGGATTAGAAACGGCTAACTATGCTAACGGCGAAACAGATGTCAGGTCTAGTGCAAAGCATAGCATACATGAGGCTTCCTACGGCAGAGGCATAAAGAATTTTCCTCATGTCTTCAATCTCTTGTGCAGTCTTGGGAGACTGGTCCTTAGAGAGTGAAACTCCATGTCTAAATGGTGTTTGGCCCTTCTTGGATTCTTGCAACGAGAAGCGATCCATTACCTTATCAATATAAGATGCTTGAGAGAGCGACAGGGTCCGGTTTTTCCTATCTCGAAAGATTTGGATCCCCAGAATGTACGCGGCTTCTCCTAGATCCTTCATATCGAATTGCTTTGCGAGCCAGACCTTAACCTTAGATAACTTACCCACGTCATTACCAATGAGTAGTATATCATCGACATATAGTACCAGAAACACAACTTTGCCTTCGTGTATTAACTTGTAAACACAAGGCTCATCTATTGACTGTTCAAAGCCAAAGCTCTTTACAGTTTCATCGAGTCTAATATTCCATGACCTAGATGCTTGCTTTAATCCATAAATGGACTTAAGCAACTCACAAACCTTGGTCTCTTAACCTTCTTCCATGAAACCGTCTGGTTGAGCCATGTAAATGCGCTCGTCAAGATTGCCATTCAGAAAGGCTGTCTTGACATCCATTTGCCAGATCTCATAGTCGAGAGCTACAGCTATGGATAGGAGTATGCGGATGGATTTAAGCATCGTGACTGGTGAGAAGGTTTCTTCATAGTCAATCCCTTCTTGTTGGGTATAACCCTTCGCCACAAATCGTGCTTTGAACGTCCCGACGTTCCCATCAGGACCCCTTTTCTTCTTGTATATCCACTTACACCCTACGGGTTTAATCCCTTCGGGAAGGTCTACAAGTTTCCAAACTTTGTTGACATACATCGAGTGCATTTCAACTTTCTTGGCGTCAAGCCAAAGGTTTGATTCAGAACAAGCCATCGCTTGGCTACAGGAAACAGGATCATCCATGTCAGAGACGGCTACAAGAGAGTCTCCATAAGACATGTACCTGTCAGGCTTTTGAGTAGCCCTCCCACTACGTCGAAGTACTACTTGACGAGATTCTGATGAGTTAGGTTGTGTTTCAGTTGGGGTAAGAACAGTTCTTAAAGATGAGGTAGAAGCTTCCTCACCCAACTTTTCTTCTAGCACAATTTTGCTTCTAGGTTTTGCATCCTTCATAAAGTCCTCCTAAAGAAAACGAGCATTCGTGCTAACGAAAGACTTATCGTCCTCGGGACTATAGAAAATGAAACCTTTGGTTTCCTTTGGATTTCCCACAAACAGGCACAATTCTGACCTACTAGCCAGCTTGCTAGTCTTTTGCCTTAGCACATGCGCAGGGCAACCCCAAATTCGGATGTGGCCCAAACTTACTTTACGGCCAGTCCATCTTTCATAAGGAGTACCAGGAACCGTCTTGGACGGAAGTTGGTTTAGAATATAAGCGGCTGTTTCGAGGGCATATCCCCAAAAGGAAGGAGGGAGTGATGAGTAACTCATCATTGATCTAACCATCTCCATTAGAGTTCGGTTCCTTCTCTCTGACACTCCGTTTTGTTGAGGTGTGCCAGGTGCGGTAAGCTGAGAAGCGATACCTTCTTCTTTAAGAAAGTCATCGAACTCTCCAGACATATACTCACCACCTCGATCGGATCGAAGGGTTTTGATCACTTTGCCAGTTTGCTTTTCCACTAAAGCCCTAAAGACCTTAAATACGTTAAAGGTCTCGGATTTGTGTTTGAGCAAATAGACAAACCCATATCGTGAGTAATCATCGGTGAAGGTAACGAAGTATTCGTATCCCCCACGTGCCTGTTGGCTGAGCGGACCACATACATCAGAATGTATCAGTTCCAGCAACTCAGTGGCTCTTCGACCCTTATCGGAGAAAGGTCGCTTAGTCATTTTTCCTTCTATGCAGGATTCACAAGTAGGTAGTGAACCTATTGCAGAGGCTTGGAGTGGACCATCCCTCACAAGTCTCTTAATCCTTTCTTGACTGATATGACCACGTCTTAAGCGCCATAGGTGTGTTGATTTTGTTAGATCGGAGGATCCAGAAAGTTTGATCCTCTTTGGCTCCCTAATTAGATCATTATCTATTTCGGTGTCTAAAAGAGAAGGTTTAGTGGGATAGATGTAGAAAAGAGCATTCTTCATACATGCATCAGTGACAAAAGAATTATCAGGAAACGAAATACGAATTCCATTCTTAATGAACTTTAAACAATAATCTTGCTCACGAAGACGAGCAACGGATATTAAGTTCCTCCCAAAGGTAGGAACAAAATAAACATTATTCAAGCTTAAAGTGCGGTCTTCAAAAGGCAGCGTCACGGATCCCACAGCCTTCGCGGACACCAGGCTCCCATCACCCCATTTGAAACATAACTCGCCTTCCTCTAAGCTTTTGGTTTTCTTGAAACCATTCAAGGAACAACAAATATGGCTAGTAGCAGCGGAGTCAAGAATACACGTTGATACATTATCAGCTACTAAGCATGCTTCGGTATCTAGTACAATACCATGTTCCTTTGCTTTGAGATAGGCAGGACAGTTCTTTTTATCGGCTTTGTAAGGTCTGTTCTTAGTTCCAGAGGCGGAGGCTTTTTGCTCAGTAGCATGTGCCTCTCCTTGATTCCTCTTTCTCTTAGTGAGACCTACAGCAGTGTGAAGTTCCTCCATAAGCTTGGTAACAGTGTACTCTAGCTTGTTAATGGAGTAGTTCATCTTGGAGGTATCAAGAGATGCGGGGAGAGTTTCTAAGATCGCATCTATGACATTCTTCCCATCAATCTCAGATCCTAGGATTTCCATTTTACTCAGATGACTAATGATCAATATCATAAAGTCTCCAACAGGAGTCCTAGCCTTCATGCGACAGTTCATAAATTATCGGACTGCTTTTTGCCTTGCTTGACGCATTTGCCCTCCAAACATCTCATGGAGATTGTAGAGTATTTCGGCGGCAGTCTCGATGTCACGATGTTGCTCTTTCAGCATATTGTTCATAGATGCCAAGATATAGCACCTCACAATCTCATCAGATCGAAGCCAGGCCGCTAAGGCGTCATTGTCCTCTTGAGTCGAATCATCATTCGTCAGAGGAGGACACGGGGTGGTGAGTACCCATTTGTGCTTGTTAATGATGTCGAGGTTATGTTTCGAATCTACGTAGTTTTCGTTTTCGAGTTTGATCGAGGAAAGAAAGATAGAGAGATGGTTGAGAGACATATTGCCTATATAAGTTGAAACAAGTTTATGATTAGTCTTTGGTTTAGGATTTAAGTTTTATTAAGACTTTTATAAAATCCAAAGGTGTTATAAACCAAACGATAATTTACTCCCTCAAGAGAAGGCCGCAAAAATATCCTTTTATAAGTAAATGACACATCAGTAATGCTAAGCCAAGATGTCAATACATCTATTTTGACTAGCCACCTTGTAAATTGGTTTGATCACTCACATCCTTTCGCAGGGCCTCGAGGGAGGATTACTAGGGATTGAGCCTAAGTGTGCAACCAACCACTTAGTCCAAAAGATCAACTTTGAAAAACAATCCCCCAAGGGGAGGCCTTGCCATCATCGTCTCACTCTCGGACGTAGCTCAATGAGCAATGAACAGAGCAAAGCGCCCTTGAGCACTCTCATTTAAGAGAGGGCCACGAGGGTGACTCTTAGTCCGGCGACACTTGCACTTTTCATTAGTATTAGGGATCGTGGGTTACAAACAACAAGTATAACCCTCCCACTTAGTTTTTGGAGTTGGTTCATCGACTCTTATAAGTTCGGAAACAAATTTCCAAGTTAAAGAGCGACAGAGCGGACAACTAGAAGAGAATCCTAGATCGACATGTTCAGAGCAGTATTAGTGCATAAAGGCACAAGGTACATACTCGATCTTTTCCTATTTTCTATTTCGGGAAAGTGCGTGAGGGAAGTGTGAACTTCAACTCACTCGAACACTTGAAAGTTTGAGATTACACATCTTTTTATTTTTCGGCTTGTCTACAAGGAGACCTCCCACTCAAATTTTCAAGAGAATATAGATTTTGAACATATGTGATATAGATATAGTTTTGAAAACATTTTGAAAATTTATTTGATTTGGATGACAAAATATTTTCAAGTTTGAAAGTGAAAACAGTTTTTCAAAATTCAAACTAATTTTGTAAAAATTCAATTTCAATTAAACTTTCAAAAACAAAACATTTTAATCTTACACATCATGTTTATAACCATATGAAAAACATTTTTGCTCAAGAAAATTTTCTCATTAGAGTTCTATAACTCATGGTAGTGGGTTTGAAAATCCGGATTTCTAAAAAACTGGAGTTTCAGCACAGCCGATCACATCGGACTAAAATTGCCATATCTGGCGGCTCCGATGTCCTTTTGAGCCGAAACCGGTGGCATTGGACAGAGGACAGACAGAGCTTTAATATGATTCAAGAATAATTAAATTTCGATTTCTGAGCAGAGAGTTATGCCACTTTTAATGCGGGTTTACTCCAGCTCGAAGAAAAAGAAATAATTAAAGCTTGGTCCTTTTTAGGTGCGAAAAAGAATCGAGTGTAACAGAACGTTTTATGAAGGTTGTTAAAGCTTTTATTTGTGTTTTATTAGCAAGGTAATAACAAGGCATAAAAGAAATAACAACAAGAATAAAACGATTCAAGTAAAAAGCAAGAAACTAGTAAGACAAGAAAACTAGTCACAAAATTTTACTCGAAATTTCTCAAACCTTGAAAACACGTTTTTCAATATAAAAAATTAAAAACTTTTAGAACTGATTCTAATGTGTTTTAAAAACATCCCAAACTTATAGAAAATCAACATGATTTTTAATTTAAAGGCATGAGCAATAAATTAAAAAAAAATCTAAGATAACAATTCTAACTTGTCACAAAATTAGTAAACTTTCGAAAACGATTTTCAAGCTCATAATTTTAAATACATGTACATGCTAATCTTTGACCATAGCTCTGATACCATTTGTTGGAATCGATCTAGGGTATAAGAAAATAATTAACGCTTTGGTAAGCGGCGAAAATTTAAAAATTTTCTTTTTCAAGTAAAACAGTTTTTACTAACCTAGACAAGTGCAAGTACATGTAATTAAAAACTAATATGAGCTAAGAAGTTTACTAACCTTTCTTGAAGCTTGATCTTTGAGAAGCTCTTAGAAAGTTGCAACGCTCGTCTCCCCTCGCAGCACGTCTCTCTTTCTTTCCTCGGCACCTCGAGCAACCACGAAAGTTTCTATCACTAAATCACTCGAAATAAAGGAATTAGTGAGTGGGCACTTTTAAACACTACGACTTAAGAACGAGTCTTGAAGTCGCAGAGCTAAACACTAGGTTGAGTGAGGACCTAGGTGCCAAAACAAGAAAAATCGAAAATAAACTAGAAAGAGAGAGAGAGAGGAGTTCGGCAACCACAAGTTCTAGAGAGAGAAGCACTCAATCTCTAACTTATGTGGAATCAATAGAATGAGAGGAATTAGGGTCCTATTTATAGGAGAAGGGTTGGCCTTTGAAAGAAGTAGTTTCCTCTTATTTTCCAAGCCTTTATGAGCAATCTTTATTGCCCATTCCCATCCAAGTCACACGGCCAACATGTGCCTTAATGACACCTTGGATTTGTTTCCTCTTTTATTCCTTGCTCTCTCCTTGCTTGTGTGGCCGAATTTCCTTATGGCAAGCATAGGAAATTTGTTTCCTCTTTTTCTTTTGGCAAGTATCTTGATACATTTATGCACAAAATATTTTCTCTCTCTTTGGGTATGTTGGGCGCCTATGACCTTCTAGAAAGGCTTCTAGAATTTTCTTCACTTGTTCATGACAACATAAGAAAAGGCCCATTAAGAATTTTCAATAAAATTCTTATGAAATGAAATTAATCCACAAGGCCAAATAAATCTAATTTTGGCCGAGTGATGCATGTCATCAAATGACCTTGTCACAAAAAAATTTATTGACATTCATTTCATCCTATGTCTCAAAAGACAAAAATACCCTTTTGACAATTTTCGTTCTTGTTTTGACTTAGCTTCCAGTTTAACTATTCCTATCGATGTGATTCGTGACAGTGACTTCATGGACCCAAATGAACAAAGCTTGAGCTAAACACTTGGACTCAAAAGTTCACAAACCTTTTCCAAGTTCAGCTTAATGCCAACTGACTCCACTAAAGAGCTGACACTGAAAATCTCTCGGTTCAAATGAATTTATTTTCTACTCAAGAATTCACCTAATTATAATGAGCGGATCCACTGAATATTATCTATGTTTACCCTTCATGAATGTCATCAGCTAGTCGGGATTTACTAAATTACCATTTTACCCTTCTAGCTGTTATTTCCTCAACTCCTTTGTCGCTTGTGAATAAGTTAGAAACAATGTATTGACGAGGAGCTAACAAGTCACATTGTTTCATCCAAAAGAGTCAGGACTCAATTTGGACACTGGCCAAGTCACATACATTGCATTTCAGCAATCTTGTACATGAATTCCATATCTATGAGAACTTCACAAAGTTACTCATGACATTCTCACAACTTAGTACTTCACCAATAGGCCCTGTTCGGAATCACATAGTGAGTCCGAACTCTGACTTTCTCAAATGAGAATACTAAGGTGTGAAATGAAATGTCTCATTTCAGGATTAAGGTAAGCATGATGCAATTCATACATAGTGACTTCGAGACATAAGAGGTTAAATGGTTTGTTCTTATCTTGTCTCTAGAAGTGCACTGGTCAATTCAGTACCTTCGGAAGATACCTAGAAGAACTATAGAGTCTCCAACTCTCAGTGCCTCATAACCAGACATCATAGATTCTTCTAACAATCATACTGAGGTCAATAGTCCTTTGACCCTTAGATTGCGAATATATCGTTTTAAGCAAAGTACGAAGAGTTTGTTCATGCAAATCTACATTTGTCTCTTCGTAAGTTGTTAAGTTTGTTTATGGACTAAAAGACTAAGGTTTTATCATAAAGCTTCAAACAAAGAAAGAATGAATGAACGTTTCAACTTTATATTGATGAATAAGCAATTACAAGCAAGAGTCTTCGTAAGACTATATGACATCAAATGTACATAAATAGACACTACTACTCTTCTTGTGGGCACCATTGACAACACAGCCCTCTGGTGACGCCGCTATCGTGGCTCGTTCTCGAAATGCGACCGTTCTCGATAGGTCGCCCACGCGTTCTCGACAGGAGGTGAACTCGTCCAGCAAGCGACTATCATCATCGGTCAACCTCAACTCTCCCTCTCATGTGAAGCGCACTCATGTGTCGGGGGCCAGAAACGATGAGGATTCCATGCTCCTAGTGGAGGTGGCCGAGTTGAGGGATCAGTGCTCGCAGGGGATCTCCAACTCTTCGTTGAAAGAATTCAAGGGACTCTTGACTAAGAGCAACATGGAGTACTTCAAGAACGGGGTCAGTGATGCCCACAAGGTATAACTCGCTTCTTGACTCTTATTTGCTTATTACCATGTTTATTGTGATGGACCCATTATCGCCGTAGATGCTCGCACGGCGAAGACATTCTTCGAGACATGCTGCGGCGGATGCGGAAGATGAAGGACGACGCGGAGAAGGCCGCGGCTGAGCATGCCGCCGCCATGGTGGGGGTTCGATCTTCCCAGGAGTTTCAAGCACTTGAGGAAGAGTTGGGGTAGGCGCTCGAGGAGTCAGCCCGTTTGTGTGCGGAGCTTGCAGCCGAGAGATCACTACGGGTGGACAAGCAAGCTTCTCTGGAGAAAGCGGAGCAGTCGGCCGAGACTTTCTTGGGAAAGATGAAGAAGTTTCATGCAACACTCTCCACTTGGGACGAGGAGCTAAAGATCGTCCATGCCCGCCTTTCGGCGAGCGAGATATCTCGAGTCCAGGCAAGGAGGGAGCGCGACTCGTTGTCAGCGGATGTGTAGGTGGCCACCGAGAGAGTGAAGATGCTGTACAGTGGACTGCCTTTTTGGAGTCGTGCGGAGACGTCGTGCGGATGATGTATCCATGTTAGCCCCTTGAGTTTCTTGGGTACTCGTAGAGGAGACTAGAAATTATAGCAATGTAAAATAAAAGGGAAAATGAAACGTAATCCGATAGTCTTGTATTACGCAAAGGAGAATAAAATTACATCTCATGGCCGTTGACCTTGTTCAAACTTGAAATTGGCATTAACGAAATCGAAAAAAGAGAACGAAAAGAGCCTAGGGCAAGCTTTGCTGGTAATACTGCCTCAGATGCTCGGCGTTCCACGGGTGAGTGAACACGAGCCCTTCTAGATTCTCGAGCTCATAGGTGCCGCCACGTATGGCTCGGCGCACATAATACGGGCCTTCCCAGGTGGGACTTCGTGTTTTGGAACACCCGTCTGAGGACGAGGCTTCCTTCGGAAAACTTCAGAAGCTTGACCTTGGAATTGTAGTACTTCTCGACCTTCCCCTTCTGCGTAGCAAGGCGGGTCAATGCGTCTGCCCTCTTCTCACCTATGAGGTCTAGTTCAAGCCTCATTGCCTCGTCGTTGGCGGTTTCCTCAAATTCATTGATGTGGATTGTCGGGAGCTTGGTTTCGACAGGGACCACAGCTTCAATGCCAAACGAGAGGGCAAACGAGGTCTCGCCGGTCGCGTTCCGTGCGGTCGTTCGATACGCCCATAAGACTGTAGGAAGTTCTTCGGCCCAAGCCCCCTTTCTTTTTTCTAGCTTATTCTTTAAGTTCTCCTTGATTGTCCTGTTGACTGCATCAACTTGGTTTTAGCCTGTGGATGTCAAGGGGAGGAGAATGTCTTGCTAATCTCCAGATGCTCACATATTTCATGGACGCGTACGTTGTCGAATTACTTTCTGTTGTCGGTCACAATTGATGCCGGGATCCCGAAGCGGCAAATGATGTTCTTCCAGATGAAGTTAGTCGTATACGCTTCGGTGATCTTCGTAAATGGTTCCGCTTCTACCCACTTGGTGAAGTAATCGATTGCTACGATCACGGGCATGTATTGTCGTGGGGTCGTAGGCAGTTTGCCGATGATGTCTATTCCCCACTTCGCGAAGGGTCGAGGTACGATGATCGAGCATAGTTGCGCGGGCACTTGGCAGAGGACGTGAGCGAACCTCTAATATTTTTCACACTTTCCGGCCCACTCGTGGGAGTCCTTTTTCAAGGTTGGTAAAAAGTACTCGAGTCTCAGGAGTTTCAGAGTTAAGGATTGTCCGGCGGCGTGATTCCCGCACACGCCCCCTCACGGCGTGTATTTTTTATGCTTGACGCCATTCAAGCACCGAAGGAACGGCATTGAGTGACCTCTCTTGAATAGGGTATCCCCTCTCATGGTGTACTTTGGCGCCAAGCTTCTCGCTTCCTTCTTGTTGTCGAGAATGACCCATCGCTTGAGGTACTCCACGAGTTTTGTCCTCTGTTGTCAATGGTGCCCACAAGAAGAGTTGTAATATTTAATTATGTACATTTGATGTCATATAGTCTTATGAAGACTCTTTCTTGTAATTGCTTATTTATTAATAAAAGTTGAAACGTTCATTCATCCTTGTCTGAAGCTTTATGATAAAACCTTAGTCTTTAGTCCATAAACAAACCTAACAACACATGAAGAGACAAATGTAGATTTGCATGAACAAACTCTTCATGGTTTGCTTAAAACGATATATTCGCAATCTAAGGATCAAAGCACTATTGATCTTAATACGATTGTTAGGAGAATCTATGATGTTTGGTTATGGGACATTGAGAGTTGGAGACTCGATAGTTCTTCTAGGTATCTTCCGAAGGTACATAATTGACCACTGCACTTCTAGAGACAAAATAAGAACAAACCATTCAACCTTTTATGTCTCGAGGTCACTACGTATGAATTGCATCATGATTACCTTAATCCTGAAATAAGAAATGTCATTTCATAGCTTAGTGTGAAAGAGAGTTTATTTTGTGCATTTATGTATGTAGATACTTGCCAAAAGAAAAAGAGGAAACAAATTTCCTATTTGAGGAATGCATTTGGGCGGCCAACAAGGAGCAAACAAAAGGGAAATAAATCCAAGGTCTTCTAGAAGACTAGCTTGGACGTCCATGAGGTAGAAAATGAGGAAATAATATTTGCTCATGAATATGTGATATTCTATAGAAGAGGAAACTACCTTATTGAAGGTAAAACTTCTCCTATAAATAGAGCCCTTATATCTTCTCATTTTTCTCATTCCACATAAGTTAGAGATTGAGAGCTTCTCTCTCTAGTCCTTGTGGCCGCCCACTCCTCTGTCTCCCTCTAAGTTCTTTTCGTTTTTGTTTTGGCACCTAGTTCCACATTTGACCTAGTGTTTTAGCTCTTCGACTTTGATACTTGTTCTTGGGTTGCCGTGTTTAAAAGTGTCCATATACTAATTCCTTTCTTTCTCGAGTGATTCTTGTGATAGAAACTTTCATGGTAGCTCGAGTTCCCGAGGAAAGAATAGAGACGTGTTGCGAGGGGAGACGAACGTTTCAACCATCCGAAGGCTTCTCAACGTTCAAGCTTCTAAAAAGGTTAGTAAACATTTATGCTCATAATAGTTTTAGTTTATATGTACTTGCTCTTTGTCTAGATTAGTAAAATCGTTTTACTTGTTTTAAAGAAAATTTTCAAATTCCGCCGCTTGCTCGAAGCGTTAAACTTTTTTCTTAACCCTAGATCAATTCAAACAAATGGTATCAAAGCCATATTTGTTGTTATTTACTTGATTCTTTTTATGCTTGTTGTTATTTATTTTATACCATATTATTACCATGTTAATAAAACACAAATAAAAGCTTTAACAATTTCCAAAAACATTCTGTTACACTCTGTTATCGGCCCGACCCCGATCACGGCCGATCAAAGGCGAAACAACGATCAGACGCGCCCCGGCGGCTTGCTCCGGCCATTGGCCGGCCCTTGGGCCAGCCTCAGCCAATGGCCGGCCCAATATCCTCGGCCATTGGCCGGCCCAAGGGCCAGCCCCGGCCAATGGCCGAGTCTAGGCTATCCTCGGCCACTGGCCGGCCCAAGGGTCATCCTCGGCCAATGGCCGAGCCTATGCTATCCCCGGCCATTGGCCGGCCCAAGGTTTTCCTCGGCCAATGGCCGGGCCAAGTGCATCCACTCGGCCAAGGGGTTGCTCAAAATGCCCATTGGTCGCCTATAAATACCGGGGTCCCTCCCCTAGTCCAGGTAATCCGAATTTGAGTACTGAAACGCTGTCGAACTCGTACCTAGCTCGTTTCTCTCAAGTCTCGACCTCTAAACGCCTAAACCCTCTACATTCTACCTCAACCCTACTAATGTTGAGCGTCGGAGAGGTAAACAGAGGCAACCCCTCTGTTTCCCCTTTGTAGTTCACGTATCCTCTACTGCTTTTCAGGTATCTAGACGAGGTGAGCTTCATTTACAGCTAAGAGACGACTTGGGATACCAAGTCCGACACGCTTGAGCCGGAGTGAGACCACTTGGTCTGGCCTTGGGTCTAACCACTTTGGGCTCCTGGATAGTTGTCCGAAAACGAGCGACAACACACTCGATTCTTTTTTCGCACTCAAAGTCCGACCTTTACTTATTTCCAGTTTTCTTCGAGCTCGAGAAAATCCACAGTAAAAGTGGCATAACTCTCAACTCAAAATTATAAATATAATGATTCTTGAATCAAATTAAAGGTCTGTCTGTCCTCTTTCTAATGCAATTATTTTTAGGTCAAAAGGACGTTGGAGCAGCCAGTTATGGTGATTTTACTCTAAGGTGCGCGGCTGTTCCGAAAGTCCAGTTGTTATTAGAAATCCGGATTTTCAGCCCCACTACCATGAGTTATAGAACTCTAATGAGAAAACTTTCTTGAGAAAAAATGTTTTTTATATAAGATTATAAACATAATGTGAAAGATTAAGATGTTTTGATTTTTGAAAGTTAAATTGAAATTGAATTTTTACAAAACTAGTTTGAATTTTGAAAAACCGTTTTCGTTTTCAAACTTAAAAATATTTTGTCATCCAAATTAAGTAAGTTTTCAAAATATTTTCAAAACTATATCTATATTACATATGTTCAAAATCTATATGCTCTTAAAAATTTGAGTGGGACGTCTCCTCGTAGATAATCCGAAAAATAAAGATGTGTAATCTCAAACTTTCAAGTGTTCGAGTGAGTTAAAGTTCACACTTCCCTCATGCACTTTCCCGAATAGAGAATAGGAAAAGATCTGAGTATGTACCTTGTGCCTTTATGCACTAACACAGCTCTGAACATGAACCTCTAGGATTCTTTTCTAGTTGTCCACTCTATCGCTCTATAACTAGGAAATCCGTTTCCGAACTTATAAGAGTCGATGTACCAACTCCAAAACCTAAGTGAGAGGGTTACACTTGTTGTTTGTAACCCACGATCCCCAACACTAATGAAAGAAGCAATTAAAGTGAGACTAAGAGTCACTCTTGTGGCCCTCTCTTCAATGGGAGTACTCTATGACGTTCTTGCTTCGATCATTACTCAATGAGCTACGTTTGAGAGTGAGACGATGAAGACAAGGCCTCCTCTTGGGGGATTGTTTTTCAAAGTTGATCTTTTGGACTAAGTGGTTGGTTGCACACTTAGACTCAATCCCTAGTAATCCTCCCTTGAGGCTCTGCTAAAGGATGTGAGTGATCAAACAAATTTAAAAGGTGGCTAGTCAAAATTGGTGTATTGACATCTTGGCTAAGCATTAATGATGTTTCATTTACTTATAAATGGAGATTTTTTGCGGCCTTCTCTTGAGGGAGTAAATTATCGTTTGGTTTATAACACTTTTAGATTTTATCAAGTCTTAAACAAACTTAAACCCTAAACCAAAGACTAAATCATATACTTGTTTCAACTTATTTAAGCAACACGTCTCTCAACCATCTCTCAATCATCTTCTCCTCGAACAAACTCGAAAACGAAAACTACGTAGATTCGAAACGTAACCTCAATAGGATCCTTACCATTAACAAGCACAAGCGGGTACTCACCACCCCGTGTCCTCCTCAAACGAATGATGATACGACTCAAGAGGAAAAAGACGCCTTAGCGGCCTGGCTTTGATCCGATGAGATTGTGAGGTGCTATATCTTAGCATCTATGAACAATATGGTGAAACAACAACATCATGACATCGAGACTGCTGCCGACATGCTCTACAATCTCCATGAGATGTATGGAGGGCAAAGGCGTTAGGCAAGGCAACAAGCAGTCTTATTGTTTATGAACTGTCGCATGAAGGCTGAGACTCCTCTGAGGGACCATATGATGCTGATCATTAGTTACCTGAATGAGATGGAAATCCTAGGATCTGAGATTGACGAGGAGACAAAAATAGATATGATCTTGGAAACTTTCCCCGAATCTTTTGATATCATCAAAAGCTGAACTACTCCATAAAAAAGCTAGAGTACACTGTTACCAAGCTAATAAAGGAGCTTCACACTACTGTAGGTCTCACTAAGAGAAAGAGGAATCAAGCAGAGGCACATGCTACTGAGCACAAAGCCTCCGCCTCTGGATCTAAGAAGAGACCTCGCAAGGCCAAGAAAAAGAACTGTCCTGCCTATCTCAAAGCAAAGGAACATAGTACTGTACTAATTAATGAAGCATGCTTAGTAGCTGATAATGTATCAACGTGGATTCTTGACTCCGCTGCTAGTAACCATATATGTTGTTCCTTGACTGGTTTCAAGAAAACCAAAAGCTTAGAGGAAGGCGACTTCTGTTTCAAATGGCGGGGTGATGGGAGCCTGGTATCTACGAAGGCTGTGAGATCCGTGACGCTGTCTTTTGAAGACCGCTCTTTAAACTTGAATAATGTTTATTTTGTTCCTACCTTTGGGAAGAACTTAATATCTATTGCTCGTCTTCTTGAGCAAGATTATTGTTTAAAGTTCATTAAGAATGGAATTCGTATTTCATTTCCTGATAATTCTTTTGTCACTGATGCATGTATGAAGAATGCTCTTTTCTACATCTATCACACTCAACGTTCTCTATTAGACACCGAAATAGATAATGATCTAGTTAGGTAGCCAAAAAGGATCAAACTTTTTGATTCCTCCGATATAAAACACTCAACATATCTCTGGCACTTAAGACTTGGTCATATCGATCTAGACAGGATTAAGAGAACTGTGATGGACGGTCCACTCCAAGCCTCTACAATAGGTTCATTTCATACTTGTGAATCTTGTATAGAAGAATAAATGACTAAGCGACCTTTCTCAGCTAAGGGTCGAAGAGCCACTGAGCTGGTGGAACTTGTACATTCTGATGTATGTGGTCCGCTCAGTACACAAGCGCGGGGAGGATACGAATACTTCATTACCTTCACCGATGATTACTCAAGATACAGTTTTGTCTATTTGCTAAAACATAAATCCGAGACCTTTAACGTATTTAAAATCTTTATTGCTTTAGTCGAAAAGCAAACTGGCAAAGTGATCAAAACCCTTCGATCTGATCGAGGAGGTGAGTATATGTCTGGAGAGTTTGATGACTTTCTTAAAGAAGAAGGTATCGCTTCTCAACTTACCGCACCTGGCACACCTCAACAAAATGAAGTGTCAAAGAGAAGAAACCGAACACTTATGGAGATGGTTAGATCAATGATGAGTTACTCATCACTCCTTCTTTCCTTTTAGGGATATGCCTTCGAAACAGCCGCTTACATTCTGAACCAAGTTCCGGTTAAAACGGTTCTTGGTACTCCTTATGAACGATGGACGAGCCGTAAAGTAAATCTGGGCCACATCCGAATTTGGGGTTGCCTTGCACATGTGCTAAGGCAAAAGACTAGCAAGTTGGCTAGTAGGTCATAATTGTGATTGTTTGTGGGATATCCAAAGGAAACCAAAGGTTTCATTTTCTATAGTCCTGAGGACAATAAGACTTTAATTAGCACGAATTCTCGTTTCCTTGAGGACGATTTTATGAAAGATGTAAAACCTAGAAGCAAAATTGTGCTTGAAGAAAAGTTGGGTGAGGAAGCTTCTACCTCATCTGTAAGAACTGTTCTTACCCCAACTGAAACACAACCTAACTCATCAGAATCTCGTCAAGTAGTACTTAGATGTAGTGGGTGGGCTACTCAAAAGCCTGACACTCTTGTAGCCGTCTTAGACATGGATGACCCTATTTCCTATAGCCAAGGAATGGCTTGTTCTGAATCAAACCTTTGAATTGACGCCATGAAAGTTGAAATGCACTCGATGTATGTCAACAAATTCTGGAAACTTGTAGACCTTCCTGAAGGGATTAAACCGGTAGGGTGTAAGTGGATATACAAGAAGAAAAGGGGTCCGGATGGGAACGTCGAGACGTTCAATGCACGACTTGTGGCTAAGGGTTATACCGAACAAGAAGGGATTGACTATGAAGAAACCTTCTCGCCAGTCGCGATGCTTAAATTCATCCGCATACTTCTATCCATAGCTGAAGCTCTCGACTATGAGATCTGGCAAATGGATGTCAAGACGGCCTTCCTGAATGGCAATCTTGACAAGCACATTTATGTGGCTCAACAAGACGGTTTTGTGGAAGAAGGTCAACAGACTAGGTTTGTGAGTTGCTTAAGTCGATTTATGGATTAAAGCAAGCATCTAGGTCATGGAATATTAGATTCGATGAAACTGTAAAGAGCTTCGATTTTGAGCAGTCAATAGATGAGCGTGTGCTTACAAGTTAATGCACGAAGGTAAAGTTGAGTTTCTGGTACTATATGTCGATGATATATTACTCATAGGTAATGGTGTAGGTAAATTATCTGAGGTTAAGGTCTGGCTAGCAAAGCAATTCGATATGAAGGATCTAGGAGAAGCCGCGTACATTCTGGGGATTCAAATCTTTCGAGATCGGAAACACCGGACCTTGTCACTCTATGAAGCATCTTATATTGATAAGGTGATGGATCGTTTCTCGATGCAAGACTCCAAGAAGTGCCAAACACCCTTTAGGCATAGAGTCTCACTCTCTAAGGACCAGTCTCCCAAGACTGCACAAGAGATTGAGGACATGAGAAAAATTCTTTATGCCTCAGCCGTAGGAAGTCTCATGTATGCTGTGCTTTGCACTAGACCTGATATCTGTTACGCGGTTGGCGTAGTTAGCCGTTTTCAATCCAACCCTGGACCCGAGCACTGGATTGTTGTTAAGAATGTTTTCAAGTATCTTCGAAGAACTAGGAACTTGATGCCTACATATTCAGGTACTGACCTGACTATGACGGGATATATCGACTCCGATTTTCAAGCGGATAAGGATTCCAGGAAATCCGTTTCGGGATTTATGTTCATCCTTAATGGTGGAGTTGTTGTGTGGAGGAGTATTAAGCAATCTTGCATTGCTGACTCCACAATGTAAGCAGAATATGTGGTTGCTTGTGAAGCATCCAAAAAGGCTGTATGGCTTAGAAAATTCCTTAAGTATGTGGAAGTTGTTCCAAACGTTGACGAGCCCATGACCCTTTATTGTGATAATAGTGGGGCTGTCGTTAACTAAAAGGAACCTCGAAGCCATAAGCGCTCTAAACATATTGAGAGGAAATACCATTTGATTCGAGAGATCGTGCAGCGCGGAGACGTGGAAGTGAAGAAGATCGCAACGGTGGACAACCTGGCAGATCCATTCACCAAGGCCCTAGCGAACAAGGTCTTCGACCAACATCGAGAGGGAGTAGGCATGAAAGTCTACATACATCTTCTTTGAGTCAAGTGGGAGTTGGTTGTCAATGGTGCCCACAAGAAGAGTTGTAATCTTTAATTATATACATTTGATGTCATATAGTCTTATGAATACTCTTGCTTGTAATTGCTTATTTATTAATAAAAGTTGAAACGTTCATTCATCCTTGTACGAAGCTTTATGAAAAAACCTTAGTCTTTAGTCCATAAACAAACCTAACAACACATGAAGAGACAAACGTAGATTTGCATGAACAAACTCTTCATGATTTTCTTAAAACGATATATTCGCAATCTAAGGATCAAAGGACTATTGATGTTAATACGATTGTTATGAAAATCTATGATGTCTGGTTATGGGACATTGAGAGTTGGAGACTCTATAGTTCTTCTAGGTATCTTCCGAAGGTACTGAATTGACCAGTGCACTTCTAGAGACAAAATAAGAACAAACCATTTAACCTCTTATGTCTCGAAGTCACTATGTATGAATTGGATCATGCTTACCTTAATCCTGAAATGAGACATGTCATTTCATAGCTTAGGTATTCTCATTTGAGAAAGTCAGAGTTCAGACTCACTATACGATTCTGAACAGGATCTATTGGTGAAGTACTAAGTTATGAAGATGTCATGAGTAACTTTGTGAAGTTCTCATAGATATGTAATTCACGTACAAGATTGCTGAAATGCAATGTATATCACCTCATGCTTTGTTCCTTGGAATGTGAATAAATGAACTGGCCAGTATCCAAATTCAGTCTTGACTCTTTTGGATGAAACAATGTGACTTGTTAGCTCCTCGTCAATACATTGTTTCTAACTTATTCACAAGCGACAAAGGAGTTGAGGAAATAACAGCTAGAAGGCTAAAATGGTAATTTTGTAAATCCCGACTAGTTGATGATATTCATGAAGGGTAAACATAGATAATATTCAGTGGATCCACTCATCACAATTAAGTTGAATTCTTGAGTAGAAAATAAATTCATTTGAACCGAGAGATTCTCAGTGTCAACTCTTTAGTAGAGTCAGTTGACATTAAGCTAAACTTGGAAAAGGTTTGTGAACTTTTGAGTCCAAGTATTTTAGCTCAAGCTTTGTTCTTTTGGATCCATGACCTTAAACTATAAGCTAAGTCAAAAAAAGAACAAGACAAGGTTTACGAAAATTGTCTGAAGGGTATTTTTGTCTTTTTAGACATAGGACGAAATGAATGTCAATAATATTTTTGACACTGTCATATGATAACAAATGAAACTTAAAACACTCGGCCATGAAGAGTTTATCGGACCTTGAGGATTAATTTGATTTCATGGAGTTTTAGCTTAAAATTATTAATGGGTTTTTCTATGTTGTCATGAACAAATGAAGAAAAATCTAGAAACCCTTTCTAGAAGCCTTGCACGTCCAACCCTAGGAAAAGAAGGCTGAATTTCGTTCATGTCATAGTGTGAAAGAGAGCTTTTTTTGTGCATTAATATGTAGATAGTTGCCAAAAAAAAAGAGGAAACAAATTTCCTATTTGAGGAATGCATTTGGGCGGCCAACAAGGAGCAAACAAAAGAGGAAACAAATCCAAGGTCTTCTAGAAGACTAGCTTGGACGTCCATGAGGTGCAAAATGAGGAAATAATATTTGCTCATGAATATGTGATATTCTATATTAGAGGAAACTACCTTATTGAAGGTAAAACTTTGCCTATAAATAGAGCCCTCATTCTTCTCATTTTTCTCATTCCACATAAGTTAGAGATTGAGAGCTTCTCTCTCTAGACCTTGTGGCCGCCCACTCCCTTCTCTCTCTCTCTAAGTTCTTTTCGTTTTTGTTTTGGCACCTAGGTCCACATTTGACCTAGTGTTTTAGCTCTTCGACTTTAAGACTTGTTCTTGAGTCGTCGTGTTTAAAAGTGCCCACACACTAATTCCTTTCTTTCTTAAGTGATTCTTGTGATAGAAACTTTCATGGTAGCTCGAGTTCCCGAGGAAAGAAGAGAGACGTGCTGCGAGGGGAGACGAATGTTTCAACCTTCTGAATGCTTCTCAACGTTCAAGCTTCTAAAAAGGTTAGTAAACATTTATGCTCATAATAGTTTTAATTTATATGTACTTGCTCATTGTCTAGGTTAGTAAAATCGTTTTACTTGTTTTAAAGAAAATTTTTAAATTCTGCCGCTTGCTCGAAGCGTTACATTTTTTCTTAACTCTATATCAATTCCAACATCCTCCATGATGGCGGCGGCACGTTGTCGATCACTCCTACGTCGCCTCTCGAGACGTAGGGTCGGGTCAGTACCTCTATCGAGACGTTGCCTTCCCTATCTTCGTCTATCCCTGACACGAGACGTGCCAAGGCGTCGGCCTCGATGTTTGCTTCGCGAGGGATTTGGACTATTTCAAACCACGAAAGAGCCTCGAGGTTCTTTTGCGTCTTGGATAGGTATGTGATCATGTTCGCCTCCACTAGGTTCACAATAAGTTGTGAGTCGCAATGGGTGCGTAGGTTCCAGACTTCCAATTTGTTCGCCAACTCCAAGGCAACGATCAGAGCTTCGTACTATACCTTGTTGTTGGAGGCCTTGAATTCGAATCGCATGGCGTATCTCAATTTTTTCCTATCAAGATTTGTGAGTATGACGCCGATGCCAGCCTCCCGGGCGTTTGACGTGCCGTCCACATGCAGATCCCAGATCGGGCCTATCGGGTCGTTGGTCCTCTTCTTTGCCGATCCATCATGGTCATTGTCATTGTCTTCCTTGTCTCCTTCTTTCTCTTTGCCCTTGCCTAGCTGGTGTGTACATGAAAACTCCGCCACAAAGTCGGCGAGGGCCTGCCCTTTGATGGCAGTTCTTGGTTGGAACTCGATTCCGTACTCACCCAATTCCTGTGACCAGGTGGCCATCCACGAAGACGTTCCATTCTGCAGAGCTTTCTTTATCGGATGTCCCGTGCGCACCATGATAGGATATGCCTAAAAATAAGGGCGTTACTTTCTCGCGCCCATGACAAGAGCGAGGGACAATCTCTCAATTTCCGGGTATCAGGTTTCCGTAGTACACTGGCCATTGGACCTTGTCTTCTTCACGTATAAGGACCGCACTCACGGCCCTATCGAAAACTGCATGGTAGATGTATGAGATCTCGCCGTCCTTAGGCTTTGCAAGGAACAGAGGGGAGCTAAAGTAGGCCTTCATTTCGTGGAACGCCTTCTCGCACTCCTCCATCCAAACGAACCCGTCCGTCTTCTTTAATGCCTTGAAGAATGGTTGGCACTTATCGGTGGCTTTGGATACATACCGGTTCAAGGCGGCGATCCTGCCTGTCAAGCTTTGTACTTCTTTAACCTTCTGGGGCGATCTCATCTCCAAGATTGCCTTGATCTTTTCGGGATTGGCTTCGATCCCACAACGGCTCACCATATAGCCCAAGAGTTTGCCGGACTCAACCCCGAAGGCGCACTTGATGGGGTTGAGCTTCATCTTGTACCGCTGCAAGATCGTGAACATTTCCCTCAGGTCTCGGACGTGAACGTGGACCTTGAGGCTCTTGACTAGCATGTCATCTACGTTGACCTCCATTGCCTTGCCAATCTGGTTGGCAAACATCCGGTTCACCAGCCTTTGATACGTAGCACCCGTGTTTTTGAGGCCAAAGGGCATGACCTTGTAATAGTAGAATCCGCGGTTCGTGACAAAGGTGGTCTTGATCTGATCCGGCTCGTGCATGTGGATTTGATTGTACCCTGAATAGGCATCCATGAAGCTTAGCAACTCATGACCCACCGTGGCATTGACAAGTTGCTCGATCCTCGGGAGAGGGAAGCTATCATTTGGGTAGGCTTTGTTGAGATCCTTGTAGTCGATGTAGATCCGCCACTTCCCATTGGGCTTCTTCACCATTACAACATTGCACACCCTCTTGGGGTGCTCTGCCTCTCTTATGAAGTTGGCGGCGAGAAGTTTATCAACTTCCTCTCCAATGGCCTGGTATCTCTCTCCGCTAAACGCTCGCCTCGGTTGGACGCGTTTGGTTGTCCTCTTGTCGTCATTGAGGCGGTGGATCATTATCTCGAGGTCGATCCCCGTCATATCAGCGTGTGTGCACGCGAAGACATCCTTGAACTCTTGGAGGAAGGCTGAGTCGGACCTCGGTCCAGAGCTGGGCGCCAATCTTGACCACCTGGTCTGGCTTGGAGTCGTCCAACACGACGGGAACGAGGTCGTCCGGTGTCTCCACCTTCCGACACTCGACTTCGTCCCTCTAGTCCAACTCACCAACGGTGCCTCCTTGCTTAATCTTGCAGGGGAACTTGTCTCCCAGCTGATAGATGGTGCTCACCATCTTCCCCTTCATTTTTCACTCCACCCCTTGAATGTAGCACATTCTCGCCATCGATTGGTCTCCCAACATTATGGCGATTCCCTTCTCGGTCGGGAATTTCATCATCAAGTGGTAGGTGGAGGTTATGGCCTTTAGCCAGTTAAGAGTGGGATGACCCACGATGATGTTGTAGGTAGACGGTTGATCCACCACAAGGAACGACACGATGTGTGTTACCTCGATTCCCTCAGGAGTCCCAAAGGTCACCGGGAGGTCGATGGTACCCTCCTTCATCACCCTTTCCTTGGAGAAGCCGAAGAGAGGGGTTGAGATCGGGGTCGGTCTTAGCCCGGTCAGCTTCATCCTATCCAAAGCTGATTTAAAAATGATGTCGGTCGAGCTGCCGTTGTCAATCAGGATTCTTCGGACGAGGTTGTTAGCGACCGGCGCTGAGCTGACTATCGCATCATTGTGTGGATGTAGTATTCATCGCCTCCTGGTTGGTGAAAAACATGGACTCGAAGGGGATCGGAGGTGGAACCTCGTACGTATGGTTGATGTGATGGGCTATCTTCCCCCAAGAGACTTCCCGCACATACTTCTTTCTTTGCGTGCCTGAGTCCCCGAGCTCGGGTCCTCCCATAATTGAGCCCACAACGTGCATTTGTGAGCTTTCTGGTTCATTATTTGCGGTTCGGTCAGTAACGGTGACCGTTGTCTGACCCTTCTTCTCCTGCAACGACCGTTCCCCGTTCGTTGTGGCCGTCTCGATCATTCTGAGGATGTATTCTTTCAATTTCTCATCCTGGATGAGTGCCCCAATCTGACGCTTGAGCTGGTAACATTCGGACGTCAGATGCCCGTGATCCTGGTGGTACTCACAAAACTTGCTTCGATCCCGCTTTATGGGATCCTTTGTTAGAGGAGCAGGGCTTCCTAGCTTGTCGCGGTGCAAAGCCAGGATCCACTCTTGCGGGGTGTTGAGAGGGGTGAATGCCGAGAACTTTCGAAAGCTGTTGACATGCGAAGGCCTCGGCCGGGGAAGGGAGCCATCATTAGGGGCCTGGCCTCCTTTATTCCTCCTCTTTTGAGAATCAGGCAATCTCCGTCTTGGTTGTCGCGACGACGATCACCTTGTCCACTAGCTTTTCGGCCATCTCGGCCATCGAGGTAGTCCTCGATCCCCATGTAAGTGCGGGCCCTTGCCATGAGCTCCTCCATGTCCCTTGGCACCTTCCCAACTATGGATTTGAGGAAGTCGCTCGTGCGAGCTCCCTCAATGATTGCTGTGATGGCATCTTTGTCATTGAATCCCTTCACCTTGTGGAATTCCTCGGTGAAGTGGGCGAGATACTGCCTCAAGGTCTCGTTTCTCTCTTGCCAGATGGACAAGAGATACGTCTTCGACTTCTTCAGCGCCATTAGAGTGGCGAACTGAGCGAGAAATGCCTCCCGGAAGGACTGAATGCTTCCTGGCCTCAAACGTCTAAACCATTCAAACCCAGACACGGTGAAAGAGTCAGGCTGAATTTCTGGTACAGGATGGCATTAGACTGCCCCTGCATGGACATCCACGTCTTCTAGTGCGGGATGTGGACGTTCGGGTCCGTTCGCCAGTCATATGGAGGAATAGAGGGCAGCCTGAAGTTTTCGACGCATGGTTGCGCCGGGATCTGAGCGGCGAAGGGCGAGTAGTATTCTTCTATGACGACGTAAGGTCTTTGGCCCCCTGACTCCCTCATTTCGACGATCTAATTCTGGAGGCTCTGAATCATTGTCACCATGTTGAGCCCGTTAGCAGGGCTGATGGCCGGAACCACGGGAGTCACCTGTAGGCCCTCTTTGGACGCTTTGTCCCCAACATTGGCCTAAGCCTGGCTCAATGTAGCAGCGGGCAGCACGTCCCTTTGGGAGTTGAGCCTCTAACGGAGGTCCTCGCCTCGGGAGTTCCTCTTAGGCATTAAGTGTTCTCTGAGATCCCCACTTTGCGCTTGGCGGGGCGAGACGGCCCTTGGTTGGGCCGTCCGGCAAATGTCTCGGTTGTCAGCCCCATCATTGCCGGGGGTGGCTCTCTCCCCGGCGAGGGGCCATGTATGGCCATCTCTTGAAACCGAGGGAGCAGGCCCTCGAGAATGGGAGCGCGAGCACTGTTGTGTCGGTGGTGCCGCCCCGGCCGTGGCCTCCTCGTCCTTTTGGAAAGAGAGCGCACGAGGCTATGGGTTGCCTCGCCTGTTCTTGACTCCCCCTTCTAGTCAGGGTCGGAGTCGTCGTGGTTGGGACCACCCTCGACGTCCTAGCCGAGGAGGTAGGCGATGAGCGTGCCATCCACACCCGGCCGGTCTAGGAGCTCGGCGAGCCTCTGGGCTGTATCCTCTCGGAGAACGGTTTCGGTGTCGATGGCCGGCTTCTGGGGCTGGCTCTCGTGGTCACGAGGCTGCTCTCCTATGCGATGCTCTAGGCTCCGGAGGCCGTACCTCGAGCTACTCGCTCGAGTGCCAGCGGAGGTTGCTGGCACATGACTCATCTAGCGAGAGTCTTTGGTTGTTGTAGAGAAAATATGAAATGGTAGAGAGAATGCGTCTCCAAGGTTGAGAGATCCCCTCCTTCTAGTGCCAAAATTTTGTCGCTCGTTTTCGGACAACGATTTAACACCCGCAACGGTTCGACCCAAGGCTGGACCAAGTGGTCGCGTTCGAGCTTTGAGCGTCTTAGACTTAGTATCCCAAGTCTACTTTAGCAACTGTGGTGGTGATGTATGTCGTCGTCGTACCTGAAAACAGGGTAAACGAGAATATATTAAAGGGAAACAGAGGGGTTGCCTCTGTTTACCTCTCCGACGCTCAACATTAGAGGAATTGAGGTGGATAAGAGGGTTCGAGTGTTTAGAGGCCAAAGATTAGTGAAAGGAGTGAATTATGAGTTCAACAACGTTTTAGAGCTCAAAGTTGGATTACCTAGGTCAAGGGAAGGACCCTTGTATTTATAGGCGACCAAGGGGTGGTTTGAAGACCCTTTGGCAGAGTGGAGGTTGGGTGAGGTGATCCTCGGCCTCCCGAGTGCTCCTCGAGGGTCAACCGAGTGAAGACCTCTCAGCCTCTCGAGCACTGGCCGAGGGCCTGGCCGAGTGAAGTCTTCTCGGCCTCCCGTGCACTGGCCGAGTGAAGACTTCTCGGCGTCCCGAGTGCTGGCTGAGCGCTAGCCGAGCGAGGGATTCCTCAGCCTCCCGAGCGCTGGCCGAGCACAGGTCGAGTGAAGAGTCCTCGGCCTCTCGAGCGCTGGCCGAGCGCAGGCCGAGTGAAGGGGCCTTGGGCCTCTCCGCCATGGCCCGACCATTGGCTGAGCGAGGCCTTTCGACCCTATCGAGCATGGCCCGGCCATTTGCCAGGCGAATAGGCTTTGGCCCTTCGGACGTGACCCGACCTTTGACCGGGTGAGGCCTCTCGGCCTTTTCAAGCATGACTCTGCCATTGGCCGGGTGAGATTCCTCCGGGCTTTTTCGGACATGGTCGACCCGGGACGGGGCGATAACAAAGATGATAGTGATGACAGTGACTACGACATTGATGCTGACGTGGGAGAGTTTATTACTCAACAAGGAGGATGAAGTTGAGGCTACTCCTGTTTCATATGAAAGAGATACATTCAGAGATAAGAGAAACTTGAAGAAAAAGTTACCAAGGTTCCTAGCATTCAGAGAAGATACTGACATGAGGAGTCCGACATTGAAGTTGAGATTAGTTTTTCCAAATTCTAGTGTTTTCAAGGAAGCTGTGAAAGAGTATGCAATCCCGGAATAATTTGATCCTGTAACTCCTTTTCAAACCTATTGATTTTTTTCAAAAGCCCATGAATGATTTGAATCAATCTTTTACACATTAGCGTGTCTATTAATTCCAAAAACCCACGACCTTTGTCACTACCTTTCTGAAAGCATTAATAACAAACGAAATCGCGAATATAAGTACAACTAATAACACTTACCATGGGATCTTAACATTCAGGCCTAACCTTGCAATTATGACAACCGAAAAAATTGTCTCCCAGGTTCAAATCCATCCAAGAAGTGCATTCAACGCAGATCAGTCCACATGAAAACATCGGCGGACGTCCACGATGAACATCAGCTGACCCATCTCCGCCGATGCTTGGTGACATTCGTGATCTCGTCCGACTCGACGTTGAACATTCACTGACCATGATGAAACCATGATGAATGATTCTTGAGAGTACCAGCTTGACGACGACTTTGGATTTCTGATTGGGATTGACGAAAAACTACGACATCGAAAAAGACCTAGGTCGACAAAGAATGAAACACGATTCGAGAATTATGGTTATATATCACGCTTTTTAATATTTACTCCATTTAAAAACGTTTATTTTTCAAATAATTCCTTTTAATATTACAATATATTAGCAGCCAAGGGTATTTCGATAATTGACCTCATTCGAGTCATCACGTGAGAAAAAAGTTTGAATACGCTTAAAACATATTTTTTTACTTCGAGGACCATTTCGTTTACAAGTGCCATAATTGAGGTGGCAAGCATGTCATTTATTCTTCATAATAATATCAAGTGTTTTAATGTTTATATTTTGAGAAATAAATTTAATAAGAATTATTAGTTTGAAATTTAAAAAAATTTAATTATTATATTATGTACATAATCTATTTACATCAACTAGAAGTTTAAATACATTTATTTATAAAAATAATTAAATATCATCAATTATAGTTTATTTTGGATACTAAGATGCTATTTTTTCTTTTAACATAAAGTTTTATTTTGAATTTTTATTTTACTTTTTAATTTAAAAAAATAATGTGTTAGTTGTGTGCATAAATTGTCTAGTATAATTTTACCAAATTTTTGAAAATTCTCTTTTGATATACTACGCTAACATTAATAGAAATAAAAAGAACTCTTAAACATTGTAAATTGATT
Organism: Urtica dioica subsp. dioica; assembly: GCF_054948205.1. NCBI lineage: Eukaryota > Viridiplantae > Streptophyta > Magnoliopsida > Rosales > Urticaceae > Urtica > Urtica dioica. Next base: position 21,245,467 of record NC_142756.1, on the reverse strand, counting down.
ATACATATATACATTCTATTTGTGCCCCTACGGAATAAAATCTCTTTTCATGAGTATCTTTTGGCCAAAAATATGCCTATCTTGTGCTTAATCCTTGAGCGTCGACTCTGCAATCCTTCAGCCGAGACCACAGAGCAGGGGAATTTAAAGGTTAATTAATTCAAAATAAGATTTCATTATTCATCCTCACACGTTTAACTATTGATCTTTTTTATTTTATATTTTTCTTTTTTCGATTCAAATTTCAGAGTCCTTTCACATCTTCCATTTTTTACCTTACTTTCCGTGTTCAAAATTAGATTGATTATTGATTTAAGGTTCGCTTAAGTTATTGACGGATTTATGTTTATTATCTTTAAATGTTTGCTCTTATTTGAATTTTGGATTAAGTTAAAGAGAGTTCGTTCAGTCTGATAATTGGTTGTATTTCAGATGTAGAGAAATTTGCAATTGTTGTTTTGTTCAATGTCTTAGTTCAGAGGCTGTTTCTATTATTTAGCATCATATAACTCGGTTGTTAGGATGTATCACGATGCCTAAGGTATATAAAGCTATATGCTGTAAATATTTGATAGTGTGTGCAGATTTGTAGCATTACATGGTGTAGATATTAGATAGTATTTCCATTCCTTCTCTCTAACGTGGTTTGTCTTTGACAATTCGTTTAATTTGGATCATGCTGAGTGTGTGTTTTTTAAGTTTCCGGATGTGTTTCTTAAGAAATATGGAACGAACGACTATGAAGACGCGTAGAACGTCAAAATTTTGCTCGACCCAACCACACAACAGTAAAGATGAACAAATCCAATTGTCTGGTGTTTCCATATCCAATCTTCCAATCTTCCTTCGACCATACTCGTCGAAATCTTTCTGGAACTTCCAACAGAGAGTATTGTGATGTGCAAGTCTGTGTGCAAGACTTGGCATGTTATAATCTCTGATTGTGAATTTGCTAGGACTCAATTCGCACTTGGAAAAGAATGTACATTGATCCGCGACATTGACAACGACAGAATCTCGAGAAGCTTCTACTTATTTGAGGACAACGAGCTTAGATCGGGTTATTAACGGTGCGTAGCTAGTAAAGAGAAGTGTAAACAATGTCGACTCAGTACAATGGTCACGGCAAGACTGAAGATTCCATTGAGGAATGCCCAAGATATGTTCAACAGATTGGGTAATGTCAACATCGACAATGTGATGTTTTGTGTCATAACCTCAAGGAAGAACATCATGAAGTTGAATTCCTCCAGTGATCACACGTACGAGGTCGTCAATTCGTGCAATGGATTGCTTTGCTTGACCCGATCCCGTCGGTGTTTTAGCTCAGTTTTGAACACCCAATTGTGGTCTGCAATCCGGTCACCGGCGAGTTTACGTATCTTCCAAAGACTGCTTGGAAAGATTGTAATCCTATCCGGAAAGCTTTTGGGTTTGGTTTCAGTCCAGAGCACAATGGGTACAAGGTTATTAGGGTACTACGTCAGCGTAGAGACTATCCTGAATTTGGGTACGTTGAAGTGGCTGATATACACACGCTCTGGACAGAATCACGGAGAAAGCTCGATTCATGGCCAACCGAGCAAGGATTCTTATGCTCCCCGGTCTATCTAGATGGAGCACTTCATTGGCTTCTCTATAGAGATAAGGACGAAAACAATGAGAATCATAGTGTGGTTTCTTTCTACTTGAATGAGGAGCGATTTCAAGTTCACCCTCTTCCGTTTCGGCGAGATGAACTGTCACTCTTTCATGGTTCGACCCTAAGAGTTCGACGAAGCCGTCTTTACATGCACGTTACTTCGCCGGTTACTAATGTGGATATATGGGTGATGAATGAAAATGGGAACCCCAAGTCTTGAACTAACTTGTTTTCCATTGATTTTGACCAATTCCGAGATCACATGATGTATATGAAATTAGTTTGTTGCATAAACAACAAAGCCTTAGTGATGCTCCATCGTGACCACGGTATATTTATTTACTATGACTGGTTAAAAGGCCTGAAATTCAAACGAATCAAGTTTCGTGGCATTAGATCTGTTACGGGATAAAATAGTCAGACACCGAGTAGGGTAGTCGGTGTTGGAATCGATCTAGGGTTTGAGAAAATAATTAACGCTTCGGTAAGCGGCGGAATTTTAAAAATTTTCTTTTACAAGTAAAACAGTTTTTACTAACCTAGACAAGTGCAAGTACATGTAATTAAAAACCAATATGAGCTAGAAGTTTACTAACCTTTCTTGAAGCTTGAACTTTGAAGAAGCTTGTGGAAAGTTTGCAACGCTCGTCTCCCCTCGCAGCACGTCTCTCTTTCTTTCCTCGGCACCTCGAGCAACCACGAAAGTTTCTATCACTAAATCACTCGAAAAGAAGGAATCAGTGAGTGGGCACTTTTAAACACTACGACTTAAGAACGAGTCTCGAAGTCGCAGAGCTAAACACTAGGTCGAGTGAGGACCTAGGTGCCAAGACAAGAAAAAATCGAAAATAAACTAGTGAGAGAGAGAGAGAGGATTTTCGGCCAACAATGTCTAGAGAGAGAGTCTCTCAATCTCTAACTTATGTGGGATGACTAGAATGAGAGGAATGAGGCCTCTATTTATAGGAGAGGCATGAGCAAATCTTATTTCCTCTTTTCTACCCATGTTGGACGTTCATGACATGTCATGCAAGTCCTTGGATTTGTTTCCTCATTTGTTCTCTCTTAGTTGGCCGAAAATGCACTTTCCTTCTAAAGGAAATTTGTTTCCTCTTTTTCTTTTGGCAAGTATCTTCATACATCAATGCACAAAATAAACTCTCTTTCCCACTATGGCATGAACGAAATTCAGCCTTATTTTCCTTGGGTTGGACGAAATTTGAGCTTCTAGAAGGAGCTTCTAGATGTTTCTTCATTTGTTCATGACAACATAAAAAAAAGCCCATTAAGAATTTTCAAGTAAAATTCTATGAAATGAAATTAATCCTCAAGGCCCAATTACACTAATATGGCTGAGTAATATTTATTTCATTTGTCATCATATGACAATGTCAAAAATAATTTATTGACATTCATTTCGTCCTATGTCCAAAAGGACCAAAATACCCTTTTGACAATTTTCGTAAAACTTGTCTCGTTCTTGTTTTGACTTAGCTTCTAGTTTAACTATTCCTATCGATGTGATTCGTGACAGTGACCTCATGGACCCAAATGAACAAAGCTTGAGCTAAACACTTGGACTCAAAAGTTCACAAACCTTTTCCAAGTTTAGCTTAATGCCAACTGACTCCACTAAAGAGCTGACACTGAAAATCTCTCGGTTCAAATGAATTTGTTTTCTACTCAAGAATTCGACCTAATTATGATGAGCGGATCCACTGAATATTATCTATGTTTACCCTTCATGAATGTCATCAGCTAGTCGGGATTTACTAAATTACCATTTTACCCTTCTAGCTGTTATTTCCTCAACTCCTTTGTCGCTTGTGAATAAGTTAGAAACAATGTATTGACGAGGAGCTAACAAGTCACATTGTTTCATCCAAAAGAGTCAGGACTCAATTTGGACACTGGCCAGTTCATTTATTCACACTCCAAGGAACAAAGCATGAGGTGACATACATTGCATTTCAGCAATCTTGTACATGAATTCCATATCTATGAGAACTTCACAAAGTTACTCATGACAGACTCACAACTTAGTACTTCACCAATAGGCCTTGTTCGGAATCACATAGTGAGTCCGAACTTTGACTTTCTCAAATGAGAATACTAAGGTGTGAAATGGCATGTCTCATTTCAGGATTAAGGTAAGCATGATGCAATTCATACATAGTGACTTCGAGACATAAGAGGTTAAATGGTTTGTTCTTATATTGTCTCTAGAAGTGCACTGGTCAATTCAGTACCTTCGGAAGATACTTAGAAGAACTATAGAGTCCCCAACTCTCAATGCCTCATAACCAGACATCATAGATTCTTCTAACAATCATACTGAGGTCAATAGTCCTTTGACCCTAAGATTGCGAATATATCGTTTTAAGCAAACTACGAAGAGTTTGTTCATGCAAATCTACATTTGTCTCTTCGTAAGTTGTTAAGTTTGTTTATGGACTAAAACACTAAGGTTTTATCATAAAGCTTCAAACAAAGAAAGAATGAATGAATGTTTCAACTTTATTAATGAATAGATAGGCAATTACAAGCAAGAGTCTTCGTAAGACTATGACATCAAATGTACATAGATAGACACTACTACTCTTCTTGTGGGCACCATTGACAACAGTCGGAACCCCGAGCAGAATGCAAAACCCAGCACCGAACTCAGGTAAAATAGACCTAAGAGTTAAACACTGAAAAGGAACGACCTTTTCATAAGTTAAGAACGAAACCTACCGATCAGAACTTCGGAGAGAAGAAAAGATCGTGGGTCAAAGACTAGTCAAACCAAAAGAAAACATGTTTCAAATGCTTAAACGCGCACCTTGACGGTTCAGAAATCGTGTAACCGTCCACCTCAACGAGAGGGAATCGACAGTTACCCAAAAAACCATCTAGAACATGGGATTGATCACTCCACGTTCCCCAGAATAACCGTCAAAACCCACAACCACGAAGCTACACCAGACAAGTATAAATAGGAGCTTGCAGAGGACTTTAGGAGGGGATCACTGATTGATTGATACTTAGAACCTCTAGAAAACATTGCTCTCTTGTATTAGATTCGTCTGTATAAAGAGAAAGTCTTACCTAAATCATCTCTGTACTCAGAGTTCTTGTACTCGGAGTCTGTGTATTTTCGTGAGATATTGTTGTACTAATTTTACAGGTCAACAGTTGGCGCTAGAAGGAGGGGGCACAGCTGAAGAATATGGCTAGCTCATCCACCCCGATTACTGTCCCCAACCAGGAGACGGAGATAGAACATCACAATCGCACCTTGCCTCTCACCCTGGAGGAAATAGCTGAACTTCTCCCAGAACCTAGTCTCGAAGAACAATTCAGACAGATGCAAGAGCGTCTTTCGGTCTTAGAGGCGAATAACAGGGAGCTAAAGAGAAGGCTGCAGGCAAAGAAAGTCACACTGCGAAGCGCGGTAGTGATCCCAGATGAAGAACCCTCACACCGATCAGGGAAAGAACCCGTCGGGCAGGATCCGCAGGTTAAGAAATCTCGGAAACATGCTAAAGATCGGTATGAGAGGATGGAAGATGACTCTGAATCCAAGAAAGAGCAGTCCAGTCAGGAAAAGATTCCTGATCGGTACCAGCCCACTATGGACAGAGGTCATTCAAACACTTTCAGAAATAGCATGGTAAGCTCAGAAACTGAAGACAGCGCGAGCACCAACAAAACAAATTTTAGAAGATTGGAGCGTCGAATCGAAGAAGTGGCCCTAGGTCAGAAGGAGTCGATCCCGAAAGTTGGAGAAGCTGTCTCCCCTTTCACATCACGCGTGTTAGAACACCCGCTGCCTGATCGTTTCAGGATGCTGAGCATCCCAGTATACGATGGAAAGACCGACCCAGGAGACCATCTAGACACCTTTTCTTCTTGGATGCTGTTGCAAGGGGCCGGACCAGAAGTTATGTGCAGAGCATTCTCTATCACTTTAACTGGCTCAGCCAAAAGGTGGTATAGAAAACTAAAGCCAAACTCCATAGGATCCTGGAAGCAGTTATCCAGAAAATTCATGGAACAGTTTGTCGGCTCCAGCTCGGGAAAAACTCCAAAAGAAAGGCTGCTAGCAGTGAGACAAGCCCACGACGAGTCATTGAAAGATTTTATTAATCGCTATTCGGAGCAAGCTCTTCAAGTTGACGATCTGAACAAAGACTTTAAGCTCTTCGGGATCTCCTCCGGCGTCCGAACAGAATCTGAGTTCTGGTGGTCACTTCAGAAGACTAGTCCATGGGACTACAACGATTTCTTGAAGAGAGCTCAGAAGTATATCAACGCGGAGGAAGCAAGGTTGGCGGCAAGAAAAGCGAAGCCACCGAAGAGCTACCGAGAAGAGCACAAGGAGCGACATTCTGAGGATAACCGCCCACCAAAGAAGAGCCGATCTGGAGCAGGACCTCCGAAGCCTTTTTCCAGTAAGTTTGATAAATATCACAAACTCAATGCCCCGATAGAGGAGATATTCAGTCTTACACAGGACAAAGAAGATTTCCCTAAGCCAAGGCCGATCAAGAAAGATATCTCAAAGAGAGATAAAACAAAATATTGTGCTTTCCACGCGGACATCGGTCATCGCACTGCAGACTGCTTCAACCTCAAAGAAGCTATAGAAGCTCTGATCCGAAGAGGAGCACTGAAGAAATTCAAGGCCGAGCACGGGGATCAAGAGGATAAAAAAGGTGAAGCATATGCTGAAATCTCGCTCATAGTCGAAGGACCACATGTGGGAGGAACTTCAAGGAGCGCTCAAAAGAGCTATGTAAGAGAGGCCTACGCGGGCCCCCGACAAATCTTGTTCACAGCCGAACAAAGGCCTAACAAGATAGCCAAGCCTAGCACGGAGCCTATCACCTTTACAGCAGAGGATGCTCGGTGGGTGATGTTTCCTCACAACGATCCACTGGTCATATCAGCTCTTATCGGTAACAGGAATGTGCACCGAATATTGGTGGACACTGGGAGTGCCGTCGACGTGCTCTATGAAGACACCTTCAACAAAATGGGTCTTAAGCAAGACGCATTAGCTCCTTCTCCTGAAAATCTCTATGGTTTCACAGGAGACTCAATCCAGCCTAAGGGAGTAGTCTCACTCCCGATAACTGTAGGAGAGAGCCCGAGGAGTAAAACCACTAACACAACATGGGTGGTGGTCCCCGGAAAATATTCGTTCAACGCGATCATTGGCAGGCCAACCTTGCAGTCCCTTGGGGCTATCGCTTCTGTGGAATATTTGAAAATAAAGTTTCCTACCGAGCACGGGGTAGGTGAAGTAGTCGGTACACATGCTATCGCAAGAAGTTGTTATGCAAATTACCTCAAAGAGAGTCAGGACAAAGATGTCCACAAAGTTATGATGATCGACTCGGATTTCGACCCACGCCTTCCGAGCCGAGAAGAGATTGGCCCAGGGTATGAAGTCGAGGAAATCACTCCGGATCCAAAACAACCTGAGAAGAAGCTCAAGATTGGAAAATATCTTGAATCAGGGACCAAAAATAATTTAATTACTCTCTTGTCTAATAGCTTAGACATATTTGCCTGGTCACAGTCCGACATGACGGGGATAGATCCCCAAATAGCGTGTCATAGGTTAAATATAGATCCTAAAGAAAAACCCATTAGACAAAAGAGAAGGGCTTTGAACTCCGAAAGGTATATAGCCTTAAAAGAAGAAGTAGATAAGCTAATTTCTAACGGATCAATAAAAGAAACTAAATATCCAAAATGGGTAGCCAATCCCGTCCTGGTCAAGAAACCTAACGGGAAATGGAGAACTTGTGTAGATTTTACGGATCTGAACAAGGCTTACCCAAAAGATAGTTTCCCTATGCCGAGAATAGATTAGTTAGTAGACGCCACAGCAGGCCATGAAATTCTAAGCTTCATGGATGCCTACTCTGGCTACAATCAAATCCCTATGTATGGTCCCGACCAGGATCACACGGCATTTATAACTGACCGAGGACTATACCGTTACACAGTAATGCCCTTTGGGTTAAAAAATGTTGGAGCAAGATATCAAAGATTGAATTACTCGGGATTACGATGGAAGCATACATTGATGATCTGCTAGTCAAAAGCCGAAAAATAAATGAACATACGGACGATCTTAGAAGATCATTCGAACTTTTAAGGCAATATCGCATGAAATTGAATCCTCTAAAATGTACATTTGGTGTCTCCGCAGGTAAATTCTTAGGTTTCATCGTTCATGAGCGAGGCATCGAAGTAAATCCAGAGAAGATCACAGCCTTATGGAACATGACACCACCACGGAACATAAAAGAAGTGCAAAAGTTGACAGGGTGCATAGCTGCATTAAGCCGTTTTATTTCGAGGTCAACCGATCGGAGTATTCACTTCTTTAATGCGCTCAGAGGCTCCAAGGAATTTGAATGGACCAAGCAATGCGATGAGAGTTTCGAGTCTCTAAAAGAGCATTTGGCATGGCCTCCTACTTTAAGAAAAGTATAGGAAGGAGAGCCCCTAGAAATTTACTTAGCCGTATCGGAGCATGCAGTGAGTTCAGCGCTAGTCAAGGATGAGGGAAAGCACCAGATCCCGGTTTATTACACTTCGCAACGTCTCAACGAGGCGAAAGGAAGATACCCGGAAATCGAAAAGCTAGCCTTCGCCCTCATCACCGCCTCTCGGAAGCTGAAACACTATTTCCTCGCACATCCGATTACAGTCCTTACCAATTTCCCGCTACGCCAGGTGCTGCAAAAACCTGATGTGTCTGGAAGGCTAATGAAATGGTCGATCGAGCTGACGCAATATGATATACGCTTCAGCCCCCGACCAGCAATCAAAGGACAGGCAGTAGCTGACTTCATTGCAGAATTCACATACAGACCAGTTGATTTCCCAATTTGGGACATGTACGTGGACGGAGCGGCCAACGAAAAGGGGTCCGGGGTCCGGATTGTGCTATCCAGCCCAGAAGGAGACAAGGTAAAATTCTCTTTAAAATTCGATTTCAATGCTTCAAAAAATGAAGCTGAGTACGAAGCTATGATACATGGGCTACAAATAGCAAAAGATTTAGAAATCAAAAAGCTCAAAGTATATTCGGATTCTCAGTTAATTGTTAATCAAATGAAATTTGAATTTCAAGCAAAAGGCGAAAAGATGTCGCTATATGCCAAGAAAGCCACAAATCTGGCAAGCAAATTCGAACTTTGCGAAATCACCCAAGTCCCCAGAGCCATGAACGAAGAGGCCGATGCATTAGCGAAGCTTGCCACCCAAGGATCCGACTCAGAGTCAATCCCAGTCATCAAGATTGGGCAACCTAGCATTGAGCAAACTCTCCATGTGCTTCAGGTCGACCAACGAAAGTCATGGCAATCTCCGATCATGGAGTACTTGCAGCACGGTACTCTGCCCGAAGATAAAAATGAGGCTAGGAACTTGAAATTCAGAGCTGCTCGGTATTTCCTAGAAGGCCAAAATCTCTACAAAAGAGGATTTTCTCAGGCTCTCCTCAAATGTCTAGACAAAGACGAAGCTGAGTACACTCTCAAAGAAATCCATGAAGGGATATGCGGAAGTCACATCGGATGCGAAGCACTGGCATAAAAAATCATCCGGCAAGGACTCTACTGGCCAACACTAAAGGCCGACGCTCGGTACATGACACAAAAATGCATCAAATGCCAGAAGTTCTCTAACATCCCGAGGCTTCCTCCTAATCCACTCATCTCCCTCTCATGCCCGATCCCATTCGCAGAATGGGGAATAGATTTGATCGGAGCTTTGCCAACATGCCGAGGTGGATGCAGGTACGCAATCCCATCGACTATTTTTCATAATGGGTTGAAGCCGAGCCCTTAAATAAAATAACAGCTCATGCAATTGAGAAATTTGTATGGAAAAATATTATCACTCGTTTTGGAATGCCAGTCAAAATTGTATCCGACCACGGAACTCAGTTTGACTGCGATTCCTTCAAAAGTTTTTGTGAAAAATATGGCATTAACAAGGTTTTTTCTACTCCAGTAAGACCACAGTCCAACGGATTGGTGGAGGCCGTCAACAAAACAATAAAACACGGCCTAAAAACGAAGTTAGGCGACCAGAAGTCAGAGTTGGTGGATATGCTCCAAGAAGTCCTCTGGTCATACATAACCACCGAGCACTCCGCAACTGGCGAAACGCCTTTCTCCCTCGCATACGGTTCTGACGCGGCCATCCCGACCGACGTCGTGATACCAATAGTGAGAAGAGAAAACTACTCGACAGAGGTAAACAACGACATTCTAAAAATTAGCCTAGACTTGCTAGAAGAAAAAAGAGAAAAAGCCAGATTAAGAAATCTCACTATCCAACAAAAAGTTACTCGGTATTTCAACAGGAAAGTCCGACCAAGATTTTTTAAACTCTGTGACAAAGTCCTCAGAAGAGTTTTTCTCCACACCAAAATCCACCAGGAAGGAGCCTTCAACGCAAACTGGGAGGGACCCTACATCATCCGAGAAGACTTCGGAAACGGGGCATACCGACTACAACAGTTGAACGGTGATATGGAGAAAAACCCTTGGAATGCCGAGCACCTTCGCCGATTTTACGTTTAAGTTTTTTAATTTTTAAACATTCAAAAAGCGGCTTGGTCGCATGTATTGTGTTTGCAATTTCAAAAAGCGGCTTGGTCGCATGTATTGTGTTTGCAATTTCAAAAAGCGGCTTGGTCGCACGTACTTGTGATTTCCAGAAGTTATTTATCTTTCGTTTCTCTACTCGGTGTTAAATCGCATGGTTTCTATAAATTATGGCTAAATAAACTAGGCGGCAGAATAATTAGCAAACAGTTGTTTAGAAAACTTAAAGGAAATATACTTAGTTATACTTTATTTTGCCTAAGTTCATAAATACTTTTTATTCTTTTTCGCCAAAGTCAGAAACATAGATAAATTAACATGGATTATAGATCCGACCACGGATCAATTGTTCAAGACCCGAGCGGGTTAACAAAAATTACATAATAAAAGATCCGACCACGGATCGATTGTTCAAAACCCGAGCGGGTTAACAGAAATTAGAACGCAAAAGAAAATAAAATTCTACTCCTGGTCGCCTCCTCCATCCACGTCATCACTAGCTCTTGATTCCGAATCCTCATCGAGATCCGTAGTATCCAGAGTAGGATTCTTCGGGCCGAGGATCCGAACGGCATCGTTTATCCCGGCGGTATAAAGGTCATCGCGCATGTTGCGATAATCCTCGGAAGCCTTGTACTCTTCCACCGCTGCTAAACGAGCAGCCTCAAGATCTGCTTGGAATTTTCGCGTGCGCTCCGTGAGCTCCGATCGGGTCTTCACTGTTTCGTCCCTGGCCGCATCCCTCTCCTTGAGAAAACGATCGTTCTGTTGTCTCAAAGATGTGAGCTCGGAGCCTAGTAGTCCGACAAGGCCGACCACACCAACGAAAACATGTGGTCATCAAAATGTCAGTTACAAAATTTGTCAAGGAAAAATAAGAGATACCGACTAGGTGAGTAAAAAAGTACCGAAACCGCGGAGTCGGTGACCTGGTTAAGCCTCTCTAAAGGCTCAGACCCGAGAACCGTTTGGACCTTCTCGGCAAGAAGATGCTCACGAAGGAAGGTAACGATCGAATTCAGGTGGTCGGATGCAGAAGAAGGTTCGATCAGGCTTTTCACCGGAGAAGAACTCGGAAGTTCCGAAACTTTTGAAGCAGACGTGGTCGCCCGCTTACTAGCAGCCGAAGTCTTGGAAGCCTTAGTACGTTTCGGGTTAGGAGGAACCTGTTCGGGAGCGGGTCTCTTCTTCGCCATCTGTGCAATCTCTACTAAGAAACAAAAAGTAAGAACGAGAAAAGATTGGAACATATGCGATTTGATAAAAGACGAATTGAATGCTCACTCGAGTAGGGATAATAATAGTATTGATCGAGTAAGTCTGGGTCCGACAACACAAACGTCGACCGATCAGCCTCCGAAATGTCAAAGATCTCCGAGTGGAGTGGTCGCTCGTCCTCGGGATATAGTGGAAGGGACCCTGGAACCAAACATAAAATATATGAGGAAACCAGAACAACAAATCTGGTCCAGTTTATCAAATAAGAATGTTGAACCAGAGTCACACCCAGTTCCGAGAACGAAGCTATTCTGGGGCACCTTTCGTAAGAGGCATTCCCTTCAACCCAAAAGAAGTAATCCTTCCAATTTTTCTGGCTGGAAGGAAGACGAGTAACCACCCTAGATTGGTCATCATGGGCCCGAGCATAATAATAACCATGTTGGCCGGGAGCCGACTTAAACGGATAATATTGCGAAAAATCTTGTAAAGTGACGGGCCGATCGTAAACTTTCGCCCATAGCACAGCCATCCCAACAAAAATCTTATACACATTGGGGACGAGCTGAGTAGGAGAACAACCCAGGTCAGAAATGAACTGAGAAATAAGAGGATGCATCGGTAATCCTCCGATCACATTCAAGATCGCCTTGTTGAACGTTATCTTCCCGGCAGGAGGCTGATCGGCCCTCTCATTTTCTAAAGTCCCCGAGATGATAATTCCTTCTGCTATCTCAAATTCCTCCCTCAGTTCTTGTATATATTTTTCGGTAACCCGAGAAGTCCAAACCTTGGCCGTAAACTGGCCCTCTTTCCGTTCAAAAACCAAGGCTTCATCCTCTTCCTCCGGGAGATCAACCACAAAAGTCCTCCCGCTCGGGCCTGGAGCATCGTGGGAATACTCGCGCGAAAGGGAAGGACTCATCGTCTCTCGGGACTCCGACTCGCTTCCCCTCGAAGAAGCAGACGAAGACGATATCTCCAGAACCATGGTCTCCCTACACGACAGGGAAGACGAATCAAAAACCTTTTCCTCGTTATCAACCCCCTCGGACTCAGGACTGGGATACACACATGATTCATCAAAAGCCATTACGGGGCGGTCCCATCCGATCTCTGGGACATGATACCAAACGCGACTCCTGAGGAAAGGAAACGTGGACCCATCCGACAAGATAACACTATCGGGATCAGGCTCCGATCGTCCAACGACGCGAGGGTCAAAACTTAGGTCAGGACGCGCAAGTCCTTCCATGTCCCTAAGGAAGTCAAAAACTATGATCCCTGAAGTCCGAAGGGTCCGAGTACGAGAAGTAAAGGAAAATACAGATCACCGAATAACAGTCTAAAAAAAAAAGAAATGTATCGGATTAATGATGAAGAAGCCTTACCCGCGAGTTTGAAGATCGGAAGATCCGAGCAAAAAACGAGAGAGCTGAGAGCACAGTCTGAATAGGCAGATCAAGCCGAGAACGCTCCGAGAGTAAAATTTAGAAGAAAACGTGGAATGAATCCAAAAACTTAGGAGAAGCCTTATATAAAGACCACACGAACGGCTTGGATTAAGCTTGTCCAAGAAGCCAAGCAGATCTGACCGTCAAAGCGAAGCGACGCGATGATTCAATATCACCAAAGGTAAACGACGTCGTGCGATACCCTACAAAAAGATAAAAATGTAGAACGTTACTCGGGTCATTCCGAGACGAACAATCAAAGATGAATGCGGCAATCTGTTAAACCGAAATAGTTCCTTACCATTTTTGCTGAAAATACTAAGAAACTGGAGGGCTGCTGTTACGGGATAAAATAGTCAGACACCGAGTAGGGTACTCGGAACCCCGAGCAAAATGCAAAACCTAGCACTCAAAAGGAACGACCCATTCATAAGTTAAGAACGAAACCTACCGATCAGAACTTCGGAGAGAAGAGAAGATCGTGGGTCAAAGACTAGTCAAACCAAAAGAAAACATGTTTCAAATGCTTAAACGCGCACCTTGACGGTTCAGAAATCGTGTAACCGTCCACCTCAACGAGAGGGAATTGACAGTTACCTAAAAAACCGTCTAGAACGTGGGATTGATCACCCCACGTTCCCCAGAATAACCGTCAAAACCCACAACCACGAAGCTACACCAGACAAGTATACATAGGAGCTCGCAGAGGACTTTAGGAGGGAGATCACTGATTGATTGATACTTAGAACCTCTAGAAAACATTGCTCTCTTGTATTAGATTCGTCTGTATAAAGAGAAAGTCTTACCTAAATCATCTCTGTACTCAGAGTTCTTGTACTCGGAGTCTGTGTATTTTCGTGAGATATTGTTGTACTAATTTTACAGGTCAACAAGATCAGACTTTGAAGCTATTGCTTACACTTCAAGTTTCATTCCCCTTAAGGATATTGTGGGGCATGTCAATGTTGAAGTTCACAGCATCAATTCAGGGTAAAGATTTTTGTTTTATTATTATTATTGCTATTATGATTATAATTATACTTGTCTATACTTTGCAACTGTGACATACCTTTTCTCTTTATCGGTTTTTTTGGATAAAACCTTTCTCGTTATCTAGTTCTTGAGCTCATTAGGTAATTTACTCTTTTTTCTCTTCTTATAAGCCAGTATAATGAAATACGCGACTTTAGTAGAATCTTTTAATTGCTTTTTGAGGGCTGTTTTGAATCCTATGGTATATATGGTCAGTAATGAATTTCTACGTTTTTCATATTGGGTGGAAATATTTATCTGTTACACCTCTTGCCTATAACATATGTTGTTACGATACAAGTTGGTTTTATTTTCTACCGCAAGCTGTGGGAAAAGATGTCGGTCATCATGTTCCAGCTTCTGTTAAGACATCCTTCTTCTTGTGCGCAGACTGTTATTTTGGCAAGTTTCCGGTTTTCCCAGATTGCCTCGTTGGTGACTTTATTGAGTGATATTATTGCGAGTATGGGTAAGGAAACCCTAGATTCACATCCAGAGTTGTATGGTTGCTATAAAAGCCGAGTGGTCCACCCTTAGCAGCCTTGACGCTTTTGACAAAACAATTAGGGTTCCTAGACGTGCAAGATTGGCGGATTGGGAAACTAGTTGGATTGTTTTGAGCAATGTTATTCATCAAATACTATTCAAGAAGATTGAGTGTTTCAGTGATTTGGGTTCTGTGCTTACGTGATTGAAGATTCACGACCCTTGAAGACTGAAGTCTTCCAAACATTGGGGTTTGCTTGAAGAGTAGAATTGAGAAGGGTCTCAAATTCAGGGGGAGTCCTTGCACTTGGGACTCACTCATGGTAATAGTTTCTATGGCTTTGATTTGTTGTTGTAATCATATAAGACCTTACTTGTACTATTGACTACGTGATAGTTAATTCCTTTACACTGGCTGTGAGCCCCCAGACGTAGGTGACATTGCACCGAACTGGTTAACCATATTGGCTGACTTTTCTTTATCACACTTCTTGTTGATTATCCATTGTCTGTGTTAAGAAGGTTGTCGGACACATTGTTTATACATTGTGTGCGACATCTGTTGTCGCACGAAAATGAACAACTATTTAAAACCTCGGGCGGTTCGATCCAAGGCCGGACCAAGTGATCGCACCCGGGCCAAGAGTGTGAACTCGATAGTCTCGAGCTAGGGTTCTCTCCGATCAACCCGCCTCTCGGGAGAGGTAGGGGGTGAGGAGGATGGGTGACCGTGCCTTGGTTGTCGGCTGCCTACGTACCCGTGCGTGGGATCAGGTCAGAACGTAGTTCAAGCGTGTGTGACGCAGTATGAGGCGCGGAGCCTTGGCGAAGAGGCGTGCTCGACGAAGGAAACGGGGCGCGAGGAGTCCTCGGCAGCGTCTCAGAACTTCGGAGATCGCGTACGCGTCTAGCGTGTTAGACGCGCAAGGGTAGCTCTAGCTGAGAACCCTAGGGGCGTGCTTGAGCACCGGAGAACGTTCGGTCAAAGGGAGCGACGTCCGGGAAGTTCCCGTGAGTGCTTCGGGACCTTTGAGAACGAGGGAGAGGGAAGAGAACCTGCTTCAGGCCAAATGTGGCATCCAGAGAAGCAGAGAAATCGAGCGTGTCGATAAGAGATGAAGAGAATTATTGGATATTTTGGGATGGCTTTTCCCCTCAAGGGGAGAGGGTATTTATAGGTGTTTGGGAGCCTTAGAAGGTCCCTTTTCGTCCATGTGGGACTAGGATCGCGCATGCCATCAAGTGGAGGCGCACGGCGCGCGCGGCGCACAAAGAGCGGCGCACAACGCGCGGCGCGCGGCGCGCGGCGCAAGGGGCGCGGCGCGCGTGTCACCGGGCGCGGCGCGAGGGTCACCAGGCGCGGCGCAGGTCGCGCGGCGCATGGAGCGCGCGGCGCGCGCCTGTATGGCGCGGCGTGCCGTCTGCTGCACGGCCGGCCGGCGTAGCGCGCTGTGTGCGTGATGGACGGCTCGTCTTGGCCGGGTTCTGGCGGGCCTTCGAATGTCATTCTTCTCACGTGAAATATGAAGCTTTCTACTTGATGAGAGTGACTCGATTCGAGGAGCAAGGCTCGGCCCGGCGAGAGCGACTAGCGACTTGATTCGAGGAGTGACTCGAGGATGACTCGAGGCTTGACTCGAAAATGACTCGAGGCTCGACCCGAGGAACAATTAAAGGCTCGACTCGAGGAACCATTCAAGGCTCGACTCAAGGAGCGAAGCTCGACTCGAGGAGATTGACTCAAGGCTCGACTCGAGGAGTCAGGAGTTTGTGCGAGGGCTTGAAGATTTGCCGCTCTTCAGGACCTCCGGCCTGACCATCGGCCCTTTGACCGACGTGCCTTCTTGGCCTCTCTCGGGTTTTCCGAAAACGACCGACAACATTAGCCCCCCAAGTTCGTCGTTCGGGAGGCGTCCCAGCGATGAACTTTTTGTTCTTCTAGTTGGGTGTTTGAGGAAAATGTTTCCCGTGCCTTGTGGCCCCGAGGAAAGTTTTTTCCTCTTCTATTTTTTCTTTCTTCTTTTTTTTTTTTTTTTAGGGGGTGGCCGCGCGGCGCGCGCCCTGGACGGCGCGGCGCGCGGTCTGTGCTGCATGACCCGCGCGGCGCGCGGGCTCGGCGCGCGGCGCGCCCCGTGCGCGGGGCTGGTTCGCTTCGCGCGGGAGAACTCCGACTTTTTGGAGTTCCTACTCCGATTTTGCTCCTTGTGGGAGTAGGATTTCGACTCATACCTCCCTAGAAGTCTATAAATAGACCTCTCCCCTTCCCTTTATTCCTCACTTTATTTTTTCTCTTTTCTTACGCTTGTTTTCTTCTTTTACGCTTGCATTATGGGTGTCCCTCCCCTTTTCTCAGCTGAGAGTCCCGAGATTGATTTCTCTCTCTTGTTTCAGGGTTCTGAACACGCAGAGGACGATCTCTTCGCGGGATTAAGGGAAGTTCCTCTGCACGTGGAAGAAAATCCAAGCGGAGTAGAGCAGTGGTTGGAGGAAGGCGAGCTGGGTGCGACCGTGCCCGCTGCTCAGCCTCTCGAAGAGTGCGCGCCAACTGGGCGCGGTACAGGCGGGGAGTTTGATCGTCCCGCGTCCGGGGAGCCTGCCCCTCGCCTCGTGATCAACTTAGTTGGCGGGGGGGTCCGTGACAAAGTTCGCCTCGACGTGCCGCAGCCCGACTTGGGCTTTCAAGGCGTGCCGGGAGATGTTACGGACGCGGATGCGGTGACTCCGTTAGAGTCGGTTCTCGACGAGATAGACTGCGTGGACGACTTTGGTCCCGAGTCTGAAGATCCCGGAGGTGAGTCAGAGACATGTCCGGGGGCCGAAGGCCTCGCATCGGAGTGTCCCGAGGTACCGTTGGCAGCTGCCGCGGTCGTGTCGGAGGGCAGGGACCCTTCCGTGGAGCCAGGGGATTCTCAGCCCGAGACCCCTGACGCGGAGGCGTTGGTATCGGCGAGGTCGCTTGCTAGGACGGAGTGGTATCCCGAGGAGGGCCTTGCTGCTCCCGAGGACTTCGATTGTTCGGGGGTCGATGCTTCGAGCACGCTTACCTACCGGACATTCGTCGGTCTCCGGGAGGCTTTTGCCATTCCGTCGTCCGTGGCGCTTCTCCGTCCTTTAAAGGACGACCGTCCTTTCCGGCCTCGTCGTGGTTTTGCCGCAGTTTCAGTTGCGAGTCTTAACTGCGGGCTGCGGCTGCCGTTTCAACCCATCATTCAGCAGCTTCTCGCCCGTCTGGGGGTGCACGCATGTCAGATGAGCCCGGCATTCTACCGCATAGTGGCGATGTGCCATATGGAATGGCATTGCCAGACCGAGCGGGTAATGACCGTGAGTGATTTTCGCAATCTCATCGCGGTCTTCCCTGCGCCCGGGCAACCCAGTTTCTTTGTGGCCCGCGATCGACGGAATACTAAGCTGATCATTGATTCAGAGAAGTACAATCGACGACCGTGGGTGTGGGTCTCGGCGGAGGCTTTTGGTGACGCCCCGCTCCGGTTCGGCCCCTTGTCCGAGTTTCCCGCTAACGAGGGGGCCGACGATCTCGACTTTGTGAAGGAGATCCGGGGAATGTCGGAGGCTCGGAAAGCCGTTGAACGATTTCGTTCTCCTGAGCTGATGGCTTCCACTGGGTGGTTCCCGCCGTTTCCTCAGCGGACCGAGGGTACCCCAAGTGCCGCGTCATCTCTCTCGAGCGGCGATCCTCAAGGTATGTTGACGTTTCGTGCTTCTTGCTTTTGTTTTTAGCTTAGGGTTTTGACTTTGTCACTTTTGCAGTCTCTTCGGCTAGGGCGAGGGCTCGGGCTCGTCTAGCGAAGGCTTCCCGGGACCCGAAGTCGTTGGCGGCGGTTCGTCGTCGGATTGCTGCGCGGGATGGACGGGAGAGGCTCGATACCGATCATCGGGCGGAGAACGGTCCTCGCGCTTCTTTGAAGCGACCTTCCTCCTCGGCTTTGCCAGACACGTCTTCGGACTCTAAGCGCGTGAATTCATTGGTCGACGTGGAGGCCGCGGAGGTTAGGGGGGAATGTTCCCTGGGCCTTGCTCAATCTTCGATGAAGATGTGGAAGAGCGTTGTGGCCAGCAGTGACGTGGAGTTCTTTCGTCACGGCGTTTCCGATGCACAGAGAGTGAGTTTCCCTTGCCTCGTTTGCGATGAATCTGTCTTTTGCTAAACTGTCTTTTTGCCTTCTCAGGTGCTTGCTCGAGCGACCCGGGGCGAGAAGATCCTTCACGACCTCATCAGGCGGATGAGTCGCGCCCAGGAGGAGCTTGCTCAAGCGAAGTCTCAGCTGGCCCACGCCGAGCGAGGTTCTCACTCAAAGGCGGAGTTTGCGAGTCTCCGCAAGCAGCTTCAGGAGGCTCGCGTGGAATTGGGAGTTACCCGCGGCAAGTGCGACCGTGCTCAGGCAGCGGTGGCGAAGATGGCTGAGGAGTTAACGACGGAACGTCAAGCCCTTGAAGTGGCGACTCGATCGACGGAGGTCTTCCGGAGCGAAGCGCGGGACCTTCGACGTCAGTTGGAATCGCGCACGGAAGAAGTTGGCATTCTTCAGGGCCATCTTACATCGAGTGAGGCTGCCCGTGTTCGTGCGGAGCGTAAGCACGATTCCTTGGCGGAGGAGGTGGTTCGGGTCACCGAGGAGAAAGCCGCGGCGGAGCAGCTTGCGTCCGACCTTCAGGACGACTTTGATGTCGGAGTCGAGGAGGCAAGGCACGCAGCGGCGGTGGAGTGTCGGGACGCCACAGCTGCCGAGAATGTTTCTCGGGGGGTCACCTTCGACTTCTTCGACTCGCTTTTCCCACCACTCGACGGGGCCGACCCTGGGGGTGACGATCCCGCCGAGTGACCGTTTTCTTTCTTTATTTTTCCTGCGCAAATGTTTTAGCGCGTGCTTTTTAGGTTTTTCCGTTCGGCGCACTTGTCTTAGCGCTTGCTTACTAGGATATTTCCCTTTAGCGCACTTGTCTTAGCGCATGCTTTCTTGGTTTTGAGGCAGTTGCCCCTTTCTTTTATGAGGAGTTATTCATTTATTTTTATGAGTGTTTTCGCACATTTGTCTTCTATGGCATGCATGGACGGTCACTTGTTTGTGTCGATGATTTTGTCCATCCTTTTATCTCGGCAGGATACTTTTTCAAACACGCCAGTCACTTGGATGGTTTGCGTTCTTAAGTATTTTCAACTGCGAGTCAGCCATGCTACGTAGGTGTGTTACGTGTGCCGGATTGTGCCACGTGGGCGTCTCAAATCGCGCCATGTAGGCATCTTGGGTTGCGCCATGTAAGCGACTTACGTGTGCCATGTAGGCGTCTTAGGTTGCGCCATGTAGGCGTCTTACGGGCTGCGCCTTTACGCGACTTACGTGCGCCATGTAGGCGTCTTAGGTTGCGCCATGTAGGCGTCTTACGGGTTGCGCCTTTACGCGTCTTACGTGCGCCATGTAGGTGTCTTAGGTTGCGCCATGTAGGCGTCTTACGGGCTGCGCCTTTACGCGACTTACGTGCGCCATGTAGGCGTCTTAGGTTGCGCCATGTAGGCGTCTTACGGGTTGCGCCTTTACGCGACTTACGTGCGCCATGTAGGCGTCTAAGGTTGCGCCATGTAGGCGTCTTACGGGTTGCGCCTTTACGCGACTTACGTGCGCCATGTAGGCGTCTTAGGTTGCGCCATGTAGGCGTCTTACGGGTTGCGCCTTTACGCGACTTACGTGCGCCATGTAGGCGTCTTAGGTTGCGCCATGTAGGCGTCTTACGGGTTGCGCCTGTACGCGACTTACGTGCGCCATGTAGGCGTCTTAGGTTGCGCCATGTAGGCGTCTTACAGGTTGCGCCTTTACGCGACTTACGTGCGCCATGTAGGCGTCTTAGGTTGCGCCATGTAGGCGTCTTACGGGCTGCGCCTTTACGCGACTTACGTGCGCCATGTAGGCGTCTTGGGTTGCGCCATGTAGGCGTCTTACGGGCTGCGCCTTTACGCGACTTACGTGCGCCATGTAGGCGTCTTAGGTTGCGCCATGTAGGCGTCTTACGGGCTGCGCCTTTACGCGACTTACGTGCGCCATGTAGGCGTCTTAGGTTACGCCATGTAGGCGTCTTACGGGTTGCGCCTTTACGCGACTTACGATTTTTTTTTGGTGGAGCATGTTCTTTTGAGAGTTTCCTTACCATAGCTAGCCCCCCCAAGTTTTTTGGGTTATAAGTTAATTGTTGATAACCAGAAAACTTGCATAAAACGAAATTGAAATGGAAAACTTGAGTTTTATTACTTTTGCGAAAAAAACTTGCGAGAAAATTTAAATCCTAAAACATTGGCTCGTAGGCCTTATTGAAAATGGAAATAAAAGCGATAAAAAAGCGGGGGACGCTAGCTACTGATAGTACTGCCTCAAGTGCTCCGCGTTCCACGGGTGGCGAATCGGAGTCCCGTCCGTGTGCTCGATGTAATATGTCCCGTCGTGAATGACTTTGCGGACTCTGTAAGGGCCTTCCCAGTTTGGGCCTAGGACGCCGGCGCCTTGGACTTGTGTGTTTTGGAATACCCGTCTGAGGACGAGGCTTCCGACGGCAAAGGTTCGCCTTTTGATTTTGGAGTTGTAGTATCTTTCGACCTTGCGCTTCTGTGCGGCGAGGCGTCGGAATGCTTCCGCCCTCTTTTTGTCGATCAGGTCCAACTCAAGGCGCATGGCCTCGTTGTTTTCCGCTTCGTCGAACGTGTCGACTCGGAACGTGGGTATCTCGGTTTCAATTGGAACCACGGCCTCGACCCCATATGCAAGGGAGAATGGCGTCTCGCCGGTGGCGTTTCGCGCGGTTGTCCTATACGCCCATAGGACGAATGGTAATTCATCGGCCCAGGCGCCTTTCTTGTCTTCGAGCTTCTTTTTTCAGGTTACTCTTGATAGTCTTGTTGACTGCCTCGACTTGGCCGTTGGCCTGAGGATGTCGCGGCGAGGAGAAGGTCTTGCTGATTTTCAGTTGATCGCAGATATCTCTTACTCGCGCGTTGTCAAATTGTGCCCCGTTGTCGGTCACAATTGAGGCGGGGATACCGTGCCTGCATATGATGTTCTTCCAGATGAAGTTCGTCGTGTTTGCTTCAGTTATTCTGGCAAGCGGCTCGGCCTCTACCCACTTAGTGAAGTAGTCGATGGCGATAATGGCGTACTCGTATTGCCTTGGCGCTCTAGGGAGCTTGCCAATGATGTCCACGCCCCACTTAGCAAAGGGACGTGGGACAACGATGCTGCTTAACGGGGTCGGGGGCTGTCGCGGAATTTCCGCGAAGCGCTGGCATTTATCGCAACGCCTTGCCTATTCGCAAGCATCTCGCTTCATGGAGGGCCATAAATAGCCTTGCTTAAGCGCTTTGAGCGCAAGGGAAGTTCCAGCGGCGTGGTTTCCGCAGATGCCCTCATGGATTTCGCGGAGGACCTTGGTCGACTCAACGCTATCGAGGCATCGGAGCAGCGGTGTCGAGTAACCGCGCTTATAGAGCGTGCCCTCACGGAGCGTGTATTTGGATGCTAAGGCCTTCAGTTTATCGGCTTCCTTGCGGTCTTCGGGGAGTTCCCCTCTTCGCAAAAACTCGACAATTGAGTCCATCCAAGTGGGCTGAGATGCCACTTCTATGGTCCCGACTTCGTCTCGGGAGACGGATGGTCGTGGGAGAGATTCAATGGGCACGGTCCCCAATCCGTCTTCGTCGATGCCAGATCCGAGGCGAGCAAGCGCGTCAGCCTCCGAATTTTGTTCTCTTGGGATTTGGTGAATCTCGAACCAAGAGAAGGCATCGAGTTTGGAATTCGTCTTAGCCAGGTACGCGACCATGTTGGGCTCCTTGGCGATGTAATCTCCCTTAACCTGGTTTACGATCAACTGCGAGTCGCAGTGTATTCGCAGGTTATGGGAGCCGAGCTTCTGTGCTAGCTCTATCCCTACAATGAGCGCTTCGTATTCAGCTTCATTGTTGGAGGCTTGGAAGCCGTAGTGGAGGGCATATCGCAGCTTTTCCCCATCGGGGTTAATCAGGATTATTCCGGCGCCAGCCCCCCGAGCATTAGATGCACCGTCTACGTATAACTCCCAGATGGGACCCGTTGGGTCTACCTTCCTTTTCCGAGTTAGCTCGTTATCGTTTAAGTCAGTTTCCGCTCTTCCCATATCGGGAGCGTAGGAGAATTCTGCCACGAAGTCGGCTAAGGCCTGCCCCTTTATAGCCGTTCTTGGGTGGAACTCAATCCCGTACTCGCTCAATTCTTGGGACCAGATCGCCATGCGAGTCGACGTTCCCTTTTGAAGAGCTTTACCGATTGGATGCTCAGTTCGCACCGCAATTGGGTGAGCTTGGAAGTACGGTCGTAGCTTCTTAGCTGCCGTTACGAGAGCCAGAGAAAGTTTCTCAATCTCGGTATAGCGTGTTTCCGCGTCGAGTAAGGCTTTGCTTACGTAGTAGATTGGCCATTGGACCTTGTTCTCCTCGCGGACAAGGACGGCGCTTACTGCTCTTTCAGAGACGGCGAGATACACGTACAGCGTCTCGCCCTCTTTCGGTTTAGAGAGGAATGGTGGGGACCCAAAGTAAGCCTTCATTTCTTGGAAGGCACTTTCGCATTCGTCCGTCCACTCAAAGCCGTCCGTCTTCTTAAGAGCTTTGAAGAACGGTTGACACTTGTCGGTGGCTTTAGACACGAAGCGTGTCAGAGTGGCAATCCGACCGGTCAGGCTTTGCACTTCTTTGACTCGTCTTGGCGACTTCATTTCAAGGAGTGCCTTGATTTTTTCCGGGTTCGCTTCTATGCCTCGTCGGCTGACGATATAACCGAGGAACTTTCCGGATTCAACCCCGAATACGCATTTGTTGGGGTTGAGCTTCATTTTATATCGGCGGAGGATTGTGAACATCTCCCTAAGGTCGCGTACGTGATTAGTTGTCAGCAGGCCCTTAACGAGCATGTCGTCCACGTACACTTCCATCGTCTTGCCGATTTGATCGGCGAAGATCCGATTTACCAAGCGTTGGTATGTTGCTCCCGCGTTCTTAAGGCCGAAAGGCATGACCTTGTAACAGTAGAGACCTCGATCAGTGACAAAGGTCGTCTTAATTTGATCGGGCTCGTGCATTCGAATTTGGTTGTAGCCTGAATAGGCGTCCATGAAGCTTAGGAGTTCATGGCCGGCAGTGGCGTCCACCAGTTGTTCGATGCGCGGGAGTGGAAAGCAATCCTTAGGGCAGGCTTTGTTAAGATCTTTGTAATCTATGCAAATTCGCCACTTCCCGTTGGGCTTTTTTACCATTACCACGTTGGCGACCCACTTGGGGTACTTAGCCTCTCGAATGAAGTTTGCGGTGATGAGTTTCTCGACCTCTTCATTTATGGCCAGGTATCGTTCTGGGTTGAACGTTCGTCTAGCCTGCACTTTTTCGGCGACCTTTGGGTCATCGTTCAGTCGGTGCACTATTACCTCGGGATCGATTCCGGGCATGTCCGCATGAGTCCATGCAAAAACATCCTTGAACTCCCTAAGGAAGGCGGTAAGCTGAGTTTTGATGGCGAGTGGAAGTCGGGTGCCGATTTTTACAACTTGATCAGGCTTTGACTCGTCCAGGACGATTGGCACAAGATCATCAGAGGTTTCCACTTTAAGTCTTTCGATTTCATCACGGGGGTCAAGTTCTCCGAACTTCCTTGCATCCCTTAGGTTGCATGGGTAATCGTCTTCCAGTTGGAAGATTGTGTTGACCGCTTTTCCCGCGGACTTGCCATCAACTCCTTGCACGTAGCATATTCTGGCTTGGGATTGGTCTCCAGCCATGATGCCAATTCCCCCTTCGGTGGGGAACTTCACCAGTAGGTGATACGTGGAAGTGATTGCCCTTAGCCGGTTCAACGTGGGTCGCCCGATGATTAAGTTGTAGGGCGACTCTTGATCGACCACTAGGAATGGGACCATGTGAACGGCTTCGATTCCTCCAGGGGTCCCAAAGGTGACCGGCAGGTCGATGATGCCCTCGGTCATAACCTTTTCCCCAGTGAACCCAAACAATGGCGTTTGGGTCGGAGTCGGGCGCAGCCCCCCGAGCTTCATGCGCTCTAGGGTGGACTTGAAAATTATGTCGGCAGCGCTGCCGTTATCGATGAGAACCCTTTTTACCAAGTTATTGGCCACTTGGGCTTTGAGCACAATCGCGTCATTGTGCGGATGCACAACTCGCTTGGCCTCTTCATTGGTGAAATACATCGTCTCGTGAGGCACGGACGGAGGTTCTTCATATGTGAAGTTGACGTGCATAGCAGCGTCTTCCTGAGACACGGCCCTAAGGAATTTCTTCCGTTGACGGGCTGAATCCCCATCTTGTGGACCTCCCAGTATGGTGGTTACCACGTGCAGTTGTGGGTTGGCGTTGGCAGTAGCCGGGGTTTGGTTGGCAGAGGCGGCTGCTCCTCCTCCTTGACCAGACTGCTGTCTGTTCGCGGTGGGGCCCGCAGCGCCAATCATGCGCAACACGAACTCCTTCAGCTCGCCCCGTTGGATCAGAGCCTCGATTTGCCTTTTGAGGTTGTAGCATTCCGAGGTCAAATGACCATATTCCCGATGGAACTCACAATACCTGGACCGATCGCGAGTTGCGGGATCCTTCTTCATTGGAGCCGGGGGCGTGAACTTGTCACGTGCCAGAGCCAAGATCCTTTCCGGCGCCGTGTTCAGCGGCATGAACGACGAGTACCCTTTGAAGTTTTCCGCAAGTCGCGGTTTCTGAGGTACAGGGGGTTGGTTGCTAGAAACCTGGTTCCCCTTGTTTCGCCTCTTACGAGGTTCGTTCTGCTCGCGGATAGGTTCTTCTCGACGGCGAGAGCTTTGATTAGTGCTCTTGCGGCCGTCGAGATAGTCTTCGACTCCCATGAAGGTCTTAGCTCGAGTCATTAACTCGGCCATGGTGGAAGGGACACGGCCGACGACAGACTTGAGGAAGTCACTCGTGCGCAAGCCTTCTATGATAGCGGCAATCGCGTCACTGTCGTCAAAGCGGTCGACCTTGTTTGACTCTTCTGTGAATCGGGCGAGGTATCGTCTAAGAGACTCGCCACTCTCTTGCCTGATTGACCACAGGTACATCTTGGTCTTCTTTTGGACCATAGACGTAGCGAACCGTGCCAGGAACATGTCCTTCAGGTCTTTGAACGAGTGGATGCTTCCTGGTCTTAAGTTTTTGAACCACTCAAAGCCGGGTCCGGCGAGGGTCAAACTAAAGGCTTGGCACATGGCACCAGGAGAAACACCCTGCATCGTCATCCAGGTTTCATAGTGCTGGATGTGGTAAGCAGGATCTGCTTTCCCATCATAGGGAGCGAGGTTCGGGAGCTTGAAATTCCCCGTACAAACCTCAGCCAATATCTGAGTAGTGAAAGGCGATGAGTTCTCCTCAACGACTCCGTAGGCACTTCCACCTATTCCGTATTCTCGGAGATCTCGTACCTCATTTCGAAGGTTGTGGATCATAGTGACCACATCGAGACCGGTCGTTGGAGTAACCCCTTGATCGGGAGGAGTCACGTGCAGCCTCTCGTTAGACCCCTGTCCTGCGCGGCGGTTCCCGTTAGTTGGGGCTGCCAGCGGGATGTTGGGTCTAGAGCTTAGTCGCTCTCTCAGATCATTGCCACGCCCAATGCGTTGAGCAGTGAGGTGGTCCCTAAGATCAGGGCTGGCCGTACGGAGGCGCCGGCTCTGCTTGCGGCGGTGCGCTCTCCGCGCGCCCTGACTTTCCGCAACATTCTCCCTCGGACCTAGTCGGTCGAGGGCCGAACGTCGGGAATTCCCCTCTTGAGAAGCTACCGGCGCATCGCCTGTTCGGGGTAAGGGATTCGACGGACCGGCTTCAAACACGGCGGGGAGTCCCCCGTCCTTCGTGAGAGAAGTCTCGACATCCTCCGAGTCACCAGTATCCTCATAATCAGGGTCGCGGCTTTCCTCGTTGAGGTTCTCAGGATCCCCGTTGGGGATCGTCGTGTCACGCATAGGTTGCTTCGCAGCCAGTTGGCGGTGATTCCTTGCGTTCCTCGCCTTCAGTCGGCGGATACTCTCCTCCAACTCCGTGATGCGGTTGTCCCTGCTATCAGGAGATGGAGATGGTGAGCGGGTCGAGCTCTCTTCGTGGAGCGACTCTTCGTCACCATGCGCTCGGGAGCGTAAGAAGTATTTCTTGGTTTTAGCGACGTTTTCGGGGTTGTTTGCGCCCTCAGAACGTACGGGTGATTGGCTACTCATCGTTTCTCAAGTTCGAGAAGGTTGAGTTCGCAGAAGAAAAGAAGAAGATGAATAGAAGGGATTTCGGGCTGAATAGGTCGGGAAGTCCCCTCCTTCTAGCGCCAAAATGTTGTCGCACGAAAATGAACAACTATTTAAAACCTCGGGCGGTTCGATCCAAGGCCGGACCAAGTGATCGCACCCGGGCCAAGAGTGTGAACTCGATAGTCTCGAGCTAGGGTTCTCTCCGATCAA
The DNA here is from genome assembly GCF_054948205.1 of Urtica dioica subsp. dioica. Taxonomy (NCBI): domain Eukaryota; kingdom Viridiplantae; phylum Streptophyta; class Magnoliopsida; order Rosales; family Urticaceae; genus Urtica; species Urtica dioica. Next base: position 21,218,519 of record NC_142756.1, on the reverse strand, counting down.
CCCGCCTCTCGGGAGAGGTAGGGGGTGAGGAGGATGGGTGACCGTGCCTTGGTTGTCGGCTGCCTACGTACCCGTGCGTGGGATCAGGTCAGAACGTAGTTCAAGCGTGTGTGACGCAGTATGAGGCACGGAGCCTTGGCGAAGAGGCGTGCTCGACGAAGGAAACGGGGCGCGAGGAGTCCTCGGCAGCGTCTCAGAACTTCGGAGATCGCGTACGCGTCTAGCGTGTTAGACGCGCAAGGGTAGCTCTAGTTGAGAACCCTAGGGGCGTGCTTGAGCACCGGAGAACGTTCGGTCAAAGGGAGCGACGTCCGGGAAGTTCCCGTGAGTGCTTCGGGACCTTTGAGAACGAGGGAGAGGGAAGAGAACCTGCTTCAGGCCAAATGTGGCATCCAGAGAAGCAGAGAAATCGAGCTTGTCGATAAGAGATGAAGATAATTATTGGATATTTTGGGATGGCTTTTCCCCTCAAGGGGAGAGGGTATTTATAGGTGTTTGGGAGCCTTAGAAGGTCCCTTTTTCGTCCATGTGGGACTAGGATCGCGCATGCCATCAAGTGGAGGCGCACGGCGCGCGCGGCGCACAAAGAGCGGCGCACAACGCGCGGCGCGCGGCGCAAGGGGCGCGGCGCGCGTGTCACCGGGCGCGGCGCGAGGGTCACCAGGCGCATGGAGCGCGCGGCGCGCGCCTGTATGGCGCGGCGCGCCGTCTGCTGCACGGCCGGCCGGCGTAGCGCGCTGTGTGCGTGATGGACGGCTCGTCTTGGCCGGGTTCTTGCGGGCCTTCGAATGTCATTCTTCTCACGTGAAATATGAAGCTTTCTACTTGATGAGAGTGACTCGATTCGAGGAGCAAGGCTCGGCCCGGCGAGAGCGACTAGCGACTTGATTCGAGGAGTGACTCGAGGATGACTCGAGGCTTGACTCGAAAATGACTCGAGGCTCGACCCGAGGAACAATTAAAGGCTCGACTCGAGGAACCATTCAAGGCTCGACTCAAGGAGCGAAGCTCGACTCGAGGAGATTGACTCAAGGCTCGACTCGAGGAGCGAAGCTCGACTCGAGGAGTCAGGAGTTTGTGCGAGGGCTTGAAGATTTGCCGCTCTTCAGGACCTCCGGCCTGACCATCGGCCCTTTGAGCGACGTGCCTTCTTGGCGTCTCGGGTTTTCCGAAAACGACCGACAACAACATCTTGTCTCTCTAACCAAACAAAATTTCAATTGCTATCAGTGCAGGCACCTAGATTTTTGGTGGTTTCCTGGGTATTTTATTCTGTTTACGAGAGATGGATAGTTCCAGAGAAGAAGTGTCTGTGAGTCGTCCTCCAATTCTTGATGGAACCAACTACGGTTATTGGAAAGCTCGTATGAGTGCCTTTATGAAATCCCTAGACACAAGACCTAGAAGGCTGTGATCCATGGTTGGGAAGCCCCTATAACTGTTGATGATAAAGGGGCAGTGACCGGTCCCAAACCTGAAAAGGACTGGAGTCCCATAGAAGATGTGGCAACCCTGGGTAATTCTCGTGCTCTCAATGCTTTTTTTAATAGGGTTCATAAAAATATTTTCAGGCTTATAAACACTTGCACGAGTGCCAAAGAAGCTTGGGAAATCATTTCCATTGCTTATGAGGGAACCACTAAAGTACGCGAGCAAAAACTTCAGTACATCACTACGAATTTTGAAGCGCTCACCATGTTCGAAGATGAATCTGTTGCCGACTTCAACGTGCGTCTTATTACCGGTCCGTCTCGGCCCGGTAGAGCGGCGACGGCCACGATAGCGGCCGTCCTAGGATTCCCTCGGCACACGGTCGACTCAGGGCCGGCGCTCGGCCACGGCCGACCCAGAGCCGGCGCTCGGCCATGGCCGACTCAGAGCCGGCGCTCGGCCGGCCGACTCAGAGCCGACGCCCGGCCATGGCCGACCCAGAGCCGGCCTTCGCCCGGCCATGGCCGACCTAGAGCCGGCCTTCGCCTCCACGGCCGACGCAGAGCCGACCTGCGCCCGGCCATGGTCGACCCAGAGCCGGCCTTCGCCTCCATGGCCGACCTAGAGCCGGCCTTCACCCGGCCATGGCCGACCCAGAGCCGGCCTCGCCTCCATGGCCGAACCAGAGCCGGCCTTTGCCTCCATGGCTGACCCAGAGCTAGCCTTCGCCCGGCCATGGCCGACCCAGAGTCGGCCTTCGCCTCCATGGCCGGCTCAGAGCCGGCCTTCGGCCAAGGGGATGCCCAAAACGCCCCTTTGGTCGCCTATAAATACCAGGGTCCTTCCTCTGGTCCAGGTAATCCGAAATTTGAGTACTAAAACGCTGTCTAACTCGTACCTCGCTCGTTTCTCTCAAGTCTCGGCCTCTAAACACCTAAACTCTCTACAATCTACCTCAACCCTACTAATGTTGAGCGTCGGAGAGGTAAACAGAGGCAACCCCTCTGTTTCCCCTTTGTAGTTCACGCGCTCTCTGGTGCTTTTCAGGTACCGAGACGAGGTGAGCTTCATCTACAGCTAAGAGACGACTTGGGATACCAAGTCCGACACGCTCGGGCCCGAACGCGACCACTAGGTCCGGCCTTGGGTTGAACCGTTTAGGGCTCCTAAATAGTTGTCTGAAAACGAGCGACAACACGTATTCGAGATCTCGCAAATGAGTCCTACTCTCTTGGCAAACCTATGACAGATGAAGACCTGGTCAGAAAAACCTTGAGGGCATTAAGCCCAATATTCAATATGAAGATCACTGCCATAGAGGAGGTTCATGACCTTAAGACTCTGAAGTTTGATGAATTGATGGGATCCCTCATGACATTCGAGCTATCTCTTCCCAAGATTGAGAAGAAACACAAAGGAATGGCTCTCAAAAGCTCTATTCATGATCAGAAGGAGCAGGTATACTCTGACTCAGATAAGGAAATTGATGGTACAATTGCTATGTTGGCCAAAAACTATGGCAGGGTTATGAAGAGATTCAGCCAGATGACCGGGAAGAATGTCCCTCAAATGTGAAAGAAAACTTTCAGCAAAAGTTTCAGAAGAATGGAAATTTTCACAGAAATGGCAAAGGTGGTGAACGCTCTCACGACACTGCTAGAAAAGGGAAAGGTATACAGTGCCATGAGTGTGAAGGCTTTGGGCATATTCAGAAGGAATGTCCTAATTTCCTGAAAAAGCAGGAAAAGGGTTACAATGCCATCTTTCTGACGAGGAAGAAGAAGATAGTGACTCTGACCAGATAAGCATTTTTGTTGCTTTCACAGCTTCTATTCTGACTCATGACTCTGATTGTGTTGATTATATTGCAGGTTCCTCTAAGAAAATTGTTATCGATGATGAACTTTTTGATGATGATGTGAATGATGCTTATAATATCCTACATACTAAATGGGTTGAAGAGTCTCAGGTCCTTGACAAGCAAAGTGCTCTTATCCTGACTCTTATTGAATATAAGACGAGGCTCTTAGAGACCATTGTTGATCTAAAGCACGAAGTCAGCCGCTTAAATGGAGAACTTGGAAAGATGACAAAATCTTTCAAGATGTTGAACTTTGGCACCGATAGACTTGATGAAATTCTCACAGTTGGAAAGCCTCTGAGGAACATGAAGGGTCTTGTGTATACTCACACTACCTCCACGTCTCAGACTACTTTTGTTCCTCAAAAGTCTACTGCCCTGATGCCGCGCAATATGTCTCAGACATCTGGTCATGACAATTTTCAGGAATCAGCACTAGTTACATCCTCATAGATCAACCAGGTCTCTTGTCAACAAACCTCGTTAGGTCTGCCATCACTGTGGACGTAGGGGTCACATTCGGCCTTTTTGCTATCGCCTATATGGGAGGAATCTTCATCGGCATCAATCCTCCCACAGGCAAGCTCAACCTAGTCGTTCCCCCTCTTCTCAGATGGAATTGAGAGTGAAAAATATGTCATATCGCGCCAGCATTGCTTACACCTCCCTGCGTGCCACCACTGGTAACGATTGGTATTTTGACAGTGGTTGCTCTCGTCACATGATAGGTATTCATGCCTTTTGCCTAACATAAAACCTTACTATAATTGCCATGTTACATTTGGTGATTGAGTGAAGGCCAAGATTATTGGAAAAGGTCAGCTTAATTATCCTGGTTTTTCCTGCTTAACAGAAGCCTTGTTAGTTGAAGGCCTCACTGCTAATCTTATTAGTATTAGCCAACTCTGTGGTTTGAACTTACGTGTTAATTTTACTTCTAATGAGTGTGTTGTGATAAATGAGGAACATGATGAGCTTATGAAAAGAACCAAGTCTCAAGACAACTGCTACATGTGGTCTCCGATCAAAAATTCTCAAATCACTAAGTGTCTCTTGTCCAAGGAAGATGAAGCTAAGCTATGGCATCAAAAACTCGGCCATATGAACCTCAGAAGCATGCACAAGATTGTCTCTGACAAGGCTATAGTCGGTCTCCTTAAGCTAAAGATTGCTGAAGGAAAAATTTGTGGTGATTGTCAAGCTGGAAAGCAAGTTAAGAAGTCATACAAGATGGTGCAACATCTTACTACCTCACGAGTTTTAGAACTTCTACACATGGACTTGATGAGACCGATGTAGGTAGAAAACCTTGGTGGAAAAATATACGTGTTTGTGTGTGTGGATGACTTCTCCATGTATACTTGGGTTGATTTTATTCGTGAGAAATCTAACACTTTTGCTGTGTTTGAAGCTTTCTGCATGCAAGTGCAAAGAGAAAAGGGAGAAAGCATAGGCAAAGTGGTCAGAATCCGAAGTGACCATCGGAGGGAATTTGAAAACATGAGTTTTACTAACTTTTGTATTGCATAAGGAATAGCTCATGAATTTTCTGCCCCCATCACCCTTCAGCAAAATGGGATTGTTGAAAGGTAGAATCGCACTCTTTAAGAAATGGCTCGAGTGATGATTCTTGCCAAAGACATTCCTCTTCACTTCTGGGCTGAAGCTCTCAACATGGCCTATCATATTCATAACATAGTCACCGTTAGTCCAGCTACTATTGTCACTCATTATGAAATATGGAGGGGGAGAAAGCCAAATGTTAAGTACTTCCATGTTTTTGACTTTGTGTGTTACATCCTTGCTGATCGGGATCCTCGCCGAAAGTTTGATCCCAAAAGTGATGAAGCTATCTTTCTCAGGTATTCCAAAAATAGTCGGGCCTATCGTGTCTTTAATAAACGCACTTAATCTAAGATGGAATCTATAAATGTGGTTGTTAATGACAATTCTGATGATTCCAAAAGTGCTGATGATGAGGATGAAGTTTTTTCTAGTAGCATAGATGTCAGGACAGATGTTGGTGAGAAGGTGGATGACATTGTGCCTGATGAAGAGCCTTCCCCTGGGGAAATAGAATCTTCACCAGAAAGAAGAGTTCCCTCCAGGAGAGTTCAGAAAAATCATCATGTTGAGGAGGTGATTGGTGATATTGGAGAGGGTATGCGCACTCGCCCAAAAGCTCCAGTAAGCTATCGAGAAATGATTGGTAATCTCTGCTTTGTTTCAAAAATTGAACCTAAATATGTGAATGAGGCAGTTGATGATGAATACTAGATTAGTCGTATGCAAGAGGAACTTGTTCACTTTGAAAGAAATGAAGTTTGGGAGTTACTTCCTAAACCAGATAATGTTAATATTATTGGAACTAAGTGAATTTTTAAAAATAAATCTGATGAGCATTGCAATATAACTCAAAACAAAGCTAGACTTCTGGCACAGGGTTATACACAGGTGGAAGGTGTAGATTTTGATGAAACCTTTGCACCTATTGCTCGTCTTGAAGCCATCAGACTCTTACTTGGAATCTCTTGTCATCTCCACTTCAAACTCTTCCAGATGGATGTTAAAAGTGCTTTCCTCAATGGGTACTTGTATGAAGAGGTCTATATTGCCCAGCATATAGGTTTTGTAGATCCCTGCTTGCCCCAACATCTCTACAAGCTTTGAAAGGCCCTCTACGGTCTTAAGCAGGCACCATGGGCATGGTATGAAAGACTAACTCAATTTCTTGTGCATAATGGTTATACCAGAGGTGGAGTTGATGAAACCTTGTTCATAAAGAATAAGGAAGGAAACCTCATGATCGCTCAAGTCTATGTTGATGACATTGTCTTTGGAAGAATGTAAGACAAGGTGGTGGACCTTTTGGTGCGATAAATGCAATCTGAATTTGAAATGAGCATGGTTGGTGAGCTTAAATTTTTCTTAGGTTTTCAGATCAAACAAATGGATGATGGTATTTTCATTTCTCAAAGTACATATGCTAAAAACATTGTGAAGAAGTTTGGTTTGGAAAAATCATCTCATAAGCGAACTCCCGCCGCTACTCATGTTAAACTCACTAAGGATGAGCTTGGTGAATCTGTTGATCAAAGTCTTTACAGAAGCATCATTGGTTGTCTTCTCTACCTCACTGACAGTCGTCTTGACATAGCCTATTCTATTGGGGTTTGTGCTCGCTACCAAGCTAATCCCAAAGCTAGTCATTTGTCTCAAGCCAATTGTATTGTGAGGTACATTTCGGGAACTGCTGATTTTGGTCTTCTATACACTTTTGATACCTCTTCTACTCTTGTGGGATATTATGATGTTGATTGGGAAGGTAGCAGTGTTGATAGAAGAAGTACATCTGGTGGATGCTTCTATCTGGGAAATAACCTCATCTCCTAGTTTAGAAAGAAGCAAAACTGCGTTTCCTTGTCCATAGCTGAGTCTGAATATATTGCTGCTGGAAGCAGTTGTACCCAATTACTTTGGATGGAATAGATGCTTGCTGAATATGGTGTCGGTCAAGATGTCATGACATTGATCTGCGACAACATTAGTGCCATTAATATTTCAAAAAATCCGGTCCAACATAGTAAGACAAAGCACATTGAAATCAGACATCATTTTATTCGGGATCTTGTGGAAGATAAGAAGATCAAACTTGAATATATCCACACTGAGAAACAACTTGCAGATATCTTTACCAAGGCTTTGGATGCAAGCAGATTTGAAGATCTCAGTTCCTCCCTGGGATTATGTGTGATCGACCAATAGAACCTACAGAGATTTGGAGAGCTGATTGTGTATGAGTTTCCTCTCCTTATTGTTAATTTATCTATGTTTTATACTACCTTGTTCTACATAAGTATGTGTTCATGGGCCCATTTGTCTGGTTGGCCCATTCGACTTTTTTGCCGGGCTAAATGTTGTCAATGGTGCCCACAAGAAGAGTTGTAGTCTTTATTTTGAACATTTGATGTAATAAAGTCTCATGAAGACTCTTGCTTGTAATTGCCTATTCATTCATTAATAAAGTTGAAACGTTCATTCAATCTTCCTTGTCTGAAGCTTTATGATAAAACCATAGTCTTTTAGTCCATAAACAAACTTAACAACTTACGAAGAGACAAATGTAGATTTGCATGAACAAACTCTTCGTAGTTTGCTTAAAACGATATATTCGCAATCTTAGGGTCAAAGGACTATTGACCTCAGTATGATTGTTAGAAGAATCTATGATGTCTGGTTATGAGGCATTGAGAGTTAGGAACTCTATAGTTCTTCTAGGTATCTTCCGAAGGTACTGAATTGACCAGTGCACTTCTAGAGACAAGATAAGAACAAACCATTTAACCTCTTATGTCTCGAAGTCACTATGTATGAATTGCATCATGCTTACCTTAATCCTGAAATGAGACATGCCATTTCACACCTTAGTATTCTCATTTGAGAAAGTCAAAGTTCGGACTCACTATGTGATTCCGAACAAGGCCTATTGGTGAAGTACTAAGTTGTGAGTCTGTCATGAGTAACTTTGTGAAGTTCTCATAGATATGGAATTCATGTACAAGATTGCTGAAATGCAATGTATGTCACCTCATGCTTTGTTCCTTGGAGTGTGAATAAATGAACTGGCCAGTGTCCAAACTGAGTCTTGACTCTTTTGGATGAAACAATGTGACTTGTTAGCTCCTCGTCAATACATTGTTTCTAACTTATTCACAAGCGACAAAGGAGTTGAGGGAATAACAGCTAGAAGGGTAAAATGGTAATTTAGTAAATCCCGACTAGCTGATGACATTCATGAAGGGTAAACATAGATAATATTCAGTGGATCCGCTCATCATAATTAGGTCGAATTCTTGAGTAGAAAATAAATTCATTTGAACCGAGAGATTTTCAGTGTCAGCTCTTTAGTGGAGTCAGTTGGCATTAAGCTAAACTTGGAAAAGGTTTGTGAACTTTTGAGTCCAAGTGTTTAGCTAAAGCTTTGTTCATTTGGGTCCATGAGGTCACTGTCACGAATCACATCGATAGGAATAGTTAAACTGGAAGCTAAGCCAAAACAAGAACGAAAATAGTTAAAAGGGTATTTTTGTCTTTTGAGACAAAGGATGAAATGAATGTCAATAAATTTTTTGACAAGGTCATTTTGTGACATGTTTCACTCGGCCATGACTTGATCATTGGGCCTTGTGAATTAATTTCGTTTCATGAGAATTTTATTGAAAATTCTTAATGGGCCTTTCTCATGTTGTCATGAACAAATGAAGAAGCTTCTAGAAGCTCCTTCTAGAGAGACTTGGGCGCCTACCCTAATAGAGAAATAGGAGAATTTATTTTGTGCATAAATGTATTTAGATACTTGCCAAAAGAAAAAGAGGAAACAAATTTGCATAAGGATGCAAAAGGGAATCGGCCACATTGAGAGAAAAGGCAAGCTTTGAACAAAATAGGAAACAAATCAAGGCTTCTAGAAGCCCTAGCTTGGCCGAGTGTCTCAATAGGAAAGAGAGGAATTTTGCTCATGAATATGTGATATTCTATAGAAGAGGAAACTACCTTATTGAAGGTGAGACCTCTCCTATAAATAGGAGCCTCATTTCCTCACAATTCATTCATCCAAGTTTAAGAGATTTGAGAGACTCTCTCTCTAGAACTTGGCCGAAGTCCTCTTCTCTCTCTCTCTAGTTTATTTTCGGTTTTCTCTTGTCTTGGCACCTAGGTCCTTACTCGACCTAGTCTTTAGCTCTGCGACTTTGAGACTCGTTCTTAAGTCGTAGTGTTTAAAAGTGCCCACTCACTGATTCCTTCTTTTCGAGTGATTTAGTGATAGAAACTTTCGTGGTTGCTCGAGTTGCCGAGGAAAGAAAGAGAGACGTGCTGCGAGGGGAGACGAGCGTTGCGACTTTCCAAAAGCTTCTACAAGGTTCAAGCTTCAAGAAAGGTTAGTAACTTTAATAAGCTCATATTAGTTTTTATTTACATGCACATGCTCTTGTCTAGGTTAGTAAAAACTAGTTTTACTTAAAAAGAAATTTTTTAAAATTCCGCCGCTTAACGAAGCGTTAAACTTTTTCTCAAACCCTAGATCGATTCCAACAAATGGTATCAGAGCTATGGTCAAAGGAATGCATGTGCATGTTTTTAAATTATGAGCTTGAAAATCGTTTTCGAAAGTTTACTAATTTTGTGACAAGTTAGAATTGTAATCTTAGATTTTTTTTTAATTTATTGCTCATGCCTTTAAATTAAAAACCATGTTGATTTTCTATGAGTTTGGGATGATGTTAAAACACATTAGAATCAGTTCTAAAAGTTTTTAATTTTTTATATTGAAAAACGTGTTTTAAAGGTTTGAGAATTTTCGAGTAAATTTTTGTGACTAGTTTTGTTTTCTTGCTAGTTTCGTTTATTTACTTGAATCGTTTTATGCATGTTGATTATTTCTTTTATTCTATGTTATTACCTTGCTAATAAAACACAAATAAAAGCTTTAATAACCTTCATAAAACGTTCCGTTACACTCGATTCTTTTTCGCACCTAAAAGGGCGAAGCTTTAATTTATTTCTTTTTCTTCGAGCTGGAATGTAAACCCGCATTAAAAGCGGCATAACTCTCTGCTCCGAAATCGAAATTTAATGATTTTTGAATCAAATTAAAGCTCTGTCTGTCCTCTGTCCAATGCCACCGGTTTCGGCTCAAAAGGACATCGGAGCCGCCAGTTATGGCGATTTTACTCCGAGGTGCGCGGCTGTGCTGAAACTCCAGTTTTTTAGAATTCCGGATTTTCAACCCCACTACCATGAGTTATAGAACTCTAATGAGGAAATTTTCTTGAGCAAAATTGTTTTTTATAAGATTATAAACATGATGTGTAAGATAAAAATGTTTTGATTTTTGAAAGTTTAATTGAAATTGAATTTTTACAAAACTAGTTTGAATTTTGAAAAATTGTTTTCACTTTCAAACTTGAAAAATATTTTGTCATCCAAATCAAATAAGTTTTCAAAATGTTTTCAAAACTATATCTATATGACATATGTTCAAAATCTATATGCTCTTGAAAATTTGAGTGGGAGGTCTCTTTGTAGACAAAGCCGAAAAATAAAAAGATGTGTAATCTCAAACTTTCAAGTGTTCGAGTGAGTTGAAGTTCACACTTCCCTCACGCACTTTCCCGAAATAGAAAATAGGAAAAGATCGAGTATGTACCTTGTGCCTTTATGCACTAATACTGCTCTGAACATGTCGATCTAGGATTCTCTTCTAGTTGTCCGCTCTGTCGCTCTCTAACTAGGAAATCTGTTTCCGAACTTAAAAGAGTCGATGAACCAACTCCAAAAACTAAGTGGGAGGGTTATACTCGTTGTTTGTAACCCGCGATCCCCAACACTAATGAAAGATGCAATAACGTGGGACTAAGAGCCGCTCTTGCGACCCTCACTTAAATGTGAGTACTCCAAGGCGTTATTGCTTCGATCATTGCTCAATGAGCTACGTCCGAGAGTGATGCAATGATGGCAAGGCCTCCCCTTGGGGGATTGTTTTTCAAAGCTGATCTTTTGGACTAAGTGGTTGGTTGCACACTTAGGCTCAATCCCTAGTATCCTTCCTTAAGGCTCTGCGAAGGGATATGAGTGATCAAACCAATTTACAAGGTGGCTAGTCAAAATGATGTACTGACATCTTGGCTTAGCATTAATGATGTGTCATTTACTTATAAAAGGAGATTTTTTGCGGCCTTCTCTTGAGGGAGTAAATTATCGTTTGGTTTATAACACCTTTGGATTTTATAAAAGTCTTAATAAAACTTAAATCCTAAACCAAAGACTAATCATAAACTTGTTTCAACTTATATAGGCAATATGTCTCTCAACCATCTCTCTATCTTTCTTTCCTCGAACAAACTCGAAAACGAAAACTACGTAGATTCGAAACGTAACCTCGACATAATACCTACCGTTAACAAGCACAAATGGGTACTCACCACCCCGTGTCCTCCTCTGACGAATGATGATTCAACTCAAGAGGACAATGACGCCTTAGCGGCCTGGCTTCGATCCGATAAGATTGTGAGGTGCTATATCTTGGCATCTATGAACAATATGCTGAAAGAGCAACATCATGACTTCGAGACTGCCGCTGACATGCTCTACAATCTCCTTGAGATGTTTGGAGGGCAAAGGCGTCAAACAAGGCTACAAGCAGTCCGACAGTTTATGAACTGTCATATGCAGGCTAGGACTCCTATTGGAGACTTCATGATACTGATCATTAGTTTTCTCAATAAAATGGAAATCCTAGGATCTGAGATTGATGGGAAGAAAATCTAGATATGATCTTAGAAACTATCCCCGCATCTCTTGATACCTCCAAGATGAACTACTCCATAAACAAGCTAGAGTACACTGTTACCATGCTTATGGAGGAACTTCACACTGCTGTAGGTTTCACTAAGAGAAAGAGGAATCAAGGAGAGGCACATGCTACTGAGCAAAAAGCCTCCGCCTCTGGAACTGTGAAGAGACCTTACAAGGCCGATAAAAAGAACTGTCCCGCCTATCTCAAAGCAAAGGAACATAGTATTGTACTAGTTACCGAAGCATGCTTAGTAGCTGATAATGTATCATCGTGGATTATTGACTCCGCTGCTACTAACCATATTTGTTGTTCCTTGAATGGTTTCAAGAAAACCAAAAGCTTAGAGGAAGGCGAGTTCTGTTTCAAATGGGGTGATGGGAGCCTGGTGTCTGCGAAGGCTGTGGGATCCGTGACATTGTCTTTTGAAGACCGTACTTTATACTTGAATAATGTTTATTTTGTTCCTACCTTTGGGAAGAACTTAATATCCGTTGCTCGTCTTCATGAGCAAAATTATTGTTTAAAGTTTATTAAGAATGGAATTCGTATTTCGTTTCCTGATAATTCTTTTGTCACTGATGCATGTATGAAGAATGCTCTTTTTACATCTATCCCACTCAACCTTCTCTTTTAGACACCGAAATAGATAATGATCTAATTAGGGAGTTAAAGAGGATCAAAATTTCTGAATCCTCCGATGTAACAAAATCAACATACCTTTGGCACTTAAGACTTGGTCATGTCAGTCTAGATAGGATTAAGAGACTTGTGAGGGACAGTCCACTCCAAGCCTCTGCAATAGGTTCACTACCTATTTGTGAATCCTGTATAGAAGGAAAAATGACTAAGCGACCTTTCTCCGATAAGGGTCGAAGAGCCACTGAGTTGCTGGAACTAATACATTCTGATGTATGTGGTCCGCTCAACCAACAGGCACGTGGAGGATACGAATACTTCGTTACCTTCACTGATGATTACTCAAGATATGGGTTTGTCTATTTGCTTAAACACAAATCCGAGACCTTTAACGTATTTAAGGTCTTTAGGGCTTTAGTGGAAAAGCAAACTGGCAAAGTGATCAAAACCCTTCGATCTGATCGAGGTGGTGAGTATATGTCTGGAGGGTTCGATGACTTTCTTAAAGAAGAAGGTATCGCTTCTCAGCTTACCGCACCTGGCACACCTCAACAAAACGGAGTGTTAGAGAGAAGAAACCGAACTCTTATGGAGATGGTTAGATCAATGATGAGTTACTCATCACTCCCGCTTTCCTTTTGGGGATATGCCCTCGAAACAGCCGCCTACATTCTGAACCAAGTTCCGTCTAAAACGGTTCCTGGTACTCCTTATGAGAGATGGACTGGCCGCAAAGTGAATCTTGGCCGCATCCGAATTTGGGGTTGCCATGCACACGTGCTGAGGCAAAAGACTAGCAAGTTGGCTAGTAGGTCAGAATTGTGCCTGTTTGTAGGATATCCGAAGGAAACCAAAGGTTTTACTTTCTATAGTCCCGAGGACAATAAGACTTTCGTTAGCACGAATGCTCGTTTCCTTGAGGAGGACTTTATGAAGGATGCAAAACCTAGAAGCAAAATTGTGCTTGAAGAAAAGTTGGGTGAGGAAGCTTCTACCTCGTCTGTAAGAACTGTTCTTACCCCAACTGAAACACAACCTAACTCATCAGAATCTCGTCAAGTAGTACTTCGACGTAGTGGGAGGGCTACTCAAAAGCCTGACAGGTACATGTCTTATGGAGACTCTCTTGTAGCCGTCTCCGACATGGATGATCCTGTTTCCTATAGCCAAGCAATGGCTTGTTCTGAATCAAACCTTTGGCTTGACGCCATGAAATTTGAGATGCACTCGATGTATGTCAACAAAGTCTGGAAACTTGTAGACCTTCCTGAAGGGATTAAACCCGTAGGGTGTAAGTGGATATACAAGAAGAAAAGGGGTCCTGATGGGAACGTCGAGACGTTCAAAGCACGACTTTTGGCAAAGGGTTATACCCAACAAGAAGGGATTGACTATGAAGAAACCTTCTCGCCAGTCGCGATGCTGAAATCCATCCGCATACTCCTATCCATAGCTGCAGCTCTCGACTATGAGATCTGGCAAATGGATGTCAAGACAGCCTTTCTGAATGGCAATCTTGACGAGCGCATTTACATGGCTCAACCAGACGGTTTCGTGGATAAAGGTCAAGAGACCAAGGTTTGTGAGTTGCTTAAATCCATTTATGGACTAAAGCAAGCATCTAGGTCATGGAATATTAGATTCAATGAAACTGTAAAGAGCTTCGGCTTTGAATAGTCAATAGATAAGCCTTGTGTTTACAAGTTAATACACGAAGGCAAAGTTGTGTTTCTGGTACTATATGTCGATGATATACTACTCATTGGTAATGACGTGGGTAAGTTATCTGAGGTTAAGGTCTGGCTGGCAAAGCAATTCGATATGAAGGATCTAGGAGAAGCTGCATACATTCTGGGAATCCAAATCTTTCGAGATAGGAAAAACCGGACCCTGTCGCTCTCTCAAGCATCTTATATTGATAAGGTGATGGATCGCTTCTCGATGCAAGACTGCAAGAGGGGTCAAACACCCTTTAGGCATGGAGTTTCACTCTCTAAGGACCAGTCTCCCAAGACTGCACAAGAGATTGAAGACATGAGGAAAATTCCTTACGCCTCTGCCGTAGGAAGCCTCATGTATGCTATGCTTTGCACCCGACCTGATATATGTTTCGCCGTTGGCGTAGTTAGTCGTTTCCAATCCAACCCTGGACCCGAGCACTGGATTGCTGTTAAGCATGTTCTTAAGTATCTTCGAAGAACTAGGAACTTGATGCTTACATACTCAGGTACTGACCTGACTATGACGGGATATACCGACTCCGATTTTCAAGCGGATAAGGATTCCAGGAAATCCACTTCGGGATCTGTGTTCATCCTTAATGGTGGAGCTGTCGTGTGGAGGAGTATTAAGCAATCCTGCATTGCTGACTCCACAATGGAAGCAGAATATGTGGCTGCTTGTGAAGCATCCAAAGAGGCTGTATGGCTTAGAAAGTTCCTTAACTATTTGGAAATTGTTCCAAACGTCGACGAGCCCATGACCCTTTATTGTGATAGTAGTGGGGCTGTCGCTAACTCAAAGGAACCTAGAAGCCATAAGCGCTCTAAGCATATTGAGAGGAAATACCATTTGATTCGAGAGATCGTGCAGCGCGGAGACGTGGAAGTGAAGAAGATCTCAACGGTGGACAACCTCGCAGATCCATTCACCAAGGCCCTAGCGAACAAGGTCTTCGACCAACATCGTGAGGGATTAGGCATGAAGGACTACACACACCTTCTTTGAGTCAAGTGGGAGTTTGTTGTCAATGGTGCCCACAAGAAGAGTTGTAGTCTTTATTTTGAACATTTGATGTAATAAAGTCTCATGAAGACTCTTGCTTGTAATTGCCTATTCATTCATTAATAAAGTTGAAACGTTCATTCAATCTTCCTTGTCTGAAGCTTTATGATAAAACCATAGTCTTTTAGTCCATAAACAAACTTAACAACTTACGAAGAGACAAATGTAGATTTGCATGAACAAACTCTTCGTAGTTTGCTTAAAACGATATATTCGCAATCTTAGGGTCAAAGGACTATTGACCTCAGTATGATTGTTAGAAGAATCTATGATGTCTGGTTATGAGGCATTGAGAGTTAGGAACTCTATAGTTCTTCTAGGTATCTTCCGAGGGTACTGAATTGACCAGTGCACTTCTAGAGACAAGATAAGAACAAATCATTTAACCTCTTATGTCTCGAAGTCACTATGTATGAATTGCATCATGCTTACCTTAATCCTGAAATGAGACATGCCATTTCACACCTTAGTATTCTCATTTGAGAAAGTCAAAGTTCGGACTCACTATGTGATTCCGAACAAGGCCTATTGGTGAAGTACTAAGTTGTGAGTCTGTCATGAGTAACTTTGTGAAGTTCTCATAGATATGGAATTCATGTACAAGATTGCTGAAATGCAATGTATGTCACCTCATGCTTTGTTCCTTGGAGTGTGAATAAATGAACTGGCCAGTGTCCAAACTGAGTCTTGACTCTTTTGGATGAAACAATGTGACTTGTTAGCTCCTCGTCAATACATTGTTTCTAACTTATTCACAAGCGACAAAGGAGTTGAGGGAATAACAGCTAGAAGGGTAAAATGGTAATTTAGTAAATCCCGACTAGCTGATGACATTCATGAAGGGTAAACATAGATAATATTCAGTGGATCCGCTCATCATAATTAGGTCGAATTCTTGAGTAGAAAATAAATTCATTTGAACCGAGAGATTTTCAGTGTCAGCTCTTTAGTGGAGTCAGTTGGCATTAAGCTAAACTTGGAAAAGGTTTGTGAACTTTTGAGTCCAAGTGTTTAGCTAAAGCTTTGTTCATTTGGGTCCATGAGGTCACTGTCACGAATCACATCGATAGGAATAGTTAAACTGGAAGCTAAGCCAAAACAAGAACGAAAATAGTTAAAAGGGTATTTTTGTCTTTTGAGACAAAGGATGAAATGAATGTCAATAAATTTTTTGACAAGGTCATTTTGTGACATGTTTCACTCGGCCATGACTTGATCATTGGGCCTTGTGAATTAATTTCGTTTCATGAGAATTTTATTGAAAATTCTTAATGGGCCTTTCTCATGTTGTCATGAACAAATGAAGAAGCTTCTAGAAGCTCCTTCTAGAGAGACTTGGGCGCCTACCCTAATAGAGAAATAGGAGAGTTTATTTTGTGCATAAATGTATTTAGATACTTGCCAAAAGAAAAAGAGGAAACAAATTTGCATAAGGATGCATAAGGGAATCGGCCACATTGAGAGAAAAGGCAAGCTTTGAACAAAATAGGAAACAAATCAAGGCTTCTAGAAGCCCTAGCTTGGCCGAGTGTCTCAATAGGAAAGAGAGGAATTTTGCTCATGAATATGTGATATTCTATAGAAGAGGAAACTACCTTATTGAAGGTGAGACCTCTCCTATAAATAGGAGCCTCATTTCCTCACAATTCATTCATCCAAGTTTAAGAGATTTGAGAGACTCTCTCTCTAGAACTTGGCCGAAGTCCTCTTCTCTCTCTCTCTAGTTTATTTTCGGTTTTCTCTTGTCTTGGCACCTAGGTCCTCACTTGACCTAGTCTTTAGCTCTGCGACTTTGAGACTCGTTCTTAAGTCGTAGTGTTTAAAAGTGCCCACTCACTGATTCCTTCTTTTCGAGTGATTTAGTGATAGAAACTTTCATGGTTGCTCGAGTTGCCGAGGAAAGAAAGAGAGACGTGCTGCGAGGGGAGACGAGCGTTGCGACTTTCCAAAAGCTTCTACAAGGTTCAAGCTTCAAGAAAGGTTAGTAACTTTAATAAGCTCATATTAGTTTTTATTTACATGCACATGCTCTTGTCTAGGTTAGTAAAAACTAGTTTTACTTAAAAAGAAAATTTTTAAAATTCCGCCGCTTAACGAAGCGTTAAACTTTTTCTCAAACCCTAGATCGATTCCAACACTAAAATGCCATTCGACATGTGTTTGGGCTGGAACTGGACCAAGGCCCATTTCATAACACGTCGTTGTTTTGATTCTCGCCAGTTTCCTCAACATGCAGACGGTTTGGTTTTCAAGAATGTTAGGGAAGTTACTCATTTTGAAAATTCTCTGAAGCTTCATTCGAAAAATTGGTTGTATTTCGCTTTCAAAATTCCTGATATTTGTGTAACCACCTTGTCTGACAGTTATTTGTGTAAGGGATTTATTGATAATTTCCTCAAGATGGTTGGTAAAAGAAGTGGAATTAGGACTACAGGGTCCGAAAAGAAGAAAAAGAAGAGAAAAAGGAAGAGCACTAACGCGAGAAAGCCTGTCGTTGTCTCAAAAAAGAAGAAGAAGATGAAACCTGTGAAGATGGGTTTGAATAAGAAGAAGTTGAAAGCGAAATCTGTTGAGCGGGATCCCCCTGACATTCTGAGAGATATGGAGGATGAAGAGGAAGAACCTGCTCATCTTGAGAGCCTGTCCCTTGCTTCCAGGAAATCAGTTGGGGGTCAAAAACTTCCAAACGATGTTCTCCTTGCTGCTATGGATAATGTCTCCTTCCATGAGGCAGTCTGTGTCGAAAAATAGAGGTACGTGTATCACGAAACTGTGTTTCCTGAGAAGGAGTTGTCTAAGGAAGCTCTGAAAATTGATGTCATCATGGAAATCCTGCACGATGCCCAACTCATCAAGACTGTTTATGGGATCGGCCCGTATTCTCTTAAACTGGTGAAAGAGTTCCTTGTGAATCTTTCTGCTGCAATCGACCATCCCCATCACCCTGAGTTTGGCAAAGTCTTTGTTTTGTAGGAATTGATCTAGGGTTAAGAAAAAGTTTAACGCTTCGAGCAAGCGGCGGAATTTAAAAATTTTCTTTTAAACAAGTAAAACGATTTTACTAACCTAGACAAAGCGCAAGTACATGTAAATCAAAACTATTATGAGCATTAAATAATATACTAACCTTTGAGAAGCTTGAACGTTGATGAGCCTTCGGAAGGTTGAAGCGTTCGTCTCCCCTCGCAGCACGTCTCTGTTCTTTCCTCGGCAACTCGAGCAACCACGAAAGTTTCTATCACAAAAATCACTCAAGAGAAAAGGAATTAGTGAGTGGGTACTTTTAAACACGACGACTCGAGAACAAGTCTCAAATTAGAAGAGCTAAAAATGCTACGCCAAATGAGGACCTAGGTGCCAAAACAAAAACGAAAGAAAACTATAGAGAGAGAGAGAGAGGAGAAGTCGGCCAAGGAAGAGAGAGAATCTCTCAATCTCTAAAACTTGGGATGAATTGAAATGAGAAGAATGAGGCCTGTATTTATAGGAGAGACTTTTATCTTCAATAATGTAATTTCATCTTCTATAGAATATCACATATTAATGAGCAAAATTGCCTCTTTCTCTTTCTCATTTGGGCAGCCAAGAGAGCTTCTAGAAGGCTTGGATTTGTTTCCTCTTTTGCTCTGTTGCCTTGTTTGGCCGATATCCTATTTCCTCATAGAGGAAATTTGTTTCCTCTTTTTCTTTTGGCAAGTATCTTCATACATTAATGCACAAAATAAACTCTCTTTCTAACTATGGGTTGCACAAATTTTGTCTCCCTTTCCCTTGGTTTGGACGGCCAAAAAGCCTTCTAGAAAGGCTTTCTAGATTTTTCTTTACTTGTTCATGACAACATAAGAAAAGCCCATTAAGAATTTTCAAATAAAATTCCATGAAATGAAATTAATCCACAAAGCTCAATGAACTTATCATGGCCAAGTATTAATATGTCATCATATGACATTAACAAAAAATATATTACATTCATTTCTTGCTATGTCCAAAAAAACAAAATTACCATTTTGACAATTTTCGTAAAACTTGTCTCGTTCTTGTTTTGACTTAGCTTCTAGTTTAACTATTCCTACTCGATATGATATTTGTGATAGTGACCTCATGGATCCAAATGAACAAAGCTTGAGCTAAAAAACTTGGACTCAAAAGTTCACAAACCTTTTCCAATTTTTTAGCTCAATGCCAACTGACTCCACTAAAGAGTTGACACTGAAAATCTCTCGGTTCAAATGAATTTATTTTCTACTCAAGAATTCAACCTAATTGTAATGAGTGGATCCATTGAATATTATCTATGTTTACCCTGCATGAATATCAATAGCTAGTCGGGATTTACAAAATTACCATTTTACCCTTCTAGCTGTTATTTCCTCAACTCCTTTGTCGCTTGTGAATAAGTTAGAAACAATGTATTAACGAGGAGCTAACAAGTCACATTGTTTCATCCAAAAGAGTCAAGACTCAATTTGGACACTGGCCAGTTCATTTATTCTCATTCCAAGGAACAAAGCATGAGGTGATATACATTGCATTTCAGCAATCTTGTACATGAATTCCATATCTATGAGAACTTCACAACGCTACTCATGACATCTTCACAACTTAGTACTTCAGCAATAGGTCCTGCTCGGAATCACATAGTGAGTCTGAACTCTGACTTTCTCAAATGAGAATACGTAAGTTGTGAAATGGCATGTCTCATTTCAGGATTAAGAGGTTAAATGGTTTCTTCTTGTCTTGTCTCTAGAAGTGCACTGGTCAATTCAGTACCTTCGGAAGATACCTAGAAGAACTATAGAGTCTCCAACTCTCAATGCCCCGTAACCAGACATCATAGATTCTCCTAACAATCGTACTGAGGTCAATAGCCCTTTGACCCTTAGATTGCGAATATATCGTTTTAAGCAAACTATGAAGAGTTTGTTCATGCAAATCTACATTTGTCTCTTCGTAAGTTGTTAAGTTTGTTTATCAACTAAAGACTAAGGTTTTATCATAAAGCTTCAAACAGATAAGGAAGAATGAATGAACTTTTCAACTTTTTATTAATGAATAAGCAATTACAAGCAAGAGTCTTCGTGAGACTATATTACATCAAATGTACAAAAATAGACACTACTACTCTTCTTGTGGGCACCAATGACAACAAACACCCACTTGACTCAAAGAAGATGTGTGGTCCTTCATGCCTAATCCCTCTCGATGTTGGTCGAAGACCTTGTTCACTAGGGCCTTGGTGAATGGATCTGCCAGTTGTCCACCATTGAGATCTTCTTCACTTCCACATCTCCGCGCTGCACGATCTCTCGAATCAAATGGTATTTCCTCTCAATATGTTTAGAGCGCTTATGGCTTCGAGGTTCCTTTGAGTTAGCGACAGCCCCACTATTATCACAATATAGAGTCATGGGCTTGTCGACGTTTGGAACGACTTCCAAATACTTAAGGAATTTTCTAAGCCATACAGCCTCTTTGGATGCTTCACAAGCAGCCACATATTCTGCTTCCATTGTGGAGTCAGCAATGCAAGATTGCTTAATACTTCTCCACACAACAGCTCCACCATTAAGGATGAACACAAATCCCGAAGTAGATTTCCTGGAATCCTTATCCGCTTAAAAATCGGAGTCGGTATATCTCGTCATAGTCAGGTCAGTACCTGAATATGTAAGCATCAAGTTCCTAGTTCTTCGAAGATACTTGAGAACATGCTTAACAGCAATCCAGTGCTCGGGTCCAGGGTTGGATTGGAAACGACTAACTACGCTAACTGCGAAACAGATGTCAGGTCTAGTGCAAAGCATAGCATACATGAGACTTCCTACGGCTGGGGCGTAAGGAATTTTTCTCATGTCCTTAATCTCCTGTGCAGTCTTGGGAGACTGGTCCTTAGATAGTGAGACTCGATGCCTAAAGGGTGTTTGGCCCTTCTTGGAGTCTTGCATCGAGAAGCGATCCATCACCTTATCAATATAAGATGCTTGAGAGAGCGACAGAGTCCGGTTCTTCCTATCTCGAAAGATTTGGATTCCCAGAATGTACGCGTCTTCTCCTAGATCCCTCATATCGAATTGCTTTGCCAGCCAGACCTTAACATCAGATAACTTACCCACGTCATTACCTATGAGTAATATATCATCGACATATAGTACCAGAAACACAACTTTACCTTCGTGCATTAACTTGTAAACACACGGCTCATCTATTGATTGCTCAAAGCCGAAGCTCTTTACAGTTTCATCGAATCTAATATTCCATGACCTATATGCTTGCTTTAGTCCATAAATAGACTTAAGTAACTCACAAACCTTGGTCTCTTGACCTTCTTCCATGAAACTGTCAGGTTGAGCCATATAAATGCGCTCGCCAAGATTGCCATTCAGGAAGGCCGTCTTGACATCCATTTTCCAGATCTCATAGTCGAGAGCTGCAGCTATGGATAGAAGTATGCAGATGGATTTAAGCATCACGCCTGGCGAGAAGGTTTCTTCATAGTCAATCCCTTCATGTTGGGCATAACCCTTAGCCTAAAGTCGTGCTTTGAACGTCTCGACGTTCCCATCCGGACCCATTTTCTTCTTATATATCCACTTACGCACTACGGGTTTAATCCCTTCAGGAAGGTCTACAAGTTTCCAGACTTTGTTGACATACATCGAGTGCATTTCAACTTTCATGGCGTCAAGCCAAAGGTTTGATTCAGAACAAGCCATTGCTTGGCTATAGGAAACAGGGTCATCCATGTCGGAGACAGCTACAAGAGTGTCTCCATAAGACATGTACCTGTCTGGCTTTTGAGTAGCCCTCCCACTACGTCTAAGTACTACTTGACGAGATTCTGATGAGTTAGGTTGTGTTTCAGTTGGGGTAAGAACAGTTCTTACAGATGAGGTAGAAGCTTCCTCACCCAACTTTTCTTCAAGCACAATTTTGCTTCTAGGTTTCACATCGTTCATGAAGTCCTCCTCAAGGAAACGAACATTCGTGCTAACGAAAGTCTTGTCATCCTCGAGACTATAGAAAGTAAAACCTTTGGTTTCCATTGGATATCCAACGAACAGACACAATTCTGACCTACTAGCCAACTTGCTAGTCTTTTGCCTCAGCACGTGTGCGGGGCAACTCCAAATTTTGATGCGGCCAAGATATACTTTACGGCCAGTCCATCGTTCATAAGGAGTACCAGGAACCGTTTTGGATGGAACTTGGTTCAGAATGTAAGCGGCTGTTTCGAGGGCATATCCCCAAAAGGAAAGAGGGAGTGATGAGTAACTCATCATTGATCTAACCATCTACATAAGAGTTCGGCTTCTTCTCTCTGACACTCCGTTTTTTTAGGTGTGCCAAGTGCGGTAAGCTGAGAGGCGATACCTTCTTCTTTAAGAAATTCATCGAACTCTCCTGACATATACTCACCACCTCGATCGGATCGAAGGGTTTTTATCACTTTGCTAGTTTACTTTTCCACTAAAGCCTTGAAGACCTTAATTACGTTAAAGGTCTCAGATTTGTGTTTGAGCAAATAGACAAAACCGTATCTTGAGTAATCGTCAGTGAATGTAATAAAGTATTCGTATCCACCACGTGCCTGTTGACTGAGCGGACCACATACATCAGAATGTACTAGTTCCAGCAACTCAGTGGCTCTTCGACCCTTATCGGAGAAAGGTCGCTTAGTCATTTTTCCTTCAATGCAAGAGTCACAAGTAGGTAGTGAACCTATTGCAGAGGCTTGGAGTGGACCGTCCCTCACAAGTCTCTTAATCCTATCTAGACTGATATGACCAAGCCTTAAGTGCCATAGATAAGTTAATTTTATTAGATCGGAGGAATCAGATAGTTTGATCCTCTTTGGCTCCCTCACTAGATCATCATCTATTTCGGTGTCTAATAGAGAAGGTTGAGTGGGATAGATGTAGAAAAGAGCATTCTTCATACATGCATCAGTGACAAACGAATTATCAGGAAACGAAATACGAACTTCATTGTTAATGAACTTTAAACAATAATCTTGCTCAAGAAGACGAGCAACGGATATTAAGTTCTTCCCAAAGGTAGGAACAAAATAAACATTATTCAAGTTTAAATTGCGGTCTTCAAAAGACAGCGTCACAGAAACCACAGCCTTCGCAGACACCAGGCTCCCATCACCCCATTTAAAACAGAAGTCGCCTTCCTCTAAGCTTTTGGTTTTCTTGAATCCACGTTGATACATTATCAGCTACTAAGCATGCTTCGGTAATTAGTACAATACTATGTTCCTTTGCTTTGAGATAGGCAGGACAGTTCATTTTATCGGCCTTGTGTGGTCTCTTCTTAGATCCAGAGGTGGAGACTTTATGCTTAGTAGCATGTGCCTCTCTTTGATTCCTCTTTCTCTTAGTGAGACCTTCACCAGTGTGAAGCTCCTTCATAAGCTCGGTAACAATGTACTCTAGCTTGTTCATGGAGTAGTTCAGCATAAAGGTATCAAGAGACTCGGGGAGAGTTTCTAAGATCATATCTATGATATTATTCCCATCAATCTCAGATCCTAGGATTTCCATTTAATTTAGGTAACTAATGATCAGCATCATATGGTCCCTAACAGGAGTCCTAGCCTTCATGCAACGGTTCATAAACTGTCGGACCGCTTGTTGCCTAGCCTGACGCCCTTTCATCTCATGGAGATTGTAGAGCATGTCGGCAGCAGTCTCCATAACACGACGTTGTTGTTGCAACACATTGTTCATCGATGCTAAGATATAGCACGTCACAATCTCATCGGATCGAAGCCAGGCCGCCAAGGCGACTTTTTCCTCTTGTGTCGAATCATCATTCGTTTGAGGACGGGGAGTGGTGAGTACCCATTTGTGCTAGTTAATGGTAAGGACAATGTCGAGGTTACGTTTTGAATCTACGTAGTTTTCGTTTTCGAGTTTGTTTGAGGAAAGGATGATTGAGAGACGGTTGAGAGACATGTTGCTTAATTAAGTTGAAACAAGTTTATGATTAGTATTTGGTTTAGGTTTTAAGTTTTTTTAAGACATGATAAAATCCAAAGGTGTTATAAACCAAACGATAATTTACTCCCTCAAGAGAAGGCCGCAAAAAATCTCCATTTATAAGTAAATGACACATCATTAATGCTTAGCCAAGATGTCAATACACCAATTTTGACTAGCCACCTTTTAAATTGGTTTGATCACTCACATCATTTCGCAGTGCCTCAAGGGAGGATTACTAGGGATTGAGTCTAAGTGTGCAACCAACCACTTAGTCCAAAAGATCAACTTTGGAAAAACAATCGCCCAAGAGGAGGCCTTGTCTTCATCGTCTCACTCTCGGACGTAGCTCATTGAGCAATGATTGAAGCAAAAACGCCATAGAGTACTTCGATTGGAGAGAGGGCCACAAGAGTGACTCATAGTCTCACGTTAATTACTTCTCTCATTAGTGTTGGGGATCTTGGGTTACAAACAATAAGTATAACCCTCCCACTTAGTTTATGGAGTTGGTACATCGACTCTTATAAGTTCGGAAACAGATTTCCTATTTATAGAGCGATAGAGTGGACAACTAGAAAAGAATCCTAGAGGTTCATGTTCAGAACTGTGTTAGTGCATAAAGGTACAAGGTACATACTCAGATCTTTTCCTATTTTCTATTCGGGAAAGTGCATGAGGGAAGTGTGAACTTCAACTCACACGAACACTTGAAAGTTTGAGATTACACATCTTTATTTTTCGGCTTGTCTACGAAGAGACCTCCGACTTAAATTTTCAAGAACATATAAATTTTGAACATATGTGATATAGATATAAGTTTGAAAACATTTTGAAAACTTATTTGATTTGGATGACAAAATATTTTCAATTTCAATTAAACTTTCAAAAATCAAAACATTTTAATCTTTCACATTATGTTTATAATCTTATAAAAAAAAAAATTCTCAAGAAAATTTTCTAAATAGAGTTCTATAACTCATGGTAGTGGGGCTGAAAATCCGGATTTCTAAAAAATTGGACTTTCGGAACAGCCGCGTACCTCGGAGTAAAATCACCATAACTGGCGGATCCGATGTCCTTTTGACCCGAAACCAATTGCATTGGAAAGAGGACAAACAGACCTTTATGTTGATTTAAGATTCATTAAATTTAGAATTATTTGTTGAGAGTTATGGCACTTTTACTGCAGGTTTTCTCGAGCTCGAAGAAAACTGGAAATAATTAAAGGTCGGACTTTGAGTGCGAAAAAGAATCGAGTCTAACGGAACATTTTAGGAAGTTGTTAAAGCTTTTATTTGTGTTTTATTCACATGGTAATAACATGTTATAAAAGAAATAACAACAAGCATAAAATGAATCTAGTAAATAAAAGAAACTAGTAAGAAAAGAAAACTAGTCACAAAAATTTACTCGAAAAATTCTCAAACTTAAAAACACGTTTTTCAATATAAAAAATTAAAAACTTTCAGAACTGATTCTAATGTGTTTTAATAACATCCCAAACTCATAGAAAATCAACATGATTTTTAATTTAAAGGCATGAGCAATAAATTAAAAAAAAATATAAGAAAACAATTCTAACTTGTCACAAAATTAGTAAACTTTCGAAAACGATTTTCAAGGTCATAATTTTAATTACATGTATATGCATATCTTTGATCATAGATCGAATACCATTTGTTGGAATTGATCTAGGGTTAAGAAAAAGTTTAACGCTTCGATCAAGCGGCGGAATTTAAAAATTTTCTTTTAAACAAGTAAAACGATTTTACTAACCTAGACAAAGCGCAAGTACATGTAAATCAAAACTATTATGAGCATTAAATAATTTACTAACATTTGAGAAGCTTGAACGTTGATGAGCCTTCGGAAGGTTGAAGCGTTCGTCTCCCCTCGCAGCACGTCTCTCTTCTTTCCTCGACAACTCGAGCAACCACGAAAGTTTCAATCACTAAAATCACTCGAGAGAAAAGGAATTAGTGAGTGGGCACTTTTAAACACGATGACTCGAGAACAAGTCTCAAAGTCGAAGAGCTAAAAACGCTAGGTCAAATGAGGACCTAGGTATGAAAACAAAAACGAAAGAAAACTATAGAGAGAGAGAGAGAGGAGAAGTCGGCAAAGGTAGAGAGAGAAGCTCTCAATCTCTAAAACATGGGATGAATTGAAATGAGAAGAATGAGGGCTCTATTTATAAGAGAGGCTTTTACCTTCAATAAGGTAGTTTCCTCTTCTATAGAATATCACATATTAATGAACAAAATTGCCTCTTTCTCTTTCTCGTTTGGGCGGCCAAGAGAGCTTCTAGAAGGTTTGGATTTGTTTCCTCTTTTGCTCTCTTGCCTTGCTTGGCCGATTTCCCTATTTCCTCATAGAAGAAATTTGTTTCCTCTTTTTCTTTTGGCAAGTATCTTCATACATTAATGCACAAAATAAACTCTCTTTCACACTATGGGTTGCACGAATTTTGTATCCCTTTCCCTTGGTTTGGACGGCCAAAAAGCCTTTTAAAAAGGCTTTCTAGATTTTTCTTTACTTGTTCATGACAACTTAAGAAAAGCCCATTAAGAATTTTGAAGTAAAATTCCATGAAATGAAATTAATCCACAAAGCCCAATGAACTTATCATGGCCGAGTATAAATATGTCATCATATGACATTGTCAAAAAATTTATTGACATTCATTTCTTGCTATGTCCAAAAAGACAAAATTAGCCTTTTGACAATTTTCGTAAAACTTGTCTCGTTCTTGTTTTGACTTAGCTTCTAGTTTAACTATTCCTACTCGATATGAATTGTGACAGTGACCTCATGGATCCAAACGAACAAAGCTTGAGCTAAAAAACTTGAACTCAAAAGTTCACAAACCTTTTCCAATTTTTTAGCTTAATGCCAACTGACTCCACTAAAGAGTTGACACTGAAAATCTCTCAGTTCAAATGAATTTATTTTCTACTCAAGAATTCAACCTAATTGTAATGAGTGGATCCATTGAATATTATCTATGTTTACCCTTCATGAATATCATCATCTAGTCGGGATTTACAAAATTTCCATTTTACCCTTCTAGCTGTTATTTCCTCAACTCCTTTGTCGCTTGTGAATAAATTAGAAACAATGTATTAACAAGGAGCTAACAAGTCACATTGTTTCATCCAAAAGAGTAACGACTCAATTTGGACACTGGCCAGTTCATTTATTCACATTCCAAGGAACAAAGCATGAGGTGATATACATTGCATTTCAACAATCTTGTACATGAATTCGATATCTATGAGAACTTCACAAAGCTACTCACGACATTTTCACAACTTAGTACTTCACCAATAGGTCCTGCTCGGAATCACATAGTGATTCCGAACTCTGACTTTCTCAAATGATAATACTTAAGCTGTGAAATTGCATGTCTCATTTCAGGATTAAGGCAAGCATTATGCAATTCATACTTAGTGACTTCGAGACATAAGAGGTTAAATGGTTTGTTCTTATCTTGTCTCTAGAAGTGCACTGGTCAATTCAGTACCTTCGGAAGATACCTAGAAGAACTATAGAGTCTCCAACTCTCAATGCCCCATAACCATAAATCATAGATTCTCCTAACAATCGTACTGAGGTCAATAGTCCTTTGACCCTTAGATTGCGAATATATCGTTTTAAGCAAACTACGAAGAGTTTGTTCATGCAAATCTACATTTGTCTCTTCGTAAGTTGTTAAGTTTGTTTATGGACTAAAGACTAAGGTTTTATCATAAAGGTTCAAACAGACAAGGAAGAATGAATGAACTTTTCAACTTTTTTATTAATGAATAAGCAATTACAAGCAAGAGTCTTCGTGAGACTATATTACATCAAATGTACATAAATAGACACTACTACTCTTCTTGTGGGTACCATTGACAACATCTTTGTGGTCACTGCTTTGATGTGTCCTCTTCAGTGATCAATGATTACTTGGACAAGGGCTTCACACTTGGACTTCCTTTTGGAGAGAGTCTCAATAGTCTTTTTGAGAACTTCAATCTCCTCAAGGAGTTCTTTCAGCACATTCCTCTGAACCTCTTCAGTTATTGAACTCAAATTCAGTTTGCTCCCAGAGATGTCAGATGTTGCGACTGAAGGTCTGACAAGGTCACGAGCATGTTTCCCCTCAAACAATTTGTGACTGAAGTTGAGAACACCAGGTTGTTTGCCCGCCACATCTGTACTTCGCAAAATATTCTTGTTTTGCTTGAGCAGGATACCAGTGATGAGGGAAGGGAAACCTATGGGAAGCTTCACTACAAACGACTTGGCCTGTTTTGCCAAGTGATCAAGGACAAATTCACCAAAATAAAAGGAGGAACAGGTACCTATCTGGTAGATTAGGCGTGCCAGATCCGCCTTGATATTAGACCCATGAGAATAGGGTGCCGAATTGGTGATGCATGCGATAGAGAATGAAGTATTTGGCAGTGAGATCAGAGGATGGCAGCATTCCGTTGGATGGCCAGACTTTGGTTTCGTCACCAGTAATCTCTTGAGCAATGATGTCCAGAGAGGGTACACGATCAGCAGTAATGATTTTCCCTCGACCAAGGAACTCGTTGATAACACCAGGAGAGATCTCAAAACAGTGTCCTCTGACGAAGACCTTTCTGAATTCTGCATCATCTGGAACATCGAAGGACAAGGAGAGGTTGACGATGAATTCCTTCACCAAAGCATACCCCTATGCTGGTAACAGTCCTGAGTATCTCAGCATCATGCAAAAGCTCTATGATAGCATCGATCTTCGGAGCCTCAGCAGAGAATTCCTTTTCAGGAAAGATGGCACGGTGATACACATACCTCCATTTGAGGATACCTTCTTCCTTATGAAACGAGACATTGTCCAGAGGAGCAGCAGGGATATTCTTTGGGAGCTTTTGCCCTCCCACGGATCTCTTGTTCCCTATTCCAAGAGAAATCACCGATTCCTCTTCTTCAACATCAGGGACTTCGTCGATAGGAGACATAGGAGTCTCAGTAGGCTTCTTTCCACGTTTCTTTATCATGCCCATCTTTTCTTTCTTCTTCTTCTTTGCTGGGATGGGATCAACAGGAACACTTTCTTCCAGCAGCTTTCTCTTCCTCTTTCTCTTCTCCGACAGAAGAGTGGCAATACAGACGTCGTCATCTTTCTGGACTTTCTCTTTGAGAGAGGCAAGAATATCTTCCCCATCATCCTGACCTTGATCAGTCTCCCTCTCATGCCTCAGAGAAGAAGATGTTGGTGTTCGAATCGATCTAGGGTTAAAGAAAATAATTAACGCTTCGGGAAGCGGCGGAATTTTAAAAATTTTCTTTTACAAGTAAAAACGATTTTTACTAACCTAGACAAGTGCAAGTACATGTAATTAAAAACTAATATGAGCTAAGAAGATTACTAACCTTTCTTGAAGCTTGATCTTTGAGAAGCTCTTAGAAAGTTGCAACGCTCGTCTCCCCTCGCAGCACGTCTCTCTTCCTTTCCTCGGCACCTCGAGCAACCACGAAAGTTTCTATCACTAAATCACTCGAAATAAAGGAATTAGTGAGTGGGCACTTTTAAACACTACGACTTAAGAACGAGTCTTGAAGTCGCAGAGCTAAACACTAGGTCGAGTGAGGACCTAGGTGCCAAAACAAGAAAAATCGAAAATAAACTAGAAAGAGAGAGAGAGAGAGGAGTTCGGCCAAGTTCTAGAGAGAGAGTCTCTCAAATCTCTTAAACTTGGATGAATGAGATGTGTGGAAATGAGGCTCCTATTTATAGGAGAGGTCTCACCTTCAATAAGGTAGTTTCCTCTTCTATAGAATATCACATATTGATGAGCCAATTTCCTCTTTTTCCCTTTGAGATACTCGGCCAACACAAGCCTTCTAGAGGCCTTGATTTGTTTCCTTTTTTGTTCCTTTCTAGCCTTGGCCGATTCCCCTATTGCATCCTCATGCAAATTTGTTTCCTCTTTTTCTTTTGGCAAGTATCTTGATACATTTATGCACAAAATATTCTCTCTTCCTATGGGTATGTTGGGCGCCCATTATGTCTAGAAAAGGCTTCTAGAATTTTCTTCACTTGTTCATGACAACATAAGAAAAGGCCCATTTAGAATTTTCAATAAAATTCTTATGAAACGAAATTAATTCACAAGGCCCAATGATCAAGTCATGGCCGAGTGACCTTAAGTCATCAAATGAACTTGTCAAAAAAATTATTGACATTCATTTCATCCTTTGTCTCAAAAGACAAATATACCCTTTTAACTATTTTCGTTCTTGTTTTGACTTAGCTTCCAGTTTAACTATTCCTATCGATGTGATTCGTGACAGTGACCTCATGGACCCAAATGAACAAAGCTTGAGCTAAACACTTGGACTCAAAAGTTCACAAACCTTTTCCAAAGAGCTGACACTGAAAAATCTCTCGGTTCAAATGAATTTATTTTCTACTCAAGAATTCGACCTAATTATGATGAGCGGATCCACTGAATATTATCTATGTTTACCCTTCATGAATGTCATCAGCTAGTCGGGATTTACTAAATTACCATTTTATCCTTCTAGCTGTTATTTCCTCAACTCCTTTGTCGCTTGTGAATAAGTTAGAAACAATGTATTGACGAGGAGCTAACAAGTCACATTGTTTCATCCAAAAGAGTCAGGACTCAATTTGGACACTGGCCAGTTCATTTATTCACACTCCAAGGAACAAAGCATGAGGTGACATACATTGTATTACAGCAATCTTGTACATGAATTCCATATCTATGAGAACTTCACAAAGTTACTCATGACATTCTCACAACTTAGTACTTCACCAATAGGCCATGTTCGGAATCACATAGTGAGTCCGAACTCTGACTTTCTCAAATGAGAATACTAAGGTGTGAAATGACATGTCTCATTTCAGGATTAAGGTAAGCATGATGCAATTCATACATAGTGACTTCGAGACATAAGAGGTTAAATGGTTTGTTCTTATCTTGTCTCTAGAAGTGCACTGGTCAATTCAGTACCTTCGAAAGATACCTAGAAGAACTATAGAGTCTCCAACTCTCAATGCCTCATAACCAGACATCATAGATTCTTCTAACAATCATACTGAGGTCAATACTCCTTTGACCCTAAGATTGCGAATATATCGTTTTAAGCAAACTACGAAGAGTTTGTTCATGCAAATCTACATTTGTCTCTTCGTAAGTTGTTAAGTTTGCTTATGGACTAAAAGACTAAGGTTTTATCATAAAGCTTCAAACAAAGAAAGAATGAATGAACGTTTCAACTTTATTATTAATGAATAAGCAATTACAAGCAAGAGTCTTCGTAAGACTATATGACATCAAATGTACATAAATAGACACTACTACTCTTCTTGTGGGCACCATTGACAACAGTTGGAACATCTTTCAAGACATCTCCACTCAATCCCAAAATACCGCCAATAACATCACTGGGAGGGGGCTCTTGTTTACCGAGGAGAGAGTTCAAAGTTTCACTGTACCTTGGATTTTCATCAGAGGGAAGGGAGGTTTCAGGATTACCTTGCACAACTTCGTGAGGGCTTTCAATGGGAGACCTGCGGGTGGGGGTTTCTTCTTCAGCAGCAATGTCATCCTCTCTTCTTCCTTCAGATGAGCTACTGGAACTGACTTCTCCAGTAATGTCGGTGATAGAGGGAGAGGATTTCTTGAGCATGCCTTTCTTACGGCGGAGAGTGAGGGGTTTGTAGGAATAATTGATGACCCAGTGATTGCACCTCCGGCCTGACCATCGGTTCGCTCTCTGGATCTCAATCCTCAAACCCGGACACCGTGCTTGTTACTCTCCTGCCCAGGCTTCTTTGTCTTGACATCTTTCCCCCTCATTGTGGTTTTCTCTTTCTTAGAAGGAATGGTGGTGTTGATGCCGCTTCTGGTTCCAACCATTTTGAAGAGAATTTCAAGAAAACAGTCTTTCTCGAGAATGGAACCGTCTGCATGTATAAGAAACTGGCAAGGATCAACACGATGTCATGACATGGAATGGGCCTTGATCCATCTCAAGCCTAAACGAATAAAAAGTGGCATTTTAGGCCGGCAATATAGTCGAATGGGCCAACCAGAAAAATGGGCCCATGAGAAAACTTTCACGAAACACACATGAACATAAATCAGAGAAGTACCAGCTTTGAAAATATAGAGGATAAAACCAAAATTCCCTTAAAAATCCAGTAATTGCTATTGTTCAATCACACACAATCCTAGGGAGGATCTGAGATTTTCAAACCGGTTAGCATCAAAGGCCTTAGTGAAAATGTCTGCGAGCTGTTTTTCGGTGTGAATATATTCGAGTTTGATCTTTTTATCTTCCACAAGATCTCGAATGAAATGATGTCTGATCTCAATATGCTTGGTCTTACTGTGTTGAACTGGATTCTTTGAGATGTTGATGGCACTGATGTTGTCGCAGAATAATATCATGACATCTTATCCAACATCATATTCAGCAAGCATCTGTTTCATCCAGATGAGCTGAGTACAACTGCTCCCTTCAGCAATGTATTCAGCTTCAGCTGTGGGCAAGGAAATGTAATTTTTCTTCTTGCTGAACCAGGAGATAAGATTGTTTCCAAGGTAGAAACATCCACCAGAGGTACTTCTTCTATCAACCGTGCTACCTGCCCAGTCAGCATCACAGTATCCCACAAGCGTAGATGAGGTATCATAAGTATATAAAAGGCCAAAATCAGCAGTTCGCGAGATATACCTTACAATTCGCTTGGCTTGAGCCAGATGGCTAGCTTTGGGATTAGCTTGATATCGTGCACACACACCAATAGAGTAGGCTATGTCAGGTTGGCTGGCAGTGAGGTAGAGGAGACTACCAATGATACTCCTGTAGAGGCTTTGATCAACAGATTCACCAAGCTCATCCTTAGTGAGTTTAACATGAGTAGCGGCGGGGGTCCACTTGTGAGAAGATTTTTCCAAGCCAAACTTTTTCACAATGTTTTTAGCATATTTACTTTGAGAGATAAAGATACCATCATTCATTTTCCTGATCTGAAAGCCCAGAAAATAATTAAGCTCACCAACCATACTCATTTCGAATTCAGACTGCATTTGTCGTACATGAAGATCCACCATCTTGTTTGATATTCCTCCAAAGACAATATCGTCAACATATATTTGGGCTATCATGAGGTTGCCATCCTCCTTCTTTATGAACAGGGTTTTATCAACTCCCCCTCTGGTATAACCATTCTGCACAAGAAACTGAGTTAGTCTATCATACCATGCCCGAGGTGCCTGCTTTAGGCCGTAGAGAGCCTTTCTAAGCTTGTAGACATGTTGGGGAGAGTTGGGATCTACAAAGCCTTTAGGTTGGGCAACATAGACTTCCTCATTCAAGTACCCGTTGAGGAAAGCACTTTTAACATCCATCTGGAAAAGTTTAAAGTGGAGATGACAGGAGATGCCAAGCAAGAATCTTATGGCTTCTAGTCTCGCAACAGGGGCAAAGGTTTCATCAAAGTCCGCACCTTCCACCTGAGTATAACCCTGCGCCACAAGTCTAGCTTTGTTTGGAGTTATATTGCCATGCTCATCAGATTTATTTTTAAATATCCACTTAGTTCCAATGACATTAACATTTTCAGGTTTAGGAACTAGCTCCCAGACTTCATTTCTTTCAAACTGTACAAGTTCCTCTTGCATAGCATTAATCCAGTATTCATCATCAATAGCCTCATTCACATTCTTAGGTTCAATCTTAGAAACAAATCAGAGATTACCAATCATCTCCCGATAGTTTACAGGAGGTTTTGGGCGAGTCCTCATTCCTTCACTAATCTCGCCAATCACCTCATGAGCAGGATGATTTTTCTGAATTCTACTAGAAGGGATTCTTCGTTCAGCCACAGGAAGAGACTCCTCATCCGGAACAATGTCATCCACTTTGTCATCAGCATCAGTCCTGACATTAGTGTTCCCAGAGGAGATGTCGTCCAAAGAGTTCTCAGCATCTGTCCTTACATCTGTGTTACTAGGAAAAACTTCATCTTCATCATTAGTACTGATAAAAATAGCATGATCATCATTAACCACCACATTTATGGATTCCATCATAGACTTAGTGAGTTTGTTAAAAACACGATAGGCCCGACTATTTCTAAAGTACCCAAGAAAGATACCTTCATCACTTTTAGGATCAAATTTGCGCCGAGGATCCCTGTCAGCAAGGATATAACAAACAGAACCAAAGACATGGAAGTATTTCACATTGGGCTTTCTCCCCCTCCATATTTCATAGTGAGTGATAGTAGTACCTGGGCGAATAGTAACTCTATTATGAATATGGCAAGCTGTATTGAGAGCTTCAGCCCAAAAATGCGCTGAAATGTCTTTGGCCAACATCATCACTGTTGATGTCGATTTTTAGATCGATCAACAATCACAAATAATAAGTGTTGAGATAAAATACTTTGGAGGGATCTCACAAAGACGTCGTATAAGAAACAATTTAATAATAAATAACTATAATAGTACGCGAATATTAATTAATTTCATTGATCGTAAAAGGATTACAAATGGGGACGAGGTGACGAACTCAGTCAGACGAGCTCAAGACAATAAATACAAGTATATGAAATATGATTGGTTGAGAGCTGGGATCCTCATTTTGCGTGTGCAAAAATCGTCGTCTCCTCTTCTATTTATAAGCAAAATGGAACTTTCTAGCCGAAGACACGCGTTCATCGATCCACACTTCTCGTCAGGGCGGGAGCATCTCAGATCCGGTCTTCGCGGCGTGGTCTACTCTTTGACTGCTCGATTCTAGGAAGACGTGGTCGAGCTAGAGCCCTTCAACGAATTGCGGAATGTTGCTGGACTTGGGCCGATCTACTGAGATCGAACTAGGCCCATAGTTGATTATGTGGGCCGGTCTTTAAATGGATTATGGGCCTTGGTCGGGGCAAAGCCCACCTGAGATAATTATTTAGATAATTGAATTTTTAACCCCCACAATTAGCCCCCAAATATTTTGAAAATACTTCGAATATTTTGAAAATATTTAGCGCGAAAATTTCAAACCGCTTCGAGTTAAAAAAGGGGAATCAAATATCTAGGGCCACGTGGCACCTTGTGGAAACGTATCTCCATCACACGTGGCATAGCGCGACTGCACCTCGTAGGTCAAAGTCGAAGAGTCGGAAAATCTGTTGATATCTTCGCAGATATCTAGGAAGTATCTTTAATTTGATTCGACTTATTTTTCGTAATCATTAGATTTTTTCGGGATTTCGGTTAATAATGAAATGTATAAATAACCGGGCCAAAGAATCGCCATTTCTCATTTATATTCATCGTTTGCGGTTAAAAAAGGTAACTCTATCTCTTTCTAACTTCTCTCTTCTTTACTTCGATTCTCGAGTTCTCTCTCTAAGTTCTTTAAATTTGCTTAGACTTCGGCTATTTTCAACTCTCAGCTCGACTAACAAACTCAATCGAGCTCATAGATTTAGACACTTCGCCCGTAAAAAACCTTAGAACTAAATGTCGAGCTCGGGACTTCGCCCATCAGGGTCTCAACCCCTAGGAAACGAGGACATCTTATTACCCTCTGCTGTGACCTCGACCGACCTTAGGAGGATCCGTGAAAAATATCAGATTCCTCCATAAATAAATATCCTTCTTCCTCCTCCTGGGGCCACAGCCGATACCATCGTGGAGGGTTTCTGTTGTATATACGAGATCTGGCTAGAGAAATGTGGACTGAGATTTCCTATTCACCCTCTCTTATTCGACTTCGTCAAGACCTTGGGGTTGACCCTTCCCACTACTACAAATACAGTTTTCCGGTGCGGATCACTTTTGGGTGCGACTATTCGCACCTAAAAGTCGCACCAAAAAGACTTTCAGGTGCGACTAGTCGGACCCAAAACTCAATTAAGCGCTGGAAAATTTTCGCGAATTTTTTTGAATTTGGGTGCGACTAGTCGCACCCAAAAATATGTTATGACTATTGGGTGCGACTAGTCGCACCCAATACTTTCTCCAGAGTAATAGGTGCGACTAAGTCGCACCTAAATGCCCAAAAAATTTCGGCGGCCAAAACTTCCCCCTTTTTTTTTACAAATGTCATTGGGTGCGACTTTCTCGCACCCGAAATCACTAACACATGTCGCACCCAAATTCAAAAATCTGTATAAATTAAGCAGCAGCTCTCGGGTGGGTTTCATTCTCTCGCCAAAGACCCAAAAAAAAACTCCTGCGATTTCTCTCTCCGATTTCTCTCCTGCATTTGCTCCCACCCCCGTCGCCGCCACCACTCCGACCGCCACACTCTTCTCTCCTCCTTCTTCCTCTCTTCTACCTCGCGAGCTGTTGGCCGAACCCCTCCACCATCGCGCGCGCTCCAGTCGAGGAAGCAACACCTCCGCGAGCTCGCCGTGACCACCGCCCGAGAAAGAGACGCCGGGAAGGAGAGATAACACGCCGAGGAGTCCAAAATTCACGAGAATCTCGGTAAGAAAATCAAACCCGAAATGGATTTTGAGATCTAGGGTTCTGGGTTTTAATTTTTGGGGGTTTTGAATCCTAGTTGAATTCAGTGAAATTGGTTAGTATTATATGTTGTTTGGACTCGATTGTTGATGTTTATAGCTCGAATTTGTGGATTGAACTCGAATTTCCTTGGTTTGGTAGTGTTTTGGCCGAAAATCTCATGAACTAGGGTTAGTTTTGGGGCTTTTGGAATTTCTGCGTGTGTGTGTCCGTGTATGTGTGTTTATGGGTAATAGATTTGATTCTGACTCTTTGGCTCTCGGTTCTTCAATTACGATTTCACTGTGATTTTCAGGTTTTTGCTCGATAAGCCTCGCATTAAACCCATCACTGAAGATCCAACATTTGAAAAGAACCGTTACGTGGTATTGTCTGAAAAGGTTTAAAATTCCGGTGAGTGATTCAGAAATGTGATGTGATTCATATTGGTGGGAATTCAGTTTGTATTGTCTTGTCGCATTGGTATGGACTATGACTCGTGAAGTTTGAGGTTCTTGCTTCTTTGCTAGTACTGGTTCTGTAAAATATTGACTAAATGATGGCAAAAGCTCCATTCTGATAGTACTAGGTTCTTGAAGATATTAGGTTTATTTTTATCTAATTAATGCTTTGTGGATGCAAAACTGAACGAGCCAAACACCATTAAAGTTAAAATGCAATGGTTACGACCATTGATGTTTTGTCTGTAGACTATATATTATATTGAGTATTCTTAATTTTAACAGAGTTAAAAAAAACATTATTTGAAGCAGAGCTATCAGATATCCCGAGCGATAAGCCTGACCATGTGCGTGTATTAGTTTGTAATTTTTTTGTCGTTTTTCAGTCCCAACCAGTCCCG
The DNA here is from genome assembly GCF_054948205.1 of Urtica dioica subsp. dioica. NCBI lineage: Eukaryota > Viridiplantae > Streptophyta > Magnoliopsida > Rosales > Urticaceae > Urtica > Urtica dioica. The sequence continues at coordinate 21,181,078 of NC_142756.1, read as the reverse complement.
AGCTGCTGTCCGATCGACCCCGACCACGAGCCGCTGTCCCTGTGTGTCTACGTGACTCCGCACCCCTCGAATTGAGAGCCTCTCCCTCGTAATCAAGCCGGTTAGTCTCAGATTTTCGTATAGTATAATTAGTCTAATTGTTAATTAGTTAGGTAATTAAATAGTTTTTTATATGTATATATGTATTAATTAAAATTGTCAAATTGAAATTGTAATTAGTTTAATAATATGTTTAGGTTTTTTTATTTTTTTTAGTCCGAAAATTAGGGTTCATAATTGAGGGCTTTTGATTGTCTGGCTTTATTTTTGTGATTCCGTGGATTATGCTTAGGATTGAACTCGTGTTTGCTTGTTTTGCCTTTGGTTTCGTGAGACTAAGAGTTTTGATTTCTAATTTTTCTTAGTTTGGCCGAAAAATTGGAAAATGCAATTTGGGGTTTTCATGAGAAGCTTAAATCTCTGTCCGGGTTTTGTATTTTATTTGCTGAATTGGAGATTTAAATGTTTAGCTTAAGAATTCATGTTGATTATAGTTCGGGTTGCTTTGGGTCCGTGAAGTTAGAATTATGATATGTGATGAGTGTGTTCTTGTGGTTGTTTGTCGTGTTTCCGAGGTTGAAACGCAGGTACGAGGCGACGACGAGACTGTTCCAGGAGGTCGCCGAAGAGCAGCGAGGTACGATGGAGCTATGCCCAACTTTGGTGACGTGGGCAGCGGCTCGACAAGGCACCGAGAGGCTGCGGTGGAGACTCGGTGGCGTGGCGTAGACTTGAGGCAGCGAGTCCTCGAGGCTAGGACCGTTAGCTAGAGTCTAACTATAATCATGTATAATTAGTTGAAAAAAAAATGTAATTGTACAAAGTTAAACAGGTTGTGTAGTTTCGGGATTCACGTCGAGTGTCTCGGGTTAGCTTCGAGTTGTTGGTTAGAGATAAACCGAGAGTCGGTTTCCAATCATAGAATTCATATGAATAAAAAATAAATAAAAAAGTCTTAAAAAATAAACTATTTAGTTATTTGATTACATTTATAGAATTCAAAAGAATAAAAAATAAAAATAAAAAGTCTTAAAAAAATTATTGGGTGCGACTAGTCGCACCCATAAATTTGGCGGGTAGGCCAACGGGTGCGACTAGTCGCACCCAAAAACTTGGCGCGAAGGCCATTGGGTGCGACTAGTCGCACCCAAAGACTTGGCGCGAAGGCCATTGGGTGCGACTAGTCGCACCCAAAAACTTGGCGGGTAGACCAACGGGTGCGACTAGTCGCACCTAATGGCCTTCCCGCGGACTTTTTCGCACATCTTTTCTGACTTATGGGTGCGAATATGGGTGCGAAAATCCGCACCTAAAAGTCGCACCTAAAAGTCATGACCATCGGGTGCGACTAGTCGCACCCATGACCTTTAGGTGCGAACTTTCGGGTGCGACAAAGTCGCACCTAAAGTCGCACCTAAAGGTATCATTGGGTGCGACTTTCGACCTTTAGGTGCGAAAAAAGTCGCACCCAATGATGTTTTTTGTACTAGTGTCCCCATATGTGTCCGAACTTTGTTAGGATGGTGATGGGTCTAATTGTTGTGGCCCATGAGGAAAAAGTCGAGCTCACTTTGATGGATTTAGTCCGTCTTTGTGTAGTTAAGGCGAATTCAATACACGATCCGAAGTGTTTCTATTTTCGAGGGCTGCAGGCAGGGGAGTAATCTCGGGCCGGTCTTCGAAGGATATGTTTTGGGGAAGGCGATACTTTTACTTCGCTATAAACGAGTATTCGCTCGGGGATCGAGCTCGTTCTTTACCTCAAAGTGGGCGAGCTCGCCGAGTATGCATAAAATTTAGTTTATTCTATTTCTTTCTACCTGTGTTCTGTAGGTAGGTGAGATAAACTAACATTTATAAAACTTTGAAGAACGTTGATCCGACAAACTTGATCTCGCCGTTTCATATTAACCAAGTTCTCATCATTTTTTTTTTGTAATTAGTCATTGGAGACAACATGAATACTCCGATCAGCGCTCGTGAGGCGAGGAAGCAAAAGAAGGGGGGCGTTGCTTCGACTTCCACCCCAACCCCAACTGTTCCTGCAGACAATCCCGAGGTCGAAGTGAACGGAGGTCGTCTGCTGTCTTAGGTTCCAGTCGTTCTGGTATCTTCTGGCGAGGTACCTGAGTCGGCCGAGGTCGCTCCAACAGTCGTCCTGTTGTCAATGGTGCCCACAAGAAGAGTTGTAATCTTTATATTGTACATTTGATGTAATAAAGTCTCATGAAGACTCTTGCTTGTAATTGCTTATTCATTAATAAAAAGTTGAAACGTTCATTCATTCTTCCTTGTCTGTTTGAAGCTTTATGATAAAACATTAGCCTTTAGTCCATAAACAAACTTAACAACTTGCGAAGAGACAAATGTAGATTTGCATGAACAAACTCTTCGTAGTTTGCTTAAAACGATATATTCGCAATCTAAGGGTCAAAGGACTATTGACCTCAGTATGATTGTTAGAAGAATCTATGATGTCTGGTTATAAGGCATTGAGAGTTGGAGACTCTATAGTTCTTCTAGGTATCTTCCGAAGGTACTGAATTGACTAGTGCACGTCTAGAGACAAGATAAGAACAAACCATTTAACCTCTTATATCTCAAAGTCACTACGTATGAATTGCATCATGCTTACCTTAATCCTGAAATGAGACATGCCATTTTCCACTTTACGTATTCTCATTTAAGAAAGTCAGAGTTCGGACTCACTATGTGATTCTGAACAAGGCCTATTGGTGAAGTACTAAGTTGTGAGAATGTTATGAGTAACTTTGTAAGTTCTCATAGATATGGAATACATGTACAAGATTGCTGAAATGCAATGTATATCACCCCATGCTTTGTTCCTTGGAGTGTGAATAAATGAACTGGCCAGTGTCCAAATTGAGTCTTGACTTTTTTTTGGATGAAACAATGTGACTTTTTAACTCCTCGTCAATACATTGTTTCTAACTTATTCACAAGCGACAAAGGAGTTGAGGAAATAGCAGCTAGAAGGGTAAAATTGTAATTTTGTAAATCCCGACTACCTGATGATATTCATGAAGGGTAAACACTGATAATATTCTGTCGATAAACTCATTACAATTAGGTTGAATTCTTGAGTAGAAAATAAATTCATTTGAACCGAGAGATTTTCAGTGTCAACTCTTTAGTGGAGTCAGTAGACATTAAGCTAAACTTGGAAAAGGTTTGTGAACTTTTGAGTCCAAGTACTTAGCTCAAGCTTTGTTCATTTGGATCCATGAGGTCACTGTCACGAATCACATCGAGTAGGAATAGTTAAACTGGTAGCTAAGTCAAAACAAGAACGAAAATTGTCAAAAGGGTATTTTTGTCTTTTGAGACATAGCATGAAATGAATGTCAATAAATTTTTTGACAAGGTCATTTGATGACTTAATAATACCGGCCATGACTTGATCATTGGGCCTTGTGGATTAATTTCATTTCATAAGAATTTTATTGAAAATTCTTAATGGGTCTTTTTCATGTTGTCATGAACAAATGAAGAAGCTTCTAGAAGCTCCTTCTAGAATCAATATGGGCGCCCAACATACCCAAAGAAAGAGAGAATATTTTTTGCATAAATGTATCAAGATACTTGCCAAAAGAAAAAGAGGAAACAAATTTGCATGAGGATGCTTAAGGGAAATTCGGCCAAGGCATGAAGAGAACAAAAGAGGAAACAAATCCATGGGGTTCTAGAAGCCTATTTGCCCGTGTGACTCTAATGGAAGGAGAGCAATATTTGCTCATGAATATGTGATATTCAATGAAAGAGAAAACTACCTTATTGAAGGTAAAATCTCCCCTATAAATAGAGGTCTCATTACCTTCATTTTATTCATTCCACATAAGTTAGAGATTGAGAGCCTCTCTCTCTAGACCTTGTGGCCGCCCCTCTCCTCTCTCTCTCTAGTCAATTTCTTTTTATTGTTTTGGCACCTAGGTCCTCATTTGACCTAGAGTTTAGTTCTGCGACTTCAAGACTCGTTCTTAAGTCGTAGTGTTTAAAAGTGCCCACACACCAATTCCTTTTATTTCGAGTGATTTAGTGATAGAAACTTTTGTGGTTGCTCGAGTTCCCGAGGAAAGAAAGAGAGACGTGCTGCGAGGGAAACGAACGTTTTCAACCTTCCGAAGGCTCATCAACAATCAAGATTCTAAAGAGGTTAGTAAAGTTATTATGCTCATATTAGTTTTATTTACATGTGCTTGCACTTAGTCTAGGTTAGTAAAAACTGTTTTACTTGAAAAATAAAATTTTTAAAATTCTGCCGCTTAACGAAGCGTTAAACTTTTTCTTAAACCCTAGATCAATTCCAACAAATGCTATCAGAGCTATGGTCAAAGATATGCATGTACATGTATTTAAAAATATGAGCTTGAAAATCGTTTTCGAAAGTTTACTAATTTTGTGACAAGTTAGAATTGTTTTCTTAGATTTTTTTTTAATTTATTGCTCATGCCTTTAAATTAAAAATCATGTTGATTTTCTATGAGTTTGGGATGTTATTAAAACACATTAGAATCAGTTCTAAGAGTTTTTAATTTTTTATATTGAAAAACGTGTTTTAAAGGTTTGAGAAATTTCGAGTAAATTTTGTGACTAGTTTTCTTGTCTTACTAGTTTCTTTTATTTACTTGAATCGTTTTATGCATGTTGTTATTTCTTTTATACCATGTTATTACCTTGATAATAAAACACAAATAAAAGCTTTAACAACCTCCTAAAACGTTCCGTTACACTCGATTCTTTTTCGCACCTAAAAATGACCAAGCTTTAATTATTTCTTTTTCTTCGAGCTGGAGTAAAACCTGCAGTAAAAGTGGCATAACTCTCTACTCAGAAATCTAAATTTAATTATTCTTATATCAAATTAAAGCTCTGTCTGTCCTCTGTCCAATGCCACCAGTTTCAGGTCAAAAGGACATTGGAGCCGCCAGTTATGGTGATTTTACTTCGAGGTGCGCCGCTGTTCCGAAAGTCCAGTTTTTTAGAATTTCGGATTTTCAGCCCCACTACCATGAGTTATAGAACTCTAATGAGAAAAATTTCTTGAGCAAAAATGTTTTTCATAAGATTATAAACATGATGTGTAAGATTAAAATGTTTTGATTTTTGAAAGTTTAATTGAAATTGAATTTTACAAAACTAGTTTGAATCTTGAAAACCCGTTTTCGTTTTCAAACTAGAAAATATTTTGTCATCCAAATCAAATAAATTTTCAAAATGTTTTCAAAACTATATCTATATCACATATGTTCAAAATCTATATGCTCTTGAAAATTTGAGTGGGAGGTCTCCTTGTAGACAAAGCCGAAAAATAAAAAGATGTGTAATCTCAAACTTTCAAGTGTTCGAGTGAGTTGAAGTTCACACTTCCCAAATGCACTTTCCCGAAATAGAAAATAGGAAAAGATCCGAGTATGTCCCTTGTGCCTTTATGCACTAACACTGCTCTGAACATGAAAATCTAGGATTCTTTTCTAGTTGTCCGCTCTATCGCTCTATAACTAGGAAAACCGTTTCCGAACTTATAAGAGTCGATGTACCAAGTCCAAAAACTAAGTGGGAGGGTTATATTTGTTGTTTGTAACCCACGATCCCCAACACTAATAAAAGAAGCAATTAACGTGGGACTAAGAGCCGGTCTTGCGACCCTCTCTTAAATGGGAGTACTCCAAGGCGTTTTTGCTTCGATCATTGCTCAATGAACTACGTCCGAGAGTGAGACGATGATGACAAGGCCTCCCTTTGAGGGATTTTTTTTCAAAGGTGACCTTTTGGACTAAGTGGTTGGTTGCACACTTAGGCTCAATCCCTAGTAATCCTCCCTTGAGGTTCTGCGAACGGATGTGAGTGATCAAACCAATTTAAAAGGTGGCTGGTCAAAATTGATGTATTGACATCTTGGCTAAGCATTAATGATGTGTCATTTACTTATAAATGGAGATTTTTTGCGGCCTTCTCTTGAGGGAGTAAATTATCGTTTGGTTTATAACACCTTTGGATTTTATCAAGTCTTAAAGAAACTTAAATCCTAAACCAAAGACTAATCATAAACTTGTTTCAACGTTTATAAGCAACATGTCTCGCAAACATCCCTCAATCATCCTTTCCTCGAACAAACTCGAAAACAAAAACTACGTAGATTCGAAACATAACCTCGACATAATAGTTACCGTTAACAAGCACAAATGGGTATTCATCTCCCCGTGTCCTCCTCTGACGAATGATGATTTGACTCAAGAGGACAATGACGCCTTAGCGGCCTGGATTCGATCCGATGAGATTGTGAGGTGCTATATCTTAGCATCTATGAACAAGATGTTGAAAAAGCAACATCGTGACATCGAGACTGCCGCCGACATGCTCAACAATCTCCATGAGATGTTTGGAGGGCAAAGGCGTCAAACAAGGCAACAAGCATTCCGACAGTTTATGAATTGTCATATGAAGGCTAGGACTTCTCTTGGAGACTTTATGATACTGATCATTAGTTTTCTGAATAAAATGTAAATCCTAGGATCTGAGATTGATGGGAAAAGTGTCATAGATATGATCTTAGAAACTCTCCCCGCATCTCTTGATATCTCCAAGATGAACTACTCCATAAACAAGCTAGAGTACACTGTTGCCAAGCTTATGATGGAACTTCACACTGCTGTAGGTCTCACTAAGAGAAAGAGGAATAAAGGAGAGGCACATGCTACTGAGCACAAAGCCTCCGCCTCTAGAACAAAGAAGAGACCTCACAAGGCCGATAAAAAGAACTATCATGCCTATCTCAAAGCAAAGGAACATAGTATTGTACTAGTTACCAAACCATGCTTAGTAGCTGATAATGTATCAACGTGGATTCTTGACTCCGCTGCTACTAACTATATTTGCTGTTCCTTGAATGGTTTCAAGAAAACCAAAAGCTTGGAGGAAGGCGAGTTCTGTTTCAAATGGGGTGATGGGAGCCTGGTGTCTGCGAAGGCTGTGGGATCTGTGACGCAGTCTTTTGAAGACCGTACTTTAAACTTGAATAATGTTTATTTTGTTCCTACCATTGGGAAGAACTTAATATCCGTTTCTCGTCTTCTTGAGCAAGATTATTGTTTAAAGTTCATTAAGAATGGAATTTGTATTTCGTTTCCTGATAATTCTTTTGTCACTGATGCATGTATGAAGAATGCTCTTTTCTACATCTATCCCACTCAACCTTCCATCTTAGAGGATCAAACTTTCTGAATCCTCCGATCTAACAAAATCAACATACCTATGGCACTTAAGACTAGGTCATATCAGTCTAGATAGGTTTAAGAGACTTGTGAGGGACGGTCCACTCCAAGCCTCTACAATAGGTTCACTACCTACTTGTGAATCCTGCATAGAAGGAAAAATGACTAAGCGACCTTTCTCCGATAAGGGTCGAAGAGCCACTGAGTTGCTGGAACTAGTACATTCTGATGTATGTGGTCCGCTCAACCAACAGGCACGTGGAGGATACGAATACTTCATTACCTTCACCGATGATTACTCGCGATATGGTTTTGTCTATTTGCTCAAACACAAATCCGAGACCTTTAACGTATTTCATGTCTTTAGAGCTTTAGTGGAAAAGCAAACTGGCAAAGTGATCAAAACCCTTCGATCTAATCGAGGTGGTGAGTATATGTCTGGAGAGTTCGATGACTTTCTTAAAGAAGAACGTATCGCTTCTCAGCTTACTGCACCTGGCACATCTCAAAAAAATGGAGTGTCAGAGAAAAGAAACTGAACTCTTATGGAGATTGTTAGATCAATGATGAGTTACTCATCACTCCCTCTTTCCTTTTGGGGATATGCCCTCGAAACAGCCGCTTATATTCTGAACCAAGTTCCGTTCAAGACGGTTCCTGGTACTCCTTATGAACGATGGACTGGCCGTAAAGTGAATCTTGGTCGCATCAAAATTTCGGGTTGCCCCGCACACGTGCTGAGGCAAAAGACTAGCAAGTTGGGTAGTAGGTCAGAATTGTGTTTGTTCGTTGGATATCCAAAGGAAACCAAGGGTTTTACTTTCTATAGTCCCGAGGATGATAAGACTTTCTTTAGCACGAATGCTCGTTTCCTCGAGGAGGACTTTATGAAGAATGCCAAACCTAGAAGCAAAATTGTGCTTGAAGAAAAGTTTGGTGAGGAAGCTTCTACCTCATCTGTAAGAACTGTTCTTACCCCAACTGAAACACAACCTAACTCATCAGAATTTCGTCAAGTAGTACTTCGACGTAGTGGGTGGGCTACTCAAAATCCTGACAGGTACATGTCTTATGGAGACTCTCTCGTAGCCATCTCTGACATGGATGATCCTGTTTCCTATAGCCAAGCGATGGCTTGTTCTAAATCAAACCTTTGGCTTGACGCCATGAAAGTTGAGATGCACTCGATGTATGTCAACAAAGTTTGGAAACTTGTAGACCTTCCTGAAGGGATTAAACCCGTAGGGTGTAAGTGGATATACAAGAAGAAAAGGGGTCCTGATGGGAATGTCGAGACGTTCAAAGTACGACTTGTGGCGAAGGGTTATACCCAACAAGTAGGAATTGACTATGAAGAAATCTTCTCGCCAGTCGCGATGCTTAAATCCATCCGCATACTCCTATCCATAGCTGCAGCTCTCGACTATGAGATCTGGCAAATGGATGTCAAGACAGCCTTCCTGAATGACAATCTTGACGAGCGCATTTACATGGCTCGACCAGACGTTTTCGTGGAAGAAGGTCAAGAGACCAAGGTTTGTGAGTTGCTTAAGTCCATGTATGGATTAAAGCAAGCATCTAGGTCATGGAATATTAGATTCGATGAAACTGTAAAGAGCTTCGGCTTTGAACAGTCAATAGATGAGCCTTGTGTTTACAAGTTAATACACGCAGGCAAAGTTGTGTTTCTGGTACTATATGTCGATGATATACTACTCATTGGTAATGACGTGGGTAAGTTATCTGAGGTTAAGGTCTGTCTGGCAAAGCAATTTGATATGAAGGATCTAGGTGAAGCCGCGTACATTCTGGGGATCCAAATCTTTCGAGATAGGAAAAACCGGACACTGTCGCTCTCTCAAGCATCTTATATTGGTAAGGTAATGGATCGCTTCTCGATGCAAGACTCCAAGAAGGGCCAGACACCCTTTAAGCATGGAGTCTCACTCTCTAAGGACCAGTCTCCCAAGACTGCACAAGAGATTGAAGACATGAGGAAAATTCTTTATGCCTCTGCCGTAGGAAGCCTCATGTATGCTATGCTTTGCACTAGACCTGACATCTGTTTCGTCGTTGGCGTAGTTAGCCGTTTCCAATCCAACCCTGGACCCGAGCACTAGATTGTTGTTAAGCATGTTCTTAAGTATCTTCGAAGAACTAGGAACTTGATGCTTACATACTCAGGTACTGACCTGACTATGACGGGATATACCGACTCCGATTTTCAAGCAGATAAGGATTCTAGGAAATCCACTTCGGGATCTGTGTTCATCCTTAATGGTGGAGCTGTTGTGTGGAGGAGTATTAAGCAATCTTGCATTGCTGACTCCACAATGGAAGCAGAATATGTGGCTGCTTATGAAGCATCCAAGGAGGCTGTATGGCTTAGAAAATTCCTTAAGTATTTGGAAGTTGTTCCAAACGTTGACGAGCCCATGACCCTTTATTGTGATAACAGTGGAGATGTCGCTAACTCAAAGGAACCTCGAAGCCATAAGTGCTCTAAGCATATTGAGAAGAAATACCATTTGATTCAAGAGATCGTGCAGCGCGGAGACGTGGAAGTGAAGAAAATCTCAACGGTGAAAAACCTAGCAGATCCATTCACAAAGGCCCTAGTGAACAAGGTCTTCGACCAACATCGATAGGGATTAGGCATGAAGGACTACACACATCTTCTTTGAGTCAAGTGGGAGTTTGTTGTTAATGGTGCCCACAAGAAGAGTTGTAATCTTTATATTGTACATTTGATGTAATAAAGTCTCATGAAGACTCTTGCTTGTAATTGCTTATTCATTAATAAAAAGTTGAAACGTTCATTCATTATTCCTTGTCTGTTTGAAGCTTTATGATAAAAACATTAGTCTTTATTCCATAAACAAACTTAACAACTTGCGAAGAGAAAAATGTAGATTTGCATGAACAAACTCTTCGTAGTTTGCTTAAAACGATATATTCGCAATCTAAGGGTCAAAGGACTATTGACCTCAGTATGATTGTTAGAAGAATCTATGATGTCTGGTTATAAGGCATTGAGAGTTGGAGACTCTATAGTTCTTCTAGGTATCTTCCGAAGGTACTGAATTGACCAGTGCACTTCTAGAGACAAGATAAGAACAAATCATTTAACCTCTTATGTCTCGAAGTCACTACGTATGAATTGCATCGTGCTTACCTTAATCCTGAAATGAGACATGCCATTTCACACCTTACGTATTCTCATTTGAGAAAGTCAGAGTTCGGACTCACTATGTGATTCACAACAAGGTCTATTGGTGAAGTACTAAGTTGTGAGAATTTCATGAGTAAGTTTGTGAAGTTCTCATAGATATGGAATTCATGTACAAGATTGCTGAAATGCAATGTATATCACCTCATGCTTTGTTCCTTGGAGTGTGAATAAATAAACTGGCCAGTGTCCAAATTGAGCCTTGACTTTTTTTCGGATGAAACAATGTGACTTGTTAGCTCATCGTCAATACATTGTTTCTAACTTATTCACAAGCGACAAAGGAGTTGAGGAAATAACAGCTAGAAGGGTAAAATGGTAATTTTGTAAATCCCGACTAGCTGATGATATTCATGAAGGGTAACACTGATAATATTTTGTGGATCCACTCATTACAATTAGGTTGAATTCTTGAGTAGAAAATAAATTCATTTGAACCGAGAGATTTTCAGTGTCAACTCTTTAGTGGAGTCAGTGGACATTAAGCTAAACTTGGAAAAGGTTTGTGAACTTTTGAGTCCAAGTATTTAGCTCAAGCTTTGTTCATTTGGATCCATGAGGTCACTGTCATGAAACACATCGATTAGGAATAGTTAAACTAGAAGCTAAGTCAAAACAAGAACGAAAATTGTCATAAGGGTATTTCTGTCTTTTGAGACATAGCATGAAATGAATGTCAATAAATTTTTTGACAACGTCATTTGATGACTTAATAATACTCGGCCATGACTTGATCATTGGGCCTTGTGGATTTTTTTCATTTCATAAGAATTTTGTTGAAAATTCTTAATGGGCCTTTTTCATGTTGTCATGAACAAATGAAGAAGCTTCTAGAACCTCCTTCTAGAGACAATATAAGCGCCCAACATACCCAAAGAAAGAGAGAATATTTTACGCATAAATGTATCAAGATATTTGCCAAAAGAAAAAGAGGGAACAAATTTGCATGAGGATGCTGAAGGGAAATTCGGCCAAGGCATGAAGGGAACAAAAGAGGAAACAAATGCAAGGGCTTCTAGAAGCCTATTTAGCCGTGTGACTCAAAGGGAAGGAGAGCAATATTTGCTCATGAATATGTGATATTCAATGAAAGAAGAAACTACCTAATTGAAGGTAAAACCTCCCCTATAAATAGAGGCCTCATTCCCTTCATTTTATTCATTCCACATAAGTTAGAGATTGAGAGCCTCTCTCTCTAGACCTTGTGGCCGCCCCTCTCCTCTCTCTCTCTAGTCAATTTCGTTTTATTGTTTTGGTACCTAGGTCCTCATTTGACCTAGAGTTTAGCTCTGCGACTTCAAGACTCGTTCTTAAGTCGTAGTGTTTAAAAGTGCCCACACACTAATTCCTTTTATTTCGAGTGATTTAGTGATAGAAACTTTCGTGGTTGCTCGAGTTGCCGAGGAAAGAAAGAGAGACGTGTTGCGAGGGAGACGAACATTTTCAACCTTCCGAAGGCTCATCAACGTTCAAGCTTCTAAAGAGGTTAGTAAATTTATTATGCTCATATTAGTTTTATTTACATGTGCTTTCACTTTGTCTAGGTTAGTAAAAACTGTTTTACTTGAAAAAGAAAATTTTTAAAATTCCGCCGCTTAACGAAGCATTAATCTTTTTCTTAAACCCTAGATCAATTCCAACACGTCCCTGGAGCCGAAGCCCCTGAGACCGGAGAAGAGCGAGCACCCGAAAGGGCCGAGGTCGCAGCGGCACCCAAGAAAAGAAAGACGCCGGTGAATCGGGTCTCGGAGGGAGAAGTCCCTGGAGAAGGGGAGAAGAAGAGGAAGAAGAAGAAGAAGGATTCGGTCCCTGATCCCGTCGGTCAGGACGAAGAAGATCCCGCCCATGAGGCCCCGGCGGCCGTGACGGCTCAGGCAGACAAGGGCAAGGCGGCAGCTGAAGGGGGCCGGTCTTCGTCGAAGTCAAAGTCCGGAGGTCAAACTGACACTGCCCCTTCTTCGTCTCGAAAGAAGAAGCATATCGTCAATTTTCACTATGCGCAAGACCACATGTTGTGCGATGATATCTATTCTTCGGCGGGATTTCTTCGCCAACTGCCCTATTCCGGCATGGGGCTTCCGAAAGTTCCTGAGCTAGCCGAAGCTGATTGGTACAGGATGACGGCTTCGGCCATAACTGGGGTGAGTGTCTTCATCTCATATATAGATATAGATATATATATATATATATATATATAGTCGAGCTGTTATACTTTGCAAATTTATGAGGATCTGTTGAAGTTGAGTTAACCGGGGGTTTGGTATTTTCAGTTGTCGACCCAACAGAATCGAGGCGTTTTTCGCTACGAGAAGCGCCTCCATGATGCCAAGGTCGAGCATGAGAAGCTCGCCGAGGTTCAGAAGGGGACGGATTCTCTGCAAGCCGAGCTCCAGGGGATGAATGACAAGATCACCACCCTTCAAGACAATCTCCTGGCTAAGGATGCCCTATTGTCGAAGTCATACGGCAAGATCGAAAGCCTCAACGGCAAAGTTCTATACTTGTCTGTTGACCTCGACGATAAGAAAGAGAAAATCAAAGGGTGGGCGGTTCATTCTGGCGGTTTTGAAAGAGAAAAGGCGAAGCTGGCGGCCGATCTAGAGGTTCGGGACAAAGAGCTGAAGGATGCTCTCGAAGAGATCGCCCGGATGAAGAGGACGGCGAAGGCGGAGCGGGACCGGGCTGTGCACGCGGCAAGGAAGGCGACCTCGCTGAAGTATCGTGAACAGATACTCAGGCATCGTGCACAGAAAGAGAAGATGGACGAGGCCGCCTCATCCTGAAGAAGCTTGAGCACTGCCGGGGGAACAAAGAGCTGATCTCGGAGGCCTTGAAGGGCGAGGTCTCGGATTGGGCCGCCGAGATGAAAGATACTGAGGACGACATCGCTCAGTATCAAGCAGATTACGTGGCCATCGCCATCCCCGAGATCGATGATGTCCCGTTCACCCCGTATTCGGACTGATCTCTTGCCGACGCCTCCACGACCGAAGTCGAACCCGCGGAAGCCCTCGACGAGCACGGCTCGATGCTCGACCGAACTGACGAGTTCCTCATCTCTATCCCGGAGGGCAATGAAGAAGTGGAAGCGTTCACGCCCACCCCCCTGCATCGAGACGTCGAAGTCGAACCCCGTGACCAAGCTTAAGTCGAACAGCCGTCATTTTCTTTGAATTCAATAAATATGTTTTTTTTGTTTCTGGGGCCCGTGTGTTTTTGGCGAAGTTTCTATTGTTTTTTATACAATTATAGGAGGCTTCGGTACCTCTATTTTATATTTGAATTATTTTTCTTATTATTTTTAATACAATTTTATGTTTTAGAATTTGTCAAGTCGTTTAGCTCGTCAAATTTTATTTTGCCTGCACAGATGCTTATTTTCTGTCTTTTACTCAGTCCGTCCGACAGATCTGAATATTACTTTGTTTACGTCTGAGATAGCTCAGATTTGCATAATCTGTTAAGTCTTTTAGGTCGCCCATACTCGGCCTAAAATGTTTCCCTTAAAGATTTCGGAGGATTTTCTAAGTCTTTTAGGTCGCCCATACTCTGCCTAAAATGTTTCCCTTAAAGATTTCAGAGGATTTGCTAAGTCTTTTAGGTCGCCCATACTCGGCCTAAAATGTTTCCCTTAAAGATTTCAGAGGATTTGCAAAGTCTTTTAGATTTTCAGAGATCTAAAAAGTTTCTCTTAGGCTGAGGTTTTGAACTGGTTCGTCGTTCGAAATCTGTCAAGTTGTTCGGATCGTTGCCGGTCCGAAGCGTTTCCCCTTAGATTTGAAGACGAAGTCCGTAAATAAATTTGGTTAAAATTCTTTTAAGTCTTTTAGATCGTCGGAGATCTAAAAAGTTTCCCTTAAGATTTTCGGATGAGGTCGACCTTAATGGGTGTGACCTCCGATGACGATGTGAGATGTCGGCTCTCGCCAGAGACGTCGTGAGGTGTTTGCACTGTTGGCCTAGTCCGAGGTCGGGGTCATCGGCCGAGGTGCGAGCTCCGTAGCTCAGAAAAGTGGGGGACTGTGCCTTTGTAGTGAAAGGATGCCTACGTACCCTTATGCAGGGATCAAGTCGGATGTAGTTTAATTCTTACTGGTTTTAACAGTAGTATTTTTTGAGGTTCGAGACGTTCCATGATCTTAAAACCGGGATTCCGTTGAGTGTTTCAAGTTCATAAACGCCGGGGTAGGTTACTCTGGTGACCCTATAGGGGCCTTCCCATTTCGCCCCGAGTTTGCCGGCATTTACCTCTGCAGTGTTTTGGAAGATTTTTCGGAGGACTAAGTCCCCTACATCAAATCTTCTCGTGTTAACTCTTTGTTGTAGAATCTGGCGATGGATTGCCTATAACGGGATAATCGTGCTAGGGCTGAATCTCGTTTTTTCTCTACAAGATCTAAAGCATCGCATAGGGCCTCATCATTTTTTGGCTCATCCTCAGGTGCGTGTATTACCCTAAGGGTTTGCACCTGGTGTTCGATTGGGATGACAGATTCGACTCCATGGACGAGGGAAAACGGAGTTTCCCCTGTCGGCCTTCGCGGGTTGGTTCGGTACGCCCACAGCACACCTGGCAGCTCCTCTTCCCACCGCCCTTTCTTGGCGTCGAGCCTTTTCCTTATGGAGTCTACTATGGTCTTATTTGTTGCTTCTACGTTCCCATTTCCTTGAGGATATCGTGGTGTTGACATTCTTACCTCAATGTTGTTATGGGAGTAAAAGTTCCTAAATTTTTTCGATATGAATTGTGACCCGTTGTTCGTTATGATCTCGTGGGGAGTTTCTTGTCGACAGATTATATTTTTCCAGATGAATGTTGTGACATCGACATCCTTTATCAAGACGAAGGCGCCAGCTTCTACCCATTTTGAAAAATAATCCGTAAGATTAATAGAAATCTTAACCCGCCAGGGGCGACCGGCATTGGTCCCACAATGTCCATAGACCATTTCATGAATGGGTATGGCGCCGAGATAATGGACAATTCTTCAGCGGGTCTTTTTATGTTGGGAGCATGGCGTTGGCATCGATCGCAGCGGCGCGAGTGCGCCTCGCAGTCTACCAACATGGTCGGCAAAAAGTAGCCTTGCCTCTTTATTTTGATGGCAAGCGCTCGTCCGCCCACGTGACTTCCGCATTCTCCTTCATGCACGTCTTCCAGTATTCGCTTGGATTCCTCCATCCCGACGCACTTGAGGTAGGGTCATGCGATGCTTCTCTTGAATAAGTTTACATCTATAATGCAAAACCTCGCGCTTCTTAGCATAAGTTTGCGTTTCTCCGTCTTATCGGATGGGACCGTACCAGTCGTGATGTAATGTAATATTTCATCCCTCCAATCCCCCCCTTCTATTGTTATGACTGCGGTAGTGGTCATGGCAATGGAAGGTTGTTTGATTGTTTCGACTGGGATGATCCTTTTGAGGTCCGGATCCGAGGTAGATGCCGAGGCGGCCAATGCGTCGGCCGAAGTATTTTGACCCCGAGGAATCCTTGTCAGGGAGAATTCTTCGAATTTTTTCGTGAGATCTTTTACGACTTTCAGGTAAGCTTCCATTCGCTCATCCCTAGCCTCGTATTCTCCGGAGTATTGGTTTGCCACGAGTTGAGAATCACAGAAAGCTTCCACTTTTTTTATCCGACTGCAGTAGCCAACCTAAGTCCGGCGATTAGTGCTTCGTATTCGGCTTCGTTGTTTGATGCGACGAAGTCGAGCCTAAACGATTTTTCTATAGTTTCACCGTGAGGGGATGTCAGGTGTATCCCTACTACTGCCTCTTGCTTTGACGATGCTCCGTCCACTTTAAGTGTCTAGGTGCCTTCGATCGCGGTCATGGTGGGGCTTTCCCTCGGGAGTTCGATGATGAAGTCCGCTAAAACTTGCGATTTTGCGGATGTCTTCACTCGGTACTCAATATTGTATTCACTCAGCTCAACGGCCCACTTATTAATCTTCCTGATTGATTAGGGCTATGCAGGAAACTTCTGAGCGGATGTGATGTCATTACTATTATGGTGTGAGATTGGAAGTATGGCCGAAGTTTTCGTGCAGTGGAAACGACGGCCAATGCCAGCTTCTCCATAATAGGATATCGAGTTTTAGCATCGACTAACGACTTGCTTGTATAAAAGATTGGTCGTTGGTCCCCTTGCTCTTCTCTGACGAGTACTTCACTAACTGCCGCTTGAGACACTGCGACGTATAGATAGAGTGGCTCCCCTGCAACGGGTTTCGCCAAGATTAAGGATGTCGATAGATACTCTTTCAATTTTTTGAACGCTTCTTCGTATTTGTCGTCCTATTCAAGCTTCTTGTTTCTTTAAGGAGCCGGCAGAAAGGAAGACTTTTATCTGTAGATCGAGATATGAAGCGGTTGAGGGCAGCGATGTGTCCTGTCAACCTTTGAACTTTACGCCTGTTACGGGGTGAAGGCATTTCTCACAAGGCGTACAACTGATCTGAGTTAGCCTCAATTCCTCGTTGGGTAACTAAATACCCAAGGAACTTACCGGATGATACTCCGAATGAACATTTGGTGGGATTGAGTTTCATTTGATACTTATTCAATACCTCGAAACATTCCTCCAAATGCCATATATGGTCGTTCTCCCTTAGGGATTTTACGAGCATGTCATCGATATACACTTCCATCGTTTTCCCTATCTTTTCTATGAACATTTCGTTGACTAACCTCTGATAGGTGGCGCCAACGTTTTTTAGTCCAAAGGGCATGACCTTGTAGCAATACGTGCCTCGGACGGTGATGGAAGCTGTTTTTTCTTGGTCGTCTGGATGCATCAGGATTTGGTTATATCCTGAGAATGCGTCCATGAACGACAGGATTTTATGTCCCGCGGTTGCTTCGACTAGCCGGTCGATGTGAGGTAGCGGGAAGCTGTCTTTTGGGCATGCTTTATGTAGATCGGTGAAATCAACGCATACCCTCCATTTCCCATTCTTTTTCTTTACGACGACAGTGTTTGTCAGCCAATCCGGGTATTTCACTTCGCGGATCGAATCTGCACTGAGCAGTCTTTCGACTTCGTCGTTGACAACTCGTGCCCTGTCGGGACCGAGCTTTCGTCTTTTTTGTTTTACGGGTTTAAAACTGGGATCGACGTTAAGTTGGTGAGACGTGACGTCGATGCTTATTCCTGGCATGTCCTCGGTTGACCAGGCGAAGGTGGACTTGTTTCGTTTTAGGAAACAGATCAGCTATCACCTAATACCACCTTTAAGCTTAGTTCCGATTCTGACACACTTGGAAGGATCGGAACCATCGAGCTGTAGTTGGACTGTTATCTCAGTACTCGGCGTATCAAGGGAGTCGGGTTCTTCTAGCGTAGAGATGCTCTCGGCCACACTCCACATTCATTAATTGCTATTGTTCTTCTTTAATCGTTTTAGCGCAATGTTTGTGTCTAGTGAGATAGCAACTGTGGGAGGTTGTCTGATTGCCTCGGATCTCTTTTATCCCCTCAGGCGTAGGGAAGTGAATACATTGATGAAAGGTTGAAGGAACAGCCCTCATCCTATGTATCCACGGTCTTCCCAAGATAATGTTGTAAGGGGAGAGACAGTCTAGTACTTGGAATTCTACTATTATGTTGATTCCGTGTGTTTTTACGGGCAACCTGATCATTCCTAAGGATGGAGTAGTGGACCCATTGAAACCTTTCAAATGGGTCTGTTCCCTTTCGATCTCGTCTTCGCTGATTCCCATATTGGCTAGGGTATCTTTGAAGATAAGATCTACGGAGGTGCCTCCATTAATCAGTACTCTCGCGACCTCGCAGTTAGACACGTCAATAGTGATTACGAGTGCGTCGTCGTGCGGTTCGGTTGTCCCTACCGCTTCTTTTTCGGAGAACGAGATTTGAACATCTTGTTCTAGTCTAATTCTGGTGGTTTGGTTGGTTAACTGACGTTGATGTTCTTTGATTGAGTTAACTGTTCCATTGCAGAACTTTGAACCGCCCATTATGAAGTCAACCCTGTGTTTTGCGACAGTCGGTGGGGAATCTGGTTCCCCTTCCTCATCGGGTCTTGCTCTCTTGGGGGAAGGGTTGCCTCTTCCTCTGCTGTTGTTATTAAAGACCTTCTTCTTTAGCGGGGGTCCTAGATCAACGTCTTTTAGTTCCCCTTTTGCATATTTTTCTGCTAGGGCCTTATGCATGGTTTAACAGTAAACCGTGTTATCAATGGTGCCCACAAGAAGAGTTGTAATCTTTATATTGTACATATGATGTAATAAAGTCTCATGAAGACTCTTGCTTGTAATTGCTTATTCATTAATAAAAAGTTGAAACGTTCATTCATTCTTCCGTGTCTGTTTGAAGCTTTATGATAAAACATTAGTCTTTAGTCCATAAACAAACTAAACAACTTATGAAGAGACAAATCTAGATTTGCATGAACAACCTCTTCGTAGTTTGCTTAAAACGATATATTCGCAATCTAAGGGTCAAAGGAATATTGACCCCAGTATGATTGTTAGAAGAATCTATGATGTCTGGTTATGAGGCATTGACAGTTGGAGACTCTATAGTTCTTCTAGGTATCTTCCGAAAGTACTGAATTGACCAGTGCACTTCTAGAGATAAGATAAGAACAAACCATTTAACCTCTTATGTCTCGAAGTCACTACGTATGAATTGCATCGTGCTTACCTTAATCCTGAAATGAGACATGTCATTTCACACCTTAGTATTCTCATTTGAGAAAGTCAGAGTTCGGACTCACTATGTGATTCCGAACAAGGCCTATTGGTGAAGTACTAAGTTGTGAGAATGTCATGAGTAACTTTGTGAAGTTCTCATAGATATGGAATTCATTTACAAGATTGCTGAAATGCAATGTATATCACCTCATGCGTTGTTCCTTGGAGTGTGAATAAATGAACTAGCCAGTGTCCAAATTGAGTCTTGACTCTTTTGGATGAAACAATGTGACTTGTTAGCTCCTCGTCAATACATTGTTTCTAACTTATTCACAAGCGATAAACGAGTTGAGGAAATAACAGCTAGAAGGGTAAAATGGTAATTTTGTAAATCCCGACTAGCTGATGATATTCATGAAGGGTAAACACTGATAATATTCTGTGGATCCACTCATTACAATTAGGTTGAATTCTTGAGTAGAAAATAAATTCATTTGAACCGAGAGATTTTCAGTGTCAACTCTTTAGTGGAGTCAGTTGACATTAAGCTAAACTTGGAAAAGGTTTGTGAACTTTTGAGTCCAAGTATTTTAGCTCAAGCTTTGTGTTGTCGGCCCGTCTAGGGCCAACGGGAACAAAGGCATCTCTTCGACCTACGTGGCTGGTACGAGGTCTTGGGCGGCGAAACCCTGACTCAACCAGGGGCCGGCCCAAACCAATGGCCAAGTCAAATGGCTTGCCCAGCCATGGGCCGAGTCAATGGCTCACTCGGCCATTGGCTGGGTCAATGGCTCACTCGGCCATTGGGTAGTTCACTTGCCCAATGGCCAAGTGAACCCTTCAGCCGGCCATGCAATTCACTCGGCCATTGGCCGAGTGAACCTTCCAGCAGTTCACTCGGCCAATGGCCGAGTGAACCCTTCAGCCGGCCATGCAGTTCACTCGGCCAATGGCCGAGTGAACCTTCATCCGGCCAAGACTCCTCACTCGGCCATTGGCCGACCCAACCCTTCAGCCGGCCAATGGCCGACCCAAACTTGCTCACTCGGCCAAGGGGTCTTCAAACCACCCCTTGGCTGCCTATAAATACAGGGGCCGCTCCCCTAGTCCAGGTAATCCATTCTTGAGTACTGAAACGCTGCCGAACTCGTACCTCGCTCGTTTCTCTCAAGTCTCGGCCTCTAAACACCCCTAAAACCTCCATACTCCACCTCAATCCCACTAATGTTGAGCGTCGGAGAGGTAAACAGGGGCACCCCCCCTGTTTCCCCTTTGTAGTTCACAATCTCTTGTTTGCTTTTCAGGTATCGAGACGAGGTGAGCTTCACCCACAGCTAAGGGATGACTTGGGATACCAAGTCCGACACGCTCGAGCCGGAGTGAGACCACTTGGTCCGGCCTTGGGTCTAACCACTCTGGGCTCCTAAATAGTTGTCCAAAAATCAGCGACAACAGTTTGGCGCTAGAAGGATGACACATCCCCTCTACCAGTCTTCTTCTCACTCCTACGACTCTCGAGGGATGAGTCACTTACCCACTACCTCCGTGGGTACACGAGCGACGAGCTCGAGGTACGGTCTCCGACTCCTCGCACACCGTCTTGAAGGGCAACCTCGCGATAGCGAGAGCCAGCCCCAAGACCCGGTGAACGACCCCAAGGCCGAGCTCCGAGAGGACACGGCCCGGCGGCTCGCGGAGCTCCTTGACCGTCCCGGCGTTGACGGCTCCCTCATCGCCAATCTCCTCAGCTACGACGTCGAGGATCGATCCGCTCAGGATGACTCCGACCCCGAATACGTGGGGGAGTCAAGGACCAACGAGGCCACCCCTAGCCTTGCTCAAGCACGACCCGAGAGGGCCAATGGTGCATTGGCCTATCACTTGCACCCGGCTCGACGACAGGCACGGTCACAGTCCCGGGGACTCGCCCCCTCGGTTTCAAGAGGTGGCCGGACACGGCCCCTCGCCGAGGAGAGAGCGACTCTGGTTGACGATGGGGCCGATAGCCGAAGCGCTCGCCGGACGGCCCGACCAAAGGTGACCTCGCTTCGCCACGCACCTAGCGCGGACCTTAGAGAACACTTGACGGCGCAAAGAAACTCTCGAGGGGAGGATCTCCGTCAAAGGCTCAATTCTCGGCGGGACGCACTGCCCGCCGCAACTCTCGGCCGACCTCAGGCCAATGTCGTGGACCAAGCTTCCAACGAACGCCGACCAGTGACCCCTGTGGCCCCGACAGTCGGCCCTGCCAACGGGCTTGATATGGTCACGATGATTCAGAGCCTCCAAAACCAAATCATCGAGATGAGGGAATCGGGGAGGCAAAGATCATATGGAGGGATCGAGGAATCATACTCTCCCTTCGCCGCACAAATCCTCGCGCAGCCTTGCGTGGGGAACTTCAAATTGCCGTCCATCCCTCCCTATGATGTGTTGTCAATGGTGCCCACAAGAAGAGTTGTAGTCTTTATTTTGTACATTTGATGTAATAAAGTCTCATGAAGACTCTTGCTTGTAATTGCCTATCTATTCATTAATAAAGTTGAAATGTTCATTCATTCTTTCTTTGTTTGAAGCTTTATGATAAAACCTTAGTCTTTTAGTCCATAAACAAACTTAACAACTTACGAAGAGACAAATGTAGATTTGCATGAACAAACTCTTCGTAGTTTGCTTAAAACGATATATTCGCAATCTTAGGGTCAAATGACTATTGACCTCAGTATGATTGTTAGAAGAATCTATGATGTCTGGTTATGAGGCATTGAGAGTTGGGGACTCTATAGTTCTTCTAGGTATCTTCCGAAGGTACTGAATTGACCAGTGCACTTCTAGAGACAATATAAGAACAAACCTTTTAACCTCTTATGTCTCAAAGTCACTATGTATGAATTGCATCATGCTTACCTTAATCCTGAAATGAGACATGCCATTTCACACCTTAGTATTCTCATTTGAGAAAGTCAAAGTTCGGACTCACTATGTGATTCCGAACAAGGCCTATTGGTGAAGTACTAAGTTGTGAGTATGTCATGAGTAACTTTGTGAAGTTCTCATAGATATGGAATTCATGTACAAGATTGCTGAAATGCAATGTATGTCACCTCATGCTTTGTTCCTTGGAGTGTGAATAAATGAACTGGCCAGTGTCCAAATTGAGTCCTGACTCTTTTGGATGAAACAATGTGACTTGTTAGCTCCTCGTCAATACATTGTTTCTAACTTATTCACAAGCGACAAAGGAGTTGAGGAAATAACAGCTAGAAGGGTAAAATGGTAATTTAGTAAATCCCGACTAGCTAATGACATTCATGAAGGGTAAACATAGATAATATTCAGTGGATCCGCTCATCATAATTAGGTCGAATTCTTGAGTAGAAAATAAATTCATTTGAACCGAGAGATTTTCAGTGTCAGCTCTTTAGTGGAGTCAGTTGGCATTAAGCTAAACTTGGAAAAGGTTTGTGAACTTCTGAGTCCAAGTGTTTAGCTCAAGCTTTGTTCATTTGGGTCCATGAGGTCACTGTCACGAATCACATCGAAAGGAATTGTTAAACTGGAAGCTAAGTCAAAACAAGAACAAAAATTGTCGAAAGGGTATTTTTGTCTTTTGAGACATAAGGATGAAATGGATGTCAATAAATTTTGACAAGTTCATTTGATGACTTAATGTCACTCGGCCATAATATGATTAACTGGGCCTTGTGAATTAATTTCATTTCATAAGAATTTTATTGAAAATTCTTAATGGGCCTTTTTCATGTTGTCATGAACAAATGAAGAAGCTTCTAGATCTCCTTCTAGAGAGACTTGGGCGCCTACCCTAATAGAGAAATAGGAGAGTTTATTTTGTGCATAAATGTATTTAGATACTTGCCAAAAGAAAAAGAGGAAACAAATTTCCTCCAAGAGGAAAGTGGGAATCGGCCAAGTGAGAGACAAGGCAAGGCCTTGAACAAAATAGGAAACAAATCAAGGCTTCTAGAAGCCTTGAGTTGGCCGAGTGTCTCAAAGGGAAAAAAGAGGAAATTGCTCATGAATATGTGATATTCTATAGAAGAGGAAACTACCTTATTGAAGGTGAGATCTCACCTATAAATAGGAGCCTCGTTTCCTCACATTTCATTCATCCTAAGTTTAAGAGATTGAGAGACTCTCTCTCTAGAACTTGGCCGAAAATCCTCTCTCTCTCTCTCTAGTTTATTTTCGATTTTTTCTTGTCTTGGCACCTAGGTCCTCACTCGACCTAGTGTTTAGCTCTGCGACTTCGAGACTCGTTCTTAAGTCGTAGTGTTTAAAAGTGCCCACTCACTGATTCCTTCTTTTCGAGTGATTTAGTGATAGAAACTTTTGTGGTTGCTCGAGGTGCCGAGGAAAGAAAGAGAGACGTGCTGCGAGGGGAGACGAGCGTTGCAAACTTTCCACAAGCTTCTTCAAAGTTCAAGCTTCAAGAAAGGTTAGTAAACTTCTAGCTCATATTGGTTTTAAATTACATGTACTTGCACTTGTCTAGGTTAGTAAAAACCGTTTTTACTTGTAAAAGAAAATTTTTAAAATTCCGCCGCTTACCGAAGCGTTAATTATTTTCTTAAACCCTAGATCGATTCCAACAAATGGTATCAGAGCTATGGTCAAAGATTAGCATGTACATGTTTTTAAAATTATGAGCTTGAAAATCGTTTTCGAAAGTTTACTAATTTTGTGACAAGTTAAAATTGTTATCTTAGATTTTTTTTTAATTTATTGCTCTTGCCTTTAAATTAAAAAGCATGTTGATTTTCTATGAGTTTGGGATGGTTTTAAAACACATTAGAATCAGTTCTAAAAGTTTTTATTTTTTATATTGAAAAACGTGTTTTAAAAGTTTGAGAAATTTCGGTAAATTTTGTGACTAGTTACTTTGTCTTTCTAGTTTCTTCTATTTACCGTATTCGTTTTATGCTTGTTGTTATTTCTTTTATTCTATGTTATTACCCTGCTAATAAAACACAAATAAAATCTTTAAACAACATCTTAAAACGTTCAGTTACACTTGATTCTTTTTCGCACCTAAGTAGGACCAAGCTTTAATTTATTTCTTTTTCTTCGAGCTGGAGTAAACCCGCATTAAAAGTGGCATAACTCTCTGCTCAGAAATCGAAATTTAATGATTCTTGACTCAAATTAAAGATCCTGTCTGTCCTCTGTCCAATGCCACCGGTTTCGGCTAAAAAGGACATCGGAGCCGCCAGATATGGCGATTTTACTCCGAGGTGCGCGGCTGTCTGAAACTCCAGTTTTTTAGAAATCCGGATTTTCAAACCCCACTACCATGATTTATAGAACTCTAATGAGAAAATTTTCTTGAGCAAAATTGTTTTTCATATGATTATAAACATGATGTGTAAGATTAAAATGTTTTGATTTTTGAAAGTTTAATTGAAATTGAATTTTTACAAAACTAGTTTGAATTTTGAAAAACCGTTTTCACTTTCAAACTTGAAAATATTTTGTCATCCAAATCAAATAAATTTTCAAAATGTTTTCAAAACTATATCTATATCACATATGTTCAAAATCTATATGCTCTTGAAAATTTGAGTGGGAGGTCTCCTTGTAGACAAGCCGAAAAATAAAAAGATGTGTAATCTCAAACTTTCAAGTGTTCGAGTGAGTTGAAGTTCACACTTCCCTCACGCACTTTCCCGAAATAGAAAATAGGAAAAGATCGAGTATGTCCCTTGTGCCTTTATGCACTAATACTGCTCTGAACATGTCGATCTAGGATTCTCTTCTAGTTGTCCGCTCTATCGCTCTCTAACTAGGAAATCTGTTTCCGAAATTATAAGAGTCGATGAACCAACTCCAAAAACTAAGTGGGAGGGTTATATTCGTTGTTTATAACGCGCGATCCCCAACACTAGTGAAAGATGCAATAACGTGGGACTAAGAGCCGCTCTTGCGACCCTCACTTAAATGTGAGTACTCCAAGGCGTTATTGCTTCGATCATTGCTCAATGAGCTACGTCCGAGAGTGATGCAATGATGGCAAGGCCTCCCCTTGGGGGATTGTTTTTCAAAGCTGATCTTTTGGACTAAGTGGTTGGTTGCACGCTTAGGCTCAATCCCTAGTATCCTCCCTTGAGGCTCTGCGAAAGGATGTGAGTGATCAAACCAATTTACAAGGTGGCTAGTCAAAATAGTTGTATTGACATCTTGGCTTAGCATTAATGATGTGTCATTTACTTATAAATGGAGATTTTTTGCGGCCTTCTCTTGAGGGAGTAAATTATCGCTTGGTTTATAACACCTTTGGATTTTACAAAAGTCTTAATAAAACTTAAATCCTAAACCAAAGACTAATCATAAACTTGTTTCAACTTATATAGGCAATATGTCTCTCAACCATCTCTCAATCTTTCTTTCCTCGATCAAACTCGAAAACGAAAACTACGTAGACTCGACATAATACCTACCGTTAACAAGCACAAATGGGTACTCACCACCCTGTGTCCTCCTCTGACGAATGATGATTCAATTCAAGAGGACAATGACGCCTTAGCGGCCTGGCTTCGATCCGATGAGATTGTGAGGTGCTATATCTTGGCATCTATGAACAATATGCTGAAAGAGCAACATCGTGACATCGAGACTGCCGCTGACATGCTCTACAATCTCCTTGAGATGTTTGGAGGGCAAAGGCGTCAAACAAGGCTACAAGCAGTCCGACAGTTTATGAACTGTCATATGCAGGCTAGGACTCCTATTGGAGACTTTATGATATTGATCATTAGTCATCTGAGTAAAATGGAAATCCTAGGATCTGAGATTGATGGGAAGAATGTCATAGATGTGATCTTAGAAACTCTCCCCGCATCTCTTTATACCTTCAAGATAAACTACTCCATTAACAAGCTAGAGTACACTGTTACCAAGCTTATGGAGGAACTTCACACTGCTGTAGGTCTCACTAAGAGAAAGAGGAATCAAGGAGAGGCACAAGCTACTGAGCAAAGAGCCTCCGCCTCTGGAACTAAGAAGAGACCTCACAAGGCCGATAAAAAGAACTGTCCTGCCAATCTCAAAGCAAAGGAACATAGTATTGTACTAGTTACCGAAGCATGCTTAGTAGCTGATAATGTATCAACGTGGATTCTTGACTCCGTTGCTACTAACCATATTTGTTGTTCCTTGAATGGTTTCAAGAAAACCAAAAGCTTAGAGGAAGGAGAGTTCTGTTTCAAATGGGGTGATGGGAGCCTGGTGTCTGCAAAGGCTGTGGGATCCGTGACGCTGTCTTTTGAAGACCGCACTTTAAACTTGAATAATGTTTATTTTGTTCCTACCTTTGGGAAGAACTTAATATCCGTCGCTCGTCTTCGTGAGCAAGATTATTGTTTAAAGTTCATTAAGAATGGAATTCGTATTTCGTTTCCTGATAATTCTTTTGTCACTGATGCATGTATGAAGAATGCTCTTTTCTACATCTATCCCACTCAACCTTCTCTTTTAGACACCGAAAAAGATAATGATCTAATTAGGGAGCCAAAGAGGATCAAACTTTCTGAATCCTCCGATCTAACAAAATCAACACACCTATGGCACTTAAGACTTGGTCATATCAGTCTAGAAAGGATTAAGAGACTTGTGAGGGATGGTCCACTCCAAGCCTCTGCAATAGGTTCACTACCTACTTGTGAATCCTGCATAGAAGGAAAAATGACTAAGCGACCTTTCTCTGATAAAGGTCGAAGAGCCACTGAGTTGCTGGAACTAATACATTCTGATGTATGTGGTCCGGTCAGCCAACAGACACGTGGAGGATACGAATACTTCGTTACCTTCACTGATGATTACTCACGATATGGGTTTGTCTATTTGCTCAAACACAAATCCGAGACCTTTAACGTATTTAAGGTCTTTAGGGCTTTAGTGGAAAAGCAAACTGGCAAAGTGATCAAAACACTTCGATCCGATCGAGGTGGTGAGTATATGTCTGGAGAGTTCGATGACTTTCTTAAAGAAGAAGGTATCGCTTCTCAGCTTACCGCACCTGGCACACCTCAACAAAACGGAGTGTCAGAGAGAAGGAACCGAACTCTAATGGAGATGGTTAGATCGATGATGAGTTACTCATCACTCCCTCCTTCCTTTTGGGGATATGCCCTCGAAACAGCCGCCTACATTCTGAACCAAGTTCCGTCCAAAACGGTCCGTGGTACTCCTTATGAACGATGGACTGGCCGTAAAGTGAATCTTGGCCGCATCCGAATTTGGGGTTGCCCTGCACACGTGCTGAGGCAAAAGACTAGCAAGTTGGCTAGTAGGTCAGAATTGTGCCTGTTTGTAGGATATCCGAAGGAAACCAAAGGTTTTACTTTCTATAGTCCCGAGGACGATAAGACTTTCGTTAGCACGAATGCTCGTTTCCTCGAGGAGGACTTTATGAAAGATGCAAAACCTAGAAGCAAAATTGTGCTTGAAGAAAAGTTGGGTGAGGAAGCTTCTACCTCATCTGTAAGAACTGTTCTTACCCCAACTGAAACACAACCTAACTCATCAGAATCTCGTCAAGTAGTACTTAGATGTAGTGGGAGGGCTACCCAAAAGCCTGACAGGTACATGTCTTATGGAGACTCTCTTGTAGCCGTCTCCGACATGGATGACCCTGTTTCCTATAGCCAAGCGATGGCTTGTTCTGAATCAAACCTTTGGCATGACGCCATGAAAGTTGAAATGCACTCGATGTACGTCAACAATGTCTGGAAACTTGTAGACCTTCCTGAAGGGATTAAACCCGTAGGGTGTAAGTGGATATACAAGAAGAAAAGGGGTCCTGATGGGAACGTCGAGACGTTCAAAGCACGACTTGTGGCGAAGGGTTATACCCAACAAGAAGGGATTGACTATGAAGAAACCTTCTCGCCAGTCGCGATGCTTAAATCCATCCGCATACTCCTATCCATAGCTGCAGCTCTCGACTATGAGATCTGGCAAATGGATGTCAAGACAGCCTTTCTGAATAGCAATCTTGACGAGCGCATTTACATGGCTCAACCAGACAGTTTCGTGGATAAAGGTCAAGAGACCAAGGTTTGTGAGTTGCTTAAATCCATTTATGGACTAAAGCAAGCATCTAGGTCATGGAATATTAGATTCGATGAAACTGTAAAGAGCTTCGGCTTTGAACAGTCAATAGATGAGCCTTGTGTTTACAAGTTAATACACGAAGGCAAAGTTGTGTTTCTGGTACTGTATGTCGATGATATACTACTCATTGGTAATGACGTGGGTAAGTTATCTGAGGTTAAGGTCTGGCTGGCAAAGCAATTCGATATGAAGGATCTAGGAGAAGCCGCATACATTCTGGGAATCCAAATCTTTCGTGATAGGAAAAACCGGATCCTGTCGCTCTCTCAAGCATCTTATATTGATAAGGTGATGGATCGCTTCTCGATGCAAGACTGCAAGAGGGGTCAAACACCCTTTAGGCATGGAGTTTCACTCTCTAAGGACCAGTCTCCCAAGACTGCACAAGAGATTGAAGACATGAGGAAGATTCCTTACGCCTCTGCCGTAGGAAGCCTCATGTATGCTATGCTTTGCACTAGACCTGATATATGTTTCGCCGTTGGCGTAGTTAGCCGTTTCCAATCCAACCCTGGACCCGAGCACTGGATTGCTGTTAAGCATGTTCTTAAGTATCTTCGAAGAACTAGGAACTTGATGCTTACATACTCAGGTACTGACCTGACTATGACGGGATATACACACTCCAATTTTCAAGCGGATAAGGATTCCAGGAAATCCACTTCGGGATCTGTGTTCATCCTTAATGGTGGAGTTGTTGTGTGGAGAAGTATTAAGCAATCTTGCATTGCTGACTCCACAATGGAAGCAGAATATGTGGCTGCTTGTGAAGCATCCAAAGAGGCTGTATGGCTTAGAAAGTTCCTTAAGTATTTGGAAATTGTTCCAAACGTCGACGAGCCCATGACCCTTTATTGTGATAATAGTGGGGCTGTCGCTAACTCAAAGGAACCTAGAAGCCATAAGCGCTCTAAGCATATTGAGAGGAAATACCATTTGATTCGAGAGATCGTGCAGCGCGGAGACGTGGAAGTGAAGAAGATCTCAACGGTGGACAACCTCGCAGATCCATTCACCAAGGCCCTAGCGAACAAGGTCTTCGACCAACATCGTGAGGGATTAGGCATGAAGGACTACACACACCTTCTTTGAGTCAAGTGGGAGTTTGTTGTCAATGGTGCCCACAAGAAGAGTTGTAGTCTTTATTTTGTACATTTGATGTAATAAAGTCTCATGAAGACTCTTGCTTGTAATTGCCTATCTATTCATTAATAAAGTTGAAACGTTCATTCATTCTTTCTTTGTTTGAACCTTTATGATAAAACCTTAGTCTTTTAGTCCATAAACAAACTTAACAACTTACGAAGAGACAAATGTAGATTTGCATGAACAAACTCTTCGTAGTTTGCTTAAAACGATATATTCGCAATCTTAGGGTCAAAGGACTATTGACCTCAGCATGATTGTTAGAAGAATCTATGATGTCTGCTTATGAGGCATTGAGAGTTGGGGACTCTATAGTTCTTCTAGGTATCTTCCGAAGGTACTGAATTGACCAGTGCACTTCTAGAGACAAGATAAGAACAAACCATTTAACCTCTTATGTCTCGAAGTCACTATGTATGAATTGCATCATGCTTACCTTAATCCTGAAATGAGACATGCCATTTCACACCTTAGTATTCTCATTTGAGAAAGTCAAAGTTCGGACTCACTATGTGATTCCGAACAAGGCCTATTGGTGAAGTACTAAGTTGTGAGTCTGTCATGAGTAACTTTGTGAAGTTCTCATAGATATGGAATTCATGTACAAGATTGCTGAAATGCAATGTATGTCACCTCATGCTTTGTTCCTTGGAGTGTGAATAAATGAACTGGCCAATGTCCAAATTGAGTCCTGACTCTTTTGGATGAAACAATGTGACTTGTTAGCTCCTCGTCAATACATTGTTTCTAACTTATTCACAAGCGACAAAGGAGTTGAGGAAATAACAGCTAGAAGGGTAAAATGGTAATTTAGTAAATCCCGACTAGCTGATGACATTCATGAAGGGTAAACATAGATAATATTCAGTGGATCCGCTCATCATAATTAGGTCGAATTCTTGAGTAGAAAATAAATTCATTTGAACCGAGAGATTTTCAGTGTCAGCTCTTTAGTGGAGTCAGTTGGCATTAAGCTAAACTTGGAAAAGGTTTGTGAACTTTTGAGTCCAAGTGTTTAGCTCAAGCTTTGTTCATTTGGGTCCATGAGGTCACTGTCACGAATCACATCGATAGGAATTGTTAAACTGGAAGCTAAGTCAAAACAAGAACGAAAATTGTCGAAAGGGTATTTTTGTCTTTTGAGACATAAGGATGAAATGGATGTCAATAAATTTTGACAAGTTCATTTGATGACTTAATGTCACTCGGCCATAATATGATTAACTGGGCCTTGTGAATTAATTTCATTTCATAAGAATTTTATTGAAAATTCTTAATGGGCCTTTCTCATGTTGTCATGAACAAATGAAGAAGCTTCTAGAAGCTCCTTCTAGAGAGACTTGGGCGCCTACCCTAATAGAGAAATAGGAGAGTTTATTTTGTGCATAAATGTATTTAGATACTTGCCAAAAGAAAAAGAGGAAACAAATTTCCTCCAAGAGGAAAGTGGGAATCGGCCAAGTGAGAGACAAGGCAAGGCCTTGAACAAAATAGGAAACAAATCAAGGCTTCTAGATGCCTTGAGTTGGCCGAGTGTCTCAAAGGGAAAAAAGAGGAAATTGCTCTTGAATATGTGATATTCTATAGAAGAGGAAACTACCTCATTGAAGGTGAGACCTCTCCTATAAATAGGAGCCTCGTTTCCTCACATTTCATTCATCCTAAGTTTAAGAGATTGAGAGACTCTCTCTCTAGAACTTGGCCGAAAATCCTCTCTCTCTCTCTCTAGTTTATTTTCGATTTTTTTTTGTCTTGGCACCTAGGTCCTCACTCGACCTAGTGTTTAGCTCTGCGACTTCGAGACTCGTTCTTAAGTCGTAGTGTTTAAAAGTGCCCACTCACTGATTCCTTCTTTTCGAGTGATTTAGTGATAGAAACTTTCGTAGTTGCTCGAGGTGCCGAGGAAAGAAAGAGAGACGTGCTGCGAGGGGAGACGAGCGTTGCAAACTTTCCACAAGCTTCTTCAAAGTTCAAGCTTCAAGAAAGGTTAGTAAACTTCTAGCTCATATTGGTTTTTAATTACATGTACTTGCACTTGTCTAGGTTAGTAAAAACCGTTTTTACTTGTAAAAGAAAATTTTTAAAATTCCGCCGCTTACCGAAGCGTTAATTATTTTCTTAAACCCTAGATCGATTCCAACATGAT
Source organism: Urtica dioica subsp. dioica (assembly GCF_054948205.1). NCBI lineage: Eukaryota > Viridiplantae > Streptophyta > Magnoliopsida > Rosales > Urticaceae > Urtica > Urtica dioica. Next base: position 21,149,497 of record NC_142756.1, on the reverse strand, counting down.
GGACGGACTGACCCGAACTTCCACATCCAACATTACGAGACGTGGATGACAATGCAAGGACAGACGGACGCCACCCTTTGCCAGGCCTTCAGCCTGACCCTCACAGGGTCAGGATTTGAGTGGTTCCGAAGCCTAAGGCCGGGAAGCATCTCGTCTTTCCGGGCCTTGCGAGAGTTCTTCCTTGCTCGATTCGCCACCCTCGTGGCGCAAAAGAAATCAAAGACCCATCTCCTCTCCATCCGACAAGGGAGAGACGAGACACTGAGACAGTACCTCGCCCGCTTCACCGAGGAGTCTCACAAAGTCGAAGGGTTCGACGATAAGGACGCCATCACGGCGATCACCGAGGGAGTTCGCACGAGCGACTTCCTCAAGTCCATCATCGGGCAAGTCCCGCGAGACATGGCGGAGCTGATGACGAGAGCCTGCGCGTATATGGGAATCGAGGACTATCTCGATGACCGAGACGGCCGGAAGTCAGGAGGGCAAGGTAGTCGCAGCCGCGACGACCAAGATGAAGATCGCCCCGATCCTCGAAGGAAGAGGAACATGGGAGGCCAGGCCCCTAACGGTCGCTCCCTCCCCGGGCCGAGGTCGTCACACGTCGATAGCTTCCGAGCGTTATCGACGTTCACCCCTCTAAACACTTCGCGAGAGCGAATCCTAGCTTTGCATCGCGACGAGCTGGGGAGCCCCGTTCCACTCACAAGGGATCCCGCAAAGCGAGATCGAAGCAAGTTCTGTGAGTATCACCGAGACCACGGGCACCTGACGTTCGAGTGTTACCAGCTCAAGCGCCAGATCGAGGCCCTCATTCAGGATGGGAAGTTGAAGGAGTACGTCCTTCGAACAATCGGGACGGCCGCGGCACACGAAGGCTGTCCACGGCAAGGAAGGAAGGGTCCAGCGACGGTGACTGTCACGGACCGGGCAGCGATTGAAGAACCGGAGAGCTCACAGCTGCACGTCGTGGGCTCGATCATGGGTGGCCCGGAGTTTGGGGACTCGTCCACGCAAAGGAAGAAGTACGTGCGCGAGGTTTCCCAAGGAAAAATTGCGCACTACATCAACCATACGTACGAGGCTCCCCCTCCGGCCCCGTTCGAGTCCATGCTCTTCACCAGCCAAGAAGCGACACGAATTCTCCACCCGCACAATGACGCAATAGTCGTCTCGGCCCCGGTCGCCAACAATCTCGTCCGAAGAATCCTGATTGATAACGGCAGCTCGGCCGCCATCATCTTCAAATCAGCGTTGGACAGGATGAAGCTGACTGGACTGAAACCAACCCCAATCTCGACCCCACTCTTTGGCTTCTCCGGGGAGAGGGTCATGACGGAGGGCACTATCGACCTCCCGGTCACCTTCGGGACGCCGGGAGGGCTCGAGGTCACTCGCGTCGTGTCATTCCTGGTCGTGGACCAGCCCTCGGCATACAACATCATCATCGGTCGCCCGACTCTCAATCGTTTGAAGGCCATTACGTCCACCTACCACTTGATGATGAAGTTCCCGACTGACAAAGGGATTGCCATTATGTTGGGAGATCAATCGATGGCAAGGATGTGCTACATCCAGGGCGTGGATGGGAAAGGCAAGGGAAAGATGGTGAGCACCATCTTCCAACTCGAAGACAAGGTCGAACCTCGGCTACCCGAAGACCCCCACTCCCGTCTTCTCTATGCCTGATTTATGTCATTTTATTTCCGGTTTTAAGACAATTTCAAATTTTAATAAGGCCGGTGGCCTGGGAATGTAAATTTCGACATGATAATTAGATTACATTTTGCCTCGAAGCCTTTATCTTGTTGCATTATAATTTCTAGTCCCCTCTGCGAGTACACAAGAAACTCGGGGGGCTAATGGGAGACAATGCTCAACGAAACTAGAAACAACTCAACAACAACAACAAAAAAAAAAAGGTCCCAGAGAAAGACTCTTCACGAAACTCCTCGTGCAGGCTCTACGTGAGTCCTCGAGTCGAGTTCGAGTCCGCGAGTCGACCGATACTCCTCGCGCTGACTCTTCACGAAACTCCTCGTGCAGGCTCTACGTGAATCCTCGAGTCGAGTTCCAGTCCGCGAGTCGACCGATACTCCTCGCGCCGACTCTTCACGAAACTCCTCGTGCAGGCTCTACGTGAGTCCTCGAGTCGAGTTCGAGCCCACGAATCGACTAATACTCCTCGTGCCGACTCTTCACATGTCTCCTCGGGATGAGTTCATTCCTCGAGTCGAGTTCGAGTCCGCGAGTCGACCGATACTCCTCGCGCCGACTCTTCACAAAACTCCTCGTGTAGGCTCTACGTGAGTCCTCGAGTCGAGTTCGAGTCCACGAGTCGACTAATACTCCTCGTGCCGACTCTTCACATGTCTCCTCGGGATGAGTTCATTCCTCGAGTCGAGCTTCGAGTCCGCGAGTCAACCGATACTCCTCGCGCCAACTCTCCACGAAACTCCTCGTGCAGGCTCTACATGAGTCCTCGAGTCAAGTTCGAGTCCGCGAGTCGACCGATACTCCTCGCGCCGACTCTTCACGAAACTCCTCGTGCAGGCTCTACGTGAGTCCTCGAGTCGAGTTCACGAGTCGACTAATACTCCTCGTGCCGACTCTTCACATGTCTCCTCAGGATGAGTTCATTCCTCGAGTCGAGTTCGAGTCCGCGAGTCGACCGATACTCCTCGCGCCGACTCTTCACGAAACTCCTCGTGCAGGCTCTACGTGAGTCCTCGAGTCGAGTTCGAGTCCACGAGTCGACTAATACTCCTCGTGCCGACTCTTCACATGTCTCCTCGGGATGAGTTCATTCCTCGAGTCGAGCTTCGAGTCCACGAGTCGACCGATACTCCTCGCGCCGACTCTCCACAAAACTCCTCGTGCAGGCTCTACGTGAGTCCTCGAGTCGAGTTCGAGTCCGCGAGTCGACCGATACTCCTCGCGCCAACTCTTCACGAAACTCCTCGTGCAGGCTCTACGTGAGTCCTCGAGTCGAGTTCGAGTCCGCGAGTCGACCAATACTCCTCGCGCCGACTCTTCACGAAACTCCTCGTGCAGGCTCTACGTGAGTCCTCGAGTCGAGTTCGAGTCCACGAGTCGACTAATACTCCTCGTGCCGACTCTTCACATGACTCCTCGGGATGAGTTCATTCCTCGAGTCGAGCTTCGAGTCCGCGAGTCGACCGATACTCCTCGCGCCGACTCTCCACAAAACTCTTCGTGCAGGCTCTACAAGAGCCTTCGAGTTGAGTCCCAAGTCCACAAGTCAACTAACTACTCCTCTTGCAGGCTCTACATGAGTCCTCGAGTTGAGTTTCGAGTCCGCGCTCGCCGCCCAGCTCGTGAGCCGATAGGCAACGAGCTACAAATGGGTTCAAGGCTTGCGTCCGCTGGGCGTATCTGGTCTAGCCAGCGTCCACGGGAAACCTCGCCACACAAATGTGGCATCGCGCTCGCCACCCAGCTCGTGAGCCGATAGGCAACGAGTTACAAATGGGTTCAAGGTTTGCGTCCGCTGGGCGTATCTGGTCTAGCCAGCGTCCACGGGAAACCTCGCCACACAAATGTGGCATCGCGCTCGCCGCCCAGCTCGTGAGCCGATAGGCAACGAGTTATAAATGGGTTCAAGGTTTGCGTCCGCTGGGCGTATCTGGTCTAGCCAGCGTCCACGGGAAACCTCGCCACACAAATGTGGCATCGCGCTCGCCGCCCAGCTCATGAGCCGACAGGCAACGAGTTACAAATGGGTTCAAGGTTTGCGTCCGCTGGGCGTATCTGGTCTAGCCAGCATCCACGGGAAACCTGGCCACACAAATGTGGCATCGCGCTCGCCGCCCAGCTCGTGAGCCGATAGGCAACGAGTTACAAATGGGTTCAAGGCTTGTGTCCGCCAGGGCGTATCTGGTTTGGCCAGCGTCCACGGAAAACCCGGTCACGCAAACGTGACACCGAGGCCCCCCGAGGCCCAAGTCGTGCTAATCGATCACGCCTTCACTGGTAGGTCGAGAAAATAAGCCGCGCACAACAAAGACGTGCAAATCGATTATGCCTTCATCGGTAAGTCAAGAAAATAAGCCACGCGTAACAAAAGCCGTCCCTCGTGACGCACAAAAGCCGTCCCTCGTGGCGCATAAAAGCCGTCCCTCGTGACGCACAAGGGACGTCCCTCGCGACGCGCAAAGGCCGTTCCCCGTGACGCAAACCCAAGAGCATTCATCCCGCATCCGCATAAAAGCGTAGATTTTGAGTTTCCACTCGACCTACACTCGACCGGAAACTCGGGGGGCTAATGTTGTCGGCCCGTCTAGGGCCAACGGGAACAAAGGCATCTCTTCGACCTACGTGGCTGGTACGAGGTCTTGGGCGGCGAAACCCTGACTCAACCAGGGGCCGGCCCAAACCAATGGCCAAGTCAAATGCCTTGCCCAGCCATGGGCCGAGTCAATGGCTCACTCGGCCATTGGCTGGGTCAATGGCTCACTCGGCCATTGGGCAGTTTGCTCGCCCAATGGCCGAGTGAACCCTTCAGCCGGCCATGCAATTCACTCGGCCACTAGCTGAGTGAACCTTCCAGCAGTTCACTCGGCCAATGGCCGAGTGAACCCTTCAGCCGGCCATGCAGTTCACTCGGCCATTGGCCGAGTGAACCTTCCAGCAGTTCACTCGGCCAATGGCCGAGTGAACCTTCATCCGGCCAAAACTCCTCACTCGGCCATTGGCCGACCCAACCCTTCAGCCGGCCAATGGCCGACCCAAACTTGCTCACTCGGCGAAGGGGTCTTCAAACCACCCCTTGGCTGCCTATAAATACAGGGGCCGCTCCCCTAGTCCAGGTAATCCATTCTTGAGTACTGAAACGCTGCCGAACTCGTACCTCGCTTGTTTCTCTCAAGTCTCGGCCTCTAAACACCCCTAAAACCTCTATACTCCACCTCAATCCCACTAATGTTGAGCGTCGGAGAGGTAAACAGGGGCACCCCCCCTGTTTCCCCTTTGTAGTTCATAATCTCTTGTTTTCTTTTCAGGTATCGAGACGAGGTGAGCTTCACCCACGGCTAAGGGACGACTTGGGATACCAAGTCCGACACGCTCGAGCCGGAGTGAGACCACTTGGTCCGGCCTTGGGTCTAACCACTCTGGGCTCCTAAATAGTTGTCCAAAAATCAGCGACAACACTTTGTTCATTTGGATCCATGAGGTCACTGTCACGAATCACATTGAGTAGGAATAGTTAAACTGGAAGCTAAGTCAAAACAAGAACGAAAATTGTCAAAAGGGTATTTTTGTCTTTTGAGACATAGGATGAAATGAATGTCAATAAATTTTTTGAAAAGGTCATTTGATGACTCAATAACACTCGGCCATGACTTGATCATTGGGCCTTGAGGATTAATTTCATTTCATAAGAATTTTATTGAAAATTATTAATGGGTCTTTCTCATGTTGTTATGAACAAGTGAAGAAGCTTCTAGAAGCTCCTTCTAGAATGGTGTTGGGCGCGCAAATACCTAAGAGAAAGAGAGAATATTTTGTGCATAAATGTATCAAGATACTTGTCAAAAGAAAAAGAGGAAACAAATTTGCATAAGGATGCTTAAGGGAATCGGCCAAGTGAGAAAAAAGCAAGGCAAGGAACAAAAAAGGAAACAAATCCAAGCCTTCTAGAAGGCTGCCTTGACCGTGTGGAATAAGAGGGAAATGGGAAATATTTGCTCATTAATATGTGATATTCTATAGAAGATGAAACTACTTTATTGAAGGTGAGACCTCTCCTATAAATAGGAGCCTCATTCCACACATTTCATTCATCCCAAGTTTTAGTGATTGAGAGCTTCTCTCTCTAGCTTGGCCGCCCCTCTCCTCTCTCTCTCTAGTCAATTTCGTTTTATTGTTTTGGCACCTAGGTCCTCATTTGACCTAGAGTTTAGCTCTGCGACTTCAAGACTCATTCTTAAGTCATAGTGTTTAAAAGTGCCGACACACTAATTCCTTTTATTTCGAGTGATTTAGTGATAGAAACTTTCGTGGTTGCTCGAGTTGCCGAGGAAAGAAAGAGAGACGTGCTGCGAGGAGACGAACATTTTCAACCTTCCGAAGGCTCATCAACGTTCAAGCTTCTAAAGAGGTTAGTAAATTTATTATGCTCATATTAGTTTTATTTACATGTGTTTGCTCTTTGTCTAGGTTAGTAAAAACTGTTTCACTTGAAAAAGAAAATTTTTAAAATTCCGCCGCTTAACGAAGCGTTAAACTTTTTTTCAAACCCTAGATCAATTCCAACAAACCGTGTCGTGGCCGTTAGCTTTGTGGAAACTGCAATACGCATTGGTGTCCCGTGTCCACTTCTTTGCATGGGGACCTCCCTCCTTAACGTCGTCACAGACGTTGAACGTGTAATTAGGAGGGGCGTGTTTTTTTCTGGCATGAGGTATAGCATCATGGGGGTTGATCCTGCGAGCTTTGCCTCCGGTATTTGCAGGCCTTACCCAAGTATTAGAGGATGGTTTCTTTTCTGCCGCGCGTTGCCTTTCGTAGGAAGCGAACTTCTCTTCGGCTTTTGTGTAATTCGCGGCTTTATGAATCGCATCTTCTAGAGTGAGGGGACGATTAACAGTCATCTCTAGTTACAGCTTCGAGTCGTGCCTTAATCCGTTTCTCAGAGAGGTTATGGCTGATTTGTGGCATACGTTAGAGATTTTTTAGAGTACATCCTTGTAACGGATCATATGAAATCATTCAAGGATTCGTTCTCTCTCTGTTGAATTCCCCATAAGTCTGCTATGGTCAGATCGTCCTCCACGAACATCGAATAATGTTTTAGGAATGCGGCCGATAGTTTGTCAAAACTATCGATGTAGTTCGGCTCGAGTTTGGAGAACCACTCTAAAGCGGATCTAGACAAGCTTTCAGTGAATAGTTGGCAGTATCCTGCCTCCAATTCTCTCTCTGCAAGCATAACCCGTCCCATTGCGACTCTGAAGGACAAGATAAAAGCTTTCGGACTTGAAGTGCCACTATACCGCGGAAGGCGAACCTTTCCGATATCTCCCAGCTACACTTCGGTGATATTTCTTCAACGAGACGATCTATTTCGGGGGCCGAGCTAGTTGCAGAATGAAATTCTGAGCGAACAGCTCTCAGTTTGGCCGTTATTGATTCCTTAAATTGGTCTAGCTCAGTCATGCGGGGTTCTCCCCCGTGAAAGAGGCAAGGTCCCGTATATGCAGGAGTGACCGCGGTCGCCCCTACCGGGCTATGGCAGGTCTGATTCATCGCTGGGGGGGGGTGAATGTTTGATAGTTGGCTGAAGGGCGAGGTCCCGCGTTAGTCGGGAAGGACCCGGATGGTGCTCCCCCAACGGGAGGCGGAGGGAGACCGGAAGGGTCGATCGTGACTTCTGTCGCGACTTCGCCAGCAGTCCCCCCAAGATGACAGCTCATGCCGGGAGACTGATCTATTCCTTGGGCGATCTGTATCCTAGAGAAATCCAGACGAACTCCGGGAGGGAGAGCCCGGCTCGTTTGCGCAACCGAGGTTGCTTGACGAGGAGATTCCGAAGTGGTCATATCTCTGGATCCCACCTGAGGGTCCGAGATGTTTTGAGGAGTCGAGAGAGTATTCAACCGGTCATTGAGAGCACGGTTGGTCTCAGCTTGCTCGTCTATTGTTTTGGTTAGCATATCCCGGATTGCCCTGATCCCCGGAGGAATCTCCTCTCCAGATTCGTAATGAGTCGGAGTGGAAGACATGGTAAAAAAAAAATTAGCGAACTGCTTCTTTCGAGGTTGGTCTTTCTGAATTTCCCACAGACGGCGCCAAATTGTTGATGTCGATTTTTAGATCAATCAACAATCACAAATAATAAGTGCTGAGATAAAATACTTTGGAGGGATCTCAAAAGACGTCGTATAAGAAACAATTTAATAATAAAAACTATAATAGTACGCGAATATTAATTAATTTTATTGATCGTAAAAGGATTACAAATGGGGACGAGGTGACGAACTCAGTCAGACGAGCTCAAGACAATAAATACAAGTATACGAAATATGATTGGTTGAGAGCTGGGATCCTCAGTTTGCGTGTGCGAAAATCGTCGTCTCCTCTTCTATTTATAGGCGAAATGGAACTTTCTGGCCGAAGACACGCGTTCATCGATCCACACTTCTCGTCAGGGCGGGAGTCATCTCAGATCCGGTCTTCGCGGCATGGTCTACTATTTGACTGCTCGATTCCAGGAAGACGTGGTCGAGCTAGAGCCCTTCGACGAATTGGGAAATGTTGCTGGACTTGGGCCGATCTACCGAGATCGAACTAGGCCCATAGTTGATTCCGTGGGCCGGTCTTTAAATGGATAATGGGCATTGGTCGGGCCAAAGCCCACCTGAGATAATTATTTACATAATTGAATTTTTATACCCCCACAATCACTCTGGACATTTCTTGAAGGGTTCGATTTTTCCTTGTTGTCAATGGTGCCCACAAGAAGAGTTGTAGTGTGTATTTATGTACATATGATGTCATATAGTCTTACGAAGACTATTGCTTGTAACTGCTTATTTATTAATAAAAGTTGAAACGTTCATTCAATCTTCCTTGTCTGAAGCTTTATGATAAAACATTAGTCTTTTAGTCCATAAACAAACTAAACAACTTACGAAGAGACAAATGTAGATTTGCATGAACAAACTCTTCGTAGTTTGCTTAAAACGATATATTCGCAATCTAAGGGTCAAAGGACTATTGACCCCAGTATGATTGTTAGAATAATCTATGATGTCTGGTTATGAGGCATTGAGAGTTGGAGACTCTATAGTTCTTCTAGGTATCTTCCAAAGGTACTGAATTGACCAGTGCACTTCTAGAGACAAGATAAGAACAAACCATTTAACCTCTTATGTCTCGAAGTCACTATGTATGAATTGCATCGTGCTTACCTTAATCCTGAAATGAGACATGTCATTTCACACCTTAGTATTCTCATTTGAGAAAGTCAGAGCACGGACTCACTATGTGATTCCGAACAAGGCCTATTGGTGAAGTACTAAGTTGTGCGTATGTCATGAGTAACTTTGTGAAGTTCTCATAGATATGGAATTCATGTACAAGATTGCTGAAATGCAATGTATATCACCTCATGCTTTGTTCCTTGGAGTGTGAATAAATGAACTGGCCAGTGTCCAAATTGTGTCTTGACTCTTTTGGATGAAACAATGTGACTTGTTAGCTCCTCGTCAATACATTGTTTCTAACTTATTCACAAGCGACAAAGGAGTTGAGGAAATAACAGCTAGAAGGGTAAAATGGTAATTTTGTAAATCCCGACTAGCTGATGATATTCATGAAGGGTAAACACTGATAATATTCTGTAGATCCACTCATTACAATTAGGTTGAATTCTTGAGTAGAAAATAAATTCATTTGAACCGAGAGATTTTCAGTGTCAACTCTTTAGTGGAGTCAGTTGACATTAAGCTAAACTTGGAAAAGGTTTGTGAACTTTTGAGTCCAAGTATTTTAGCTCAAGCTTTGTTCATTTGGATCCATGAGGTCACTGTCACGAATCGCATCGATTAGGAATAGTTAAACTGGAAGCTAAGTCAAAACAAAAATGAAAATTGTCAAAAGGGTATTTTTGTCATTTGAGACATAGCATGAAATGAATGTCAATAAATTTTTTGACATTGTCATATGATGACAAATGAAGTTAAAACCTAACGGCCAAGTTAAAGAATTTGGGCCTTGAAGATTAATTTCATTTCATGGAATTTGATGTGAAAATTCTTAATGGGCTTTTCTTATTTTGTCATGAACAAATAAAGAAACATCTAGAAGCATGTTCTAGACTCAAAATTTCGTGCATACCATAGAGAGAAAGAGGAAATTATTTTGTGCATTGATGTATGAAGATACTTGCCAAAAGAAAAAGAGGAAACAAATTTCCTATGCATGGTAATGGGAATTTCGGCCAAGTAAGGAAGGGAACAAAAGAGGAAACAAATCCAAGGGCTTCTAGAAGCCTATTTGGCCGAGTGACTCTAAGGGAAGGAGAGCAATATTTGCTCATGAATATGTGATATTCAATGAAAGAGGAAACTACCTTATTGAAGGTAAAACCTCCCGTATAAAGAGAGGCCTCGTTCCCTTCATTTCATTCATTCAACATAAGTTAGAGATTGAGAGACTCTCTCTCTAGACATTGTTGGCCGCCCCTCTCCTCTCTCTCTCTAGTCAATTTCGTTTTATTGTTTTGGCACCTAGGTCCTCATTTGACCTAGAGTTTAGCTCTGCGACTTCAAGACTCGTTCTTAAGTCGTAGTGTTTAAAAGTGCCCACTCACTGATTCCTTTTATTTCGAGTGATTTAGTGATAGAAACTATCGTGGTTGCTCGAGTTGCCGAGGAAAGAAAGAGAGATGTGATGCGAGGGAGACGAGCGTTGCAAACTTTCCAAAAGCTTCTCAAAGATCAAGCTTCAAGAAAGGTTAGTAAACTTCTATGCTCATTATAGTTTTTATTTACATGTGCTTGCTCTTTGTCTAGGTTAGTAAAAACCGTTTTTCCTTGAAAAGAAAATTTTTAAATTCCGCCGCTTAACGAAGCGTTAAACTTTTTCTTAAACCCTAGATCAATTCCAACATTCCTTTCTACAATTCCATTTTGTTGTGGTGTGATAGGAGAAGAGAATTCATGGGCTATTCCTTTTGCAGTACAAAACTTAGCAAAGCTCATATTCTCAAATTCTCTCCCATGATCACTCCGTATTCTGATCACTTTGCCAATGCTTTCTCCCTTTTCTCTCTTAACCTTCTTGCATAAAGCTTCAAAAACAGCAAATGTGTCAGATTTCTCATGGATAAAATCAACCCAAGTATACCTGGAGTAGTCATCCACACACACAAACACATATATCTCTTCCCTCCAAAACTCTCGACCTGCATCGGTCCCATCAGATCCATGTGAAGAAGTTCCAGAACACGTGATGTGGTAAAATGTTGCACCATCTTGTGAGACTTCTTGACTTATTTTCCAATCTGGCACTCACCACAGATTCTTCCTTCAACAATCTTTAGATCGGGGATACCGACAATGGCATTCTCAAAAACAATTTTCTGCATGCTCCTAAGATTCAAATGACCAAGCTTTTGATGCCACAGCTTGATTTCATCAACCTTGGTCATAAGGCAGTTGTTGGCATGAGCGTTTGGGGCGGGAGTCCACATGTAGTAGTTGTCACGAGACCTGGTTCCTTTCATAAGTTCATCATGTTTCTCATTTATCACCACACACTTAACACGAGTAAAATTGACACGTAAATTCCGATCACAAAGCTGACTAATACTGACAAGATTAGCAGTAAGACCTTCCACCAATAAAGCCTCAGTCAAGCAAGACATACCAGGATAATTTAGCTGACCATTACCCACAATCTTGGCTTTCACTCCATCACCGAAGGTAACATGGCAGTTAGAGTAAGGTTTCACGTTGGTCAGGAAGGTATGATCACCTGTCATGTGACGTGAGCAACCACTGTCCAAGTACTAGTCGCTACCGGTGGACGCACTCAGAGATGTGTCGCGATATTGGCACGGTAGGATGTGTCTTTTACTCTCCATTCCATTCGTGTAGAAGATTGTCGGCGAGGGAGAGCATTTCTGTGAATGAATTTATGCTGATGAACATTTCTCCCGTATAACCGATAACAGAAGGGTCGAATATGGCCCCTTCTACCACAATGATGGCAGACCCAACGAGGTCTGTTGACAAGAGACCCGGTTGGTTCAGAAGGATGTCGCTGATGTTGATGATAATCTTGACACTTGTCATCGCCAGATGTTTGAGGCATGTTTCGCGACATCTGGCTAGTAGGCTTTTGGGGAACAAAGGTAGTGCGGGATGAGGAAGCACCATGAGTATATCCAAGCCCCTTCATGTTCTTTGCAGGTTTTCCGATGGTGAGGATTTTGTCGAGGCTGTCGGTGCCGGAGTTCAGCATCCTAACTGATTTAGTCATCTGATCCAGCTCCCCATTTAGCCGGCTGACTTCCTTTTTTCAGATCCACAATGGTTTCTAAGAGCCTTGCCTTATCTTCAGTCAGTGTGAGTATAAGAGCACTCTGCTTGTCAAGAACGTGGGACTCTTCAACCTATTTGGTGTGTAAGATGTTGTAAGCATCATTCATGGCATCATCAGACAGTTCTTCATCTAGAACAAATTTCTGATAGGATTCACCAGATTCGTTAATAGATTCACGAGTATGAATAGATGCTATGAAGGCCACAAAGTTAATTATCTGGTCAGAGTCGCCAATATTCTTCATCCGATAGGGTGGCGTTGTATCCCTTTTTCTGCTTTTTGAGGAAGTTGGGACACTCCTTCTGAATATGTCCGAAACCTTCACATTCATGGCACTGAATGCCTTTGCCTTTTCCAGAGCGTTCACCACTTTTACTGTTCCTGTGAGGGTTAGCATTCTTCTGGAATCTTTGTTGAAAATTGTCCTTAACATCTCGCGAGACATTCTTCCCATTCATCTGATTGAGTCTCTTCATAACCCTGCTATAATTTTTTGCCAGTATAGCTATAGTATCGTCAATATCATTGTCAGAATCCGAGTATACATGTTCCTTTTGTTCATGAATAGAGCTCTTGAGGGCCATTCCTTTGTGTTTCTTCTCCATCTTGGGCAGGGAAAGCTCAAATGTCATGAGAGATCCCATGAGTTCATCAAACTTCAGAGTTTTAAGGTCATGGACTTCTTCAATAGCCGTGATCTTCATTTTGAATCTTGGACTTAAGGCCCTCAGAGTTTTCCTAGCAAGATCTTCATCGGTCATGGGTTTCCCGAGAGAGTAGGATTCGTTAGCAAGGTCTCGGATGCGAACATTGAACTCAGCAACTGATTCATCTTCGAGCATAGTGAGAGCTTCAAAGTTTGTTGTGAGATACTGCAGCTTCTGCTCACGCACTTTTGTGGTTCCCTCATAAGCAACAGCAAGAATTTCCCAGGCTTCTTTGGCACTTGTGTAGGTGTTTATAAGCCTGAAAACATTTTTATCAACCCCGTTAAAAATGGCATTGAGTGCACAAGAGTTACCCAGAGCTGCCTCATCTTCAGTAGGGGTCCAGTCCTTCTCGAGTTTTGGATCTGTAGAGGCTCCCTTGTCATCAACAGTAACTGGGGCTTCCCACCCGTGTATCAGAGCCTTCCACGTTCTACTGTCAAGGGATTTCATGAAGGTGCTCATGTGGGCTTTCCAGTAACCATAGTTGGTTCCATCAAGTACTGGAGGGCGATTGACCGAACCTCCCTCTCTGGAACTATCCATATCTGGTAATCAGAAAAAAAAAATCCAAGAAACCACCAAAAGATCTAGGTGCCTGCTCTGATACCAATTGAAATTCTGATTAGTCACAAAGACAAGATGTCGCACACAAAGTGTTAACAATGTGTCCGACAACTTGCTTGAACACAGATTATAGATAAACAACAAACAGTGCGATAAACAGAGAACACATGATATGGTTACCCAGTTCGGTGCAATACACCTACGTCTGGGGGCACTCTGCCAGTGGAAATGATTTCACTATCTTGTAGTCAATAGTACACACAAGGTTTATAAATAATTACAATCACCAAATCAATAAAACCTAGAGACTATTACCACCAGTGAATACCTAGCCAGGGACTCACCCTGGATTTGAGCTCCATCTCAATTCCACCCTTCGAGCAACCGCATGTGCTCAGATGACTTTAAGTCTTCAACTGTTCGTGAGCCTTCAATCACGAGATCACAAAACCCAACTCTCACAGACACTCAATCTTTGTGGAATAGTGTTTGAGAGAATACACCGCGATTAACAAAACACAAAGCCTCCCAGTCCGCCGGTCTTGCACGTCTAAGAGCTCTAAGTGTTTTATCAAAATCGTCAAGGCTGCTAAGGGGGAAGCACATGGCTTTTATAGCAGCTATACAGGCTTGGAAGTGTATCTAGGGTTTCCTTACCCAGCCTCATACGAATATCTCAAAGTAAAGTCACCAGCGAGGCAATCTTTCAATACAGGAAACTTGCCCGAAATAAAGTATGCACACAGAAGGAAGGATGTCTTGCCAGAAGTAGGAGCATGAATGCCGAAATCTTTCCAAACAACTTGCACTAAAAAATAAAGCCAATATATAACGTAACAACAAAAAGGTTATTGCCTTCGCCGCGAATCTGAAAAATAATTTGAAAAATTGGAATTTGTTGACAATTGTGAATGAATTATTCGAAAAGGAGGGTGCATAACTTATCCTTAAGAATACTGTGCTTGGGAACAATTGGAGAACTGCAATACACACTAGCATCGCCAATTTTCCACAAAATCCAATCATCTCTCTATAAAGAGACTAAGTTCATTTGTTAATGATCATAAGCTGCTTTTCTCATCTATTTATTTATGTGAATAGGCCCTAGCTCAACTTTATGGCCCTAAAAGCTTTATTGCCACTCAAGTAGGAGATTACCCCCTCCCTAATTAGTAGTATTGTCGCCGTCTTTAGGTACATAGTTGAGTAGGCCGAACGCTGGCCCAAATTCAATGAAAACAAGCTTCTCCACTCCCTTTAGGAGAATTACAAATTGACTATTTCATAGATGTTCGCGAAGGAGCGTCGTCACTTCTTCTCTTCCCGTCTTAACTAGAACAAATTATGCGCCAAATAGGGATTTAAATCACCAGCCGCCATCCACTTGTCTTTCTCCCGACCCACCAAACATTCACCACCCAGACTAGCGTCTCATTCACCCATCTTTTTCTCCTCATGATTCCTAAATCTATCGTTGCAATAGCATTTGATACCAAATTGTTGCGACAGGCTCTTCCCTGAACCACCCCCGAGCCATACTACGCGAAAATGACTCCTAGATTTATCGTTGTTGCGTGCCAGCTCTTTTCCGCATCTGAATCGTCTCAAGCCCCCGTGCAACTTGCGCCGTCATGAAACCCAAATTCTGACCTAGTGGGTTTAGGAGCCAAACAACCCTATATACCCTTATTTGGTGTCATTCACGCGAGCTCCAACACCATCGCTTCCATACCTGCCATTGATTTCCCTGCCACCCGTTCCAGTGCCGAAGGATAGCCCTTGGCTCCTAGGTTGCGTCATAACCCAACAAAAGACGCTCAACTAGACATTCAAGCTTCAATCGCCACTAGTTGGCCCACGACTAAGGAACCCTCCTCGACTTCTTGTCTTGCGCTTGTCACGTGATTTTTTAACTTGTTGAAATGACTATAATACCATTATCTTCAAGGTACTCAGCAATAAAAATAAAAATAAAAAGCTTATTTCTGCTCTCTCCCTCCGACTCTGTAAGAGCATTATTTGCTTCTCCAATAGAGCAATCTCGCCAGTTATCCAGAACGAGAGTTTCTAAATTACCTATCTATCACCGCCGCAAGAAACAATTGTTTCAGCGGCCTTCGTCGCCGTCCACCGCTCTGCCAGATTCCTCATCAGACACCACTGAAGAAGATTACACACTGCCGAAGAGAGACTCTGAATAGATTCAACATACAATTAGGAACAAAGAACCGGATTTTGCGAAACATTAAAAAAGAGAGAAATTAAGATGAGCTTTGTTTCGCCCGTACTGAATTTGTTGAATACATATTGCCCGTATTTATTTGGTTGAATTCATGTGAAGGCATGGGCGTCGTGAAGTTCGATTGACTTGACGAAGCGTGTTTGTGGGACGTATGCTGACTTGAGGATGCTAGTTCTCAGAGTAGTGAATGGCTCAGTGCTTCTATTTATGAGGTCTTGTGATCAGTGGCAGTGACGGAGCCAGGAATTTAATTTAGGAGACCCAAAAAAAAGTTAACCAAAATTAAAGATACAAATTATATAATAAAAATATCCAACTCAATAAAATATTACATATTTCCACGACGGGTTCTAAATTTATCAAAACGGTTTATAATGACTTCATTATCAATACAGTCAAAAATTTATTTCTCAACATAGATAATTAAACTGTCGTTCAACCACTGATCTCCAATACGATTGCGTAACCTGATCTTCACGAGATGCATTCCAGAAAACACTCTTTCAACGTTAGCAGTTGCAACCGGAAAAATCAATGCCAATGTCAATAGTCGGTAGACTAAATGATACACTTTATCTCTTCTCATTTCAACCATTTTTTTTGCAAGATGACTGATTCTGCTCAAAAATGAAAACTTTACACTTGAGCGCATATCAACAATATAGTTTTCAAGTTGATCATCAAGTTTCATGAGCTCAATTTCAGAAAAATATTTTGGATAATAACCGGCAAGTTGAATAAGTTTTTGCTTCTCGAAAGCCACAAACAAATTATCTGGACACAAACACGCTACACAAAGAAGCAATGTAGTATTTACCTCGTTAACAATTGTTCAATTCTTGAAGTTGCATATCAATGATGGAGTAATACAACCCGCACGGTAGTGAAGTAAATTTGTAGTCACATAAGTCTTGCGCCGAGATCTTCCTCGAGGTATGTAGATATCACTCATGTCGGGTGCTTGTATATTGTGGCTTTCACAAAAAGATGACACTTGGATAATAAAAGAATCTCAACTACTTTTCCTCATTTCTTGTAGTCTTTGTTTACAAACTTTGACCAAGGCACTGGCATTTACAATATCTTGGTCTCTTTGTTGTAGTGTTTTTGTCAATTCATTTGAAACTCCCAATATCATCCTCATCAAGTGTAGAACAAAAAAACAAAGTCATACGATTGCATATTTTCCAACAAGTTAGTTGCTTCGTATATTTGCTCATAACCAGATGCATCATCAACGATAACTTCAAGGACTTCAATAGTAGATGAAAATAAAGTGAGCAAGGTAAGGAATGTACCATAGTGTGAGCCCCAACGCGTGTCTCCATGTCGTTTGAGAGTTGTACTTTGATTTTGGCCTCGACCACTTTCAATCTCTCCATTTTTTTAATGCTTGAGAAATGTGAGCAATTTGCTTCTCTTGGAGGATGTCCGAGTGTTTGGATGATGCTCCAACAACGGTCACCACACTAGCAACCACACACAAAAAACTCTAGAACTTGAACATGTTTTTTGCCACGCCAACAAGTTCCAATTGAAGTTGATGAGCAAAACGATGGATGTAATATGCGCTTGGATTCTCCTTCAAAATAAGTGCTTTTAAACCGTTGAACTCTCCTTGCATGTTACTAGCTCCATCATAACCTTATCCCCGTAGACTAGTTATGCTCAAACCGTTGAACTCTCCTTGCATGTTATTAGGACCTTTTAGCATATACCTTCTACGCACGTCATCTTGGACATTAGGATGATAATTCAAAATTGGAATCCTTAACCCCGGATCGGTAAGGAGCTCTTCTATATTGACCTCCAAATCTTCACTTCTCTTCTTTCCACTTTTAGCGTGTTCTTCTATTAATGTCGTTGTTGAGTCTACTTTTCTTTTGAAATATCTCTCCATATCTATACTCATAAAAAAAAAAATCAACACCAAATGATTAGAGAAAAAAAAACAAAAAATTGGCTACATAAGCCACCTAAACTATAGGAATTGTAAATTAGCCAACCTTTAGTAAATACTTTGTAAATAGCCAACTTGCATACGTGGCAGCCTATTAACTACATTTTTTTACATGTTTGACTGGATTAAATAAGTCTTTTATTAATCTGTTAATAAGTTGATTTGGTTATTTACAAGAAATTAACGAAAGGTTGGCTATATCCCAATTCACTATAACCTTGTGGCTATATGACTTGATAACCCAAAAAAAAATCCATTTTGGACTTTCATCAAACACATAGTATGCATTAAAAGATAAGAGAGCTCCAACAACAAAAATACATAATGAGCAATGCACATATATTTATATAGTAAACACTTACCTTATTAATGATAAAAAAGAAAGTAGAGGACTTGAAATGAGAAACTAGAAGAAAAATAGTATGGTTGCTATTTGGAGTTTTTTTTTAAACATTGAAGATGATGGATATAAAGAATGAATATTTTTTTTGGACTTTCCTTTTAAAAACGCTCAGCTGGTTTTATTTAAAAAAAAAAAAAGCGCAAATTTACGCCCAACAGGATTCAAACTCCTGAGCTACAACTCCAAACCCATGTTTGCCTTAAGTGGTTGACCATTTGAGTTGTCAAAGCTTTGTGACATTATTAGTGTACCTGTTATATTTATTAATATGCATTATTTAATTTTTTAATAATTATAATTAAGCCTACTAATTTTTTTTTTGTCCCGAGTCAGTGGGGACCCGTGTACCTGCTGGTCCCCACGTGGCTCCGCGCCCCTGCTTGTGATGAGCTTGAGATAATTGTTATATTTTATTGTCTATCATTTGTGATCAATTTAAAAAAAAAAAAAAAAAAAAAAAAAAAAAAAAAAGTATCATGCGCTTTAAACTTTCTCAAAAGGATGTGCATGAATGAGCAATGGATTTGCTGGTCTCAGATATTTACATCATTTTTGAATCATGAATCATTTTCACAATTAATATAGGATTAATTACACAAAATTCCCTGGAATTCTCGCATCGGTCATAACTTTCCCTTGATACTTTTTTTATGTCAATCATTTACCTCAAATTCTCTTTTTATATCAAAGTAAGTCATTCCGTTTATTTTTTAAAACAAAATTAAACACGTGTAAGCATATAACTGAGTTTGAAAATAATTTACCAATATAACCTTAAATACTGTGATAATACTAATTCAATTTTTCCTTAGTCGTCTTCTTCTTCTTCTTCTTCTTCTTCAATCTTTTATTTTCTTCCTCTCCTTCGTTCTTCCTTTATTAATTTCATTTAACCTTTTGATTTCTCTCTCATTCTTCAGAGCTGCCATGGCTGGTTCGTGATGTTAGGGAGTGGAAAGCGGAGGAGAAAGAAAGATGAATGTGAATGGAAGAGCTTGAAGAAGTAAAGAAACTTAGATTAACATAAAAACAAATCTCGTAATTCTATTTTTTTCATAAATCATAATGTTATTCATGTTGGTTGGATCGTAAACAAATTAACTGGCGCTAGAATCTTATTTGGTGTGGTTGGATCGGATCTCATCCTTCAAGTGCGATCAACAATTATTAATTTATATTCAGAATAAATAGATTGTTAAATACGAAAAAGATTCATAACACCTATATTCAATTTAATAATCACGAATAAAGAACGTTAGAGCCATGAATTCCACAAACAGACTATTATTCTGATGTACCAATTATATGCATAATTTAGTTAATCACATAAAGAACATATATAGTAACACTTACATGAAGTTCTTCTGTCATTTTCTCCTCTCATTAAAAAAAAGGTTTTTTAAGAGCTTCTAATGCTCTTCTGGTCGAGTCTTCCTCTTTGTTGAGATTTCTATTTATAGTTTTTCCAGAGGGAAAACTCAACCAATTTATATATTTTTTTTATTTTATTCATATAATCATGCAGAATTATAACTATATTTTGTTATTTTTGGAATATTACATTCTTAAAATATCTTAACTTCTAAGGTTTAAATAATGTAATATTAAAGCTCATTTAATAAGGTCGACACATCTACCACAACCTTATTGGGTGTATGGTGGAAGAAATTTGGGGGCTCCCAGAGCCCAATTAAAATAAGGCTCATTTAAGAGATATTCCCTACTCGGACCAAAATATGGGATTTTTCCAACTTTTTTTTTTTTTTTTTAAATCACAACTAGGATCATCTAGTGAGAGAGAATTGTTTTTTTTTTTCTAGTCTACCCGTATCTCATTTATATATTTATTTTTCATTAATATATTTCTTTTTATGTATAATGACCATTTTAACCTAACTTTTTTCTTTTATATTGAATAAATTATATTTTAATAAAAATAATAAAAGTAAGAGAGGGAAAGAATGAAAGAAAGAAATCTAAATTTTAAAAGTCCATAACTCTTGATTTCGAATTCCGTCTTCGAAGTTTTTTGTATCAACGCGAAGCTCTTGGTGAGTGCTTTCATTTAAGAACAGTCTTGACCATGTTTTGATTTAAGATTAAATTTCGTGACAACATTGTCACGAAACTGCTAATAATTTAGTGATACTATGTTCACGAAATTTAATTTTTCTTTGACAAATTCGTCAAGAGTCATTTGTTTCTTTGACAAATTCGTCAAGAGTCATTTGTTTCTTTGACAAATATTGGTTTACAACGTGGTATCATAGAGGTTTGAAAAAAATAATTAATGTTTCATTTTTTGGTTTTTAGGTATTCAGAATTTGACACCAAACCACTAATTTTCTGAACATGAGATTATAGGCTAATTTCTCGAGAAATTCAAAATTACGTGACAATGTCTTCAAGATTTTTTTTTTGTGACTACGTTGTCACAAAATTTTGGGATTTCGTGACAATAATGTCACGAAATTTATGGATTTCGTGATAACATGGACACGAAATCTTGATATCTTGTGACTTTGTAGTTACAAAACAGAGCCCATATCGTTAAAAAGTATAATAATTTTGTGACAACATAATCACAATTTTTTTTTTAGCAATTTACTTAGATAGCTTGATTATTTGACAAACAGTGGTTTTCAACGTGATGTCTAGTCGAGGTAGGAATTTAAAAAAATACTTAAGAACTATAAATGTCAACCTTACATGAGATAATGACTTGTATTATTTTGTTGGAATAAATTTCCTTACTAATGTTATTCTTTAAAAATTCAGGAAAATGATATATTATAAGGGACATGTAAGCAATCTATGTTAATTTTCAAATTTAAATAATGAAACATGTTCTTTTCACGGACCAAGTTATTATGGTGCATTTTCTCTAGAAAATACAATATTTCGTGACCACATTCATCACGAAACTGCTCCGTTTAGTGACCACAAGGTCACCAAATTTCAGCGTTTCGTGACCACAAGGTCACAAAATTTTGGTGTTTTGTGACCAAGTTGTCACAGAAATTATAGATTTCATGACTGCTGTCTTCATGATTTTCGTATATTTCGTGACCACATCGTCATGCCACAGAGACAACATGGTCATGAAGCGTGGTGATTTCGGGACATCATGGTCACGAAATTATTTTTTTTTCAAAATTCGACCAGTATGACTTGATTCGAAGAAAAGTAGTGGTTTCCAGCCTGGTGACGAGTGAGGGTTGGAATATATAAAAAAAAACATTAATACCGTATGAACCATGTAATCCAACATTGTATGAGATCGTGAGATAATGACTTGTATTGTATTAATATAATTCCTCACAAATGTTATCGTATAAAAAAAATCGATCAAATGATGAATTTCAAGGTAATGATAATCAATCTATGCTATTTTTCAAATTTACGTAACATAACGTATTATCTCGTGACCCATATGTGTCTACGTCTTATGTATATAAGGATTTTTTTTTGTTTAAATATCTATCGATTGACATTATCCTGAAAGTCGTTATTATTTCCCGGACCAAGTTATCATGGTGCATTTTCTCTAGAAAATACAACATTTCGTGATCACAGTCACCATGAAAATGTTCCGTTTTGTGATAACAAAGTCACAAACTTTTAGAATTTCGTGACCACAAGTTCACAGATTTTCGGTGTTTCGTGACCAAATTGTGACAAAAATTATGGATTTCGTGATGATTGTGGTCACGAATTCTGCATATTTTGTGACCACATCGTCACACAACAAAGATAACATGGTCACAAAGCTTGCTAATTTCGTGACATCCCAGTCACAAAAATTCGACAAATTCGACTTGACTCGAAGAAAAGTAGTGGTTTCCAGCCTGATAATGAGTAGGGGAACCTTTTTTTAAAAATAATTACAATATGAACCATGAAATCCAATATTTTATGAGATCATGAGATATGAACTTGTATTATATTGTATAAATACAATTCCTCACAAATGTTGTCATACAAAAAAAAATGGTAAAATGATATATTTAAAAATAATAGTAACCAATCTATGTTATTATTCAAATTTACGTTACATAATGAGTTATCTCGTTATTCAAATGTGTCTACGTCTTATGTGTATAAGGAATTTTTTTAAACTATCTAGCTGTTGACATTATCCTGAAAACTATTGTTCTTTCGTGGATACATTTCGTTACCACAGTCATCACGAAACTGTTCTATTTTGAGACCACAAGGTCACAAATTTTCAGCATTTCGTGACCACAAGGTCACATAATTTCGGTGTTTCGTGACCAAGTTATCATGAAAATTATCAATTTTGTGACCCTTGTCGTCACGAATTCTGCATATTCCGTGATCAAATCGTCACGAAACAGAGACAACATGGTCACGTAGCATGTTGATTTCGTGACATCTTGGTCACAATTTTTATTTTCAAAATTTGACAAGTACGAGTTGATTCCAATAAAAGTAGTGGTTTACAGCCTGGTGACGAGTGGGGGTTGAAATATAAACTTTAAAAAAAATTACCTTATGAACCATGTAATCCAACATTGTATATATGAGATCGTGGCTTGTATTATATTGTAGAAATATAATTCCTCACAAATGTTATAATATAAAAATAGTAAAATGATATATTTAAAGGTAATGGTAACTAATCTATATTATTTTTCAAATGAACTAACATAACATGTTACCTCGTGATCCAAATGTGTCCACGTCCTATGTGTATAACGATTTTTTAAGCTATCTACTAGTTGATATTATCCTGAAAACTATTGTTCTTTCGCGGACCAGCTTAATATCGTGCATTTTCTCTAGAAAACATAACATTTCATTACCACAGTCATCACGAAATTGTTCTATTTTGTGACCACAAGGTCACAAAATTTCAGCTTTTCGTAACCACAAGGTCACACAATTTCGGTGTTTCATGACCAAGTTGTCCCAAAAATTATGGATTTCGTAACTACTATAGTCACGAATTCTACATATTCCGTGATCACATCTCACGAAACAGAGACAACATGGTCATATAGCATTCTGATTTCGTAATCCAACATTGTATGAGTCGTGACTTGTATTATATTGTAGAAATATAATTCCTAACAAATGTATCATATAAAAATAAGTAAAATGATATTTAAAGGTAATGGTGACTAATCTATATTATTTTTCAAATTTACTAACATAACATGTTATCTCGTGATCGAAATGTGTCTACGTCTTATGTGTATAAAGAAATACAACACTTCGTTACCACAGTCATTATGAAACTGTTCTATTATAAGCTCACAAGGTCAAAAAAATTTAGTGTTTCGTAACCACAATCTCAAATAATTTTGGTGTTACGTGACCAAGTTGTCACAAAAATTATGGATTTTGTGACCATTGTCGTCACAAAACAGAGACAACATGGTCACGTAGCATGCTGAGTTCGTGACATCCTGGTAACACTTTTTTTTTCATTCAAAATTTGACAAGCACGAGTTGATTCGAAGAAAAGAAGTGGTTTACAACCTGGTGACGATTAGGGGTTGAAATATAAACTTAAATAAAAGTACCTTATGAACCATGTAATCCAATATTGTATGAGATCGTGACTTGTATTATATTGTAGAAATATAATTCCTCACAAATGTTATCATATAAAAGAGGAAATCATATATTTAAAGGTAATGGTAACTAATCTATATTATTTTTCAAATTTACTAACATAACCACAGTCATCACGAAATTGTTCCGTTTAGTGACCACAACGTCAAAAAATTTCAGCGTTTTGTGACCACAAAGTCACGGAATTCGGTGTTTCGTGACGAAGTTGTCACGAAAATTACAAATTTTGTGACCACTATCGTCACGAATTCTGCATATTTCTTGACTACATCATCACGCAACAGAGATTACATGGTCATGAAGCTTGTTGATTTCGTGACAAACTGGTCACGAAATTGATTTTATTTATCGTTCAAAATACGACCAGTACGACTTGATTCGAAGAAAATTAATGGTTTCAGCCTTGTGACGAGTGAACGTAATTTTTTTTTTTAAAATTACCTTATAATGAGATCATGAGATAGTGACTTGTCTTATATTGTCCAAAATTTTGGGATTTCACGAGAACAAGGTCACGAAATTTATTGATCTCGTGACCACCCTAAACACTAGACAATGTTGTCACAAAATTCAGTAGTTTCGTGAAGACGTCATCACGCAATTTAAGCTTTAAATAAAAATATGGTCATGACCGGTCTATAAAAAATGCAGTCTCTAAGATCTTCGCGTTGAAATCAAAATTTTTAAAAGCGGAGGTCGGAATCAAGAGTTGTGAACTTTTAAAAAATTGGGTTTTTTTTCTTTTATTCTTTCTTTCTCTTCTTTTTATAAACATATGTTACATTAAAGTAAAGGTAAAATGAGAAAAAAAAAATTATCTTTTACATATTTAAATATATATTACATTGAAGTAAGGGTAAGGGTAAAAAAAGATTATTTCTACATATTTAAATATATTATATAAAAATAAAGGTGGGAAAAATGAAAGGTAAAATTGTATTTACATTATGGAAAAGTAATGGTAAAATGAGAAAAAAAAAATTATCTTTTTTGAGTTGGTCCTATATGTGACCTTTTTTTTTTTTTTTTTTTTTTTGGAAAAAAATCATAGTTGGAATAACACTCCAATTTAGTCCTACAATAGGCAAAGCCCATTTATAATTTTAAAGCTGAAGAAAATTATTCGGGAAACGACCTCAACTAGTAGCAACTTTGATATTTTAGATGAACATAGTAGCAACTATACTTTTGGATACTTTTATTTGTAACTGTAGACTTATATATCACCAATTGTTGTTAATTGTAGACTTGTAAGTCTACAGTTTATGACAACTGTACACTTTCATGTCTACATTTAGTAGTAAAAGTGTAAAAAAAAAACAAAGTTGCTCCAAATTATCAAAATTGCTACCAGTTGAGGTCATTTCCCGTATTATTCAAAGTGATTATTCCTAAACTATGACGTCCTCAATAATTTTTTGACCAAAATCTAATATGTCAAAATCAATCCAAAAGTATGACTTCCTTATATTTGTTGGTTCAAAACTACTTTCAATTAAATATTAATTTTCTTTTCTAGTTCGTCTGTCTAGTTTATTTACATGATCGTCAATAATCTACATGTTTTATTGACATTATCGACATTACGATTTTTTTTGGAAACTTGAAAAATATGAAGGAAAAAAAATATATTCAAGCAAGCCAAACGAAAATCAAGAACTACACATCTGAAATAAATTTCGTTTTAAGCCTCTCTCCATCTACCGACGATGATTTAGATTTATTTGTCATGGTTTTAACTTTAGGGTTTGAGTTTGAGTTTTGGTGTTTCTTTGTTATTTGGGTTAAGAAGAAGAAGAAGAAGAAGAAGAAGAAGAAGAAGAAGAAGAAGAAGAAGAAAAAATCATGACGGAGAAGAAGATGAATTGATGTGGAGGCGGAGAGAGGCGGAGAGAGAGAGAGAGAGAGAGAGAGAGAGAGAGAGAGAGAGAGAGAGAGAGAGAGAGAGAGAGAGAGATACATCCATATCATTGTGTTTCACGATTTCGAGCCTCGTATATACCTAACAATTTGAGAAATCTGAAGGAAAAAAATTTGGTTTTAAGAATCTGCAAATTTTTTTGAAGATTTATTGACATTTTGTCGTTTTATTGACATGAATTTCAATAAATCTTCAAACGATTATGGAAAATTCTTTGGAGATTTATTGACATCGATGACAATAAACTTTCTGGATGTCAACAAATCTTCAAAGAATTTGGTCTATTGAAGATTTATTGATATGCATAAAATTTATTGACAACGATGTCAATAAACCTTCAAAAAAAGTTTCCAGAATCGTTTGAAGATTTATTGATATTTATGTCAATAAAAAGACAAAATGTCAATAAACCTTCAAATGAATTTCCAAAATTTTCAAACCAAAATTTAAGTATTTATGTATTAATAAAAGTGGAAGTGGAAAGAGACTGTTTTCTTCAAGAATAACATGTATAAAGATTTTATACTCAAAATAAATCGTAAACAGTTATTTTTATTAAGATTTATAGATTTGTTAAAAAAAATACTTGCCGTTTTCAATTTTATTTAACTTTATTTATAATTATAACAACAGATATCCTCTAATTTTCCAAATTAACAACTCTTCCATTCCATCTTGTCAGATTTCAACTTCTGGATTGTTTGACGTTCGTCATTCGGCTTTCCCAACTTCAGATTTGATTTGTAGGTTGAGCGATTGTTCTTGTTTACATCAAATTTGTTGTTGTTGACCTGAAAAATTAGTACAACAATATGTCACGAAAGACACTAGCTACCGAGAGCGTAGTCTCGAGGATTCCAAGTGGTTTAGGCAAGACTTTTCCAATCTACAGACTAATCTCGTAAAAGGAAGAAAGTAAATGAGGGTTTTGAAAGATGAAAACTATGGCTTGTGTGCTTGAAAAGTGAAGTGTATGTTCTCTCGAGCACATCTTCTATTTAAAGGCATCTTGAGTGGAATACATACGTGGGGTGATCAGTCCCACGTTTTCGACGGTTATCATATAACTGTCTGAGTTCATGTGCGTAGTGGGTGGTTGCTATTCGTGCTTTTCTCGGTAGTAACTATTGAGGTGAGCGTTTTATCTTTTATTCTGATTATATACATGTGTTTGTTTAATTTTGACTAGTTTTTGACCTATCAGCTTCTCTTCTCTTCAAAATTCTGCTTGATAGGGGTCGTTCTTGACTTATGAACGAGTTGTTCATTATCTTTTGTGAGTTCTCGAGCCTATTTGACCCGAACTCTGTTCTGAATACCATCAGTTCTCGGGACTTCGGGCAGCTTTCTCGGCCATTTCGGATTATGTGAGTAACAGTTGTTATGTTTTATATTGCGCACAATTGTCTCAGGTTGTTCTTATCATGAGTCCTTATTTGACATAACGATCATCAATCAATTACTCATCGAGCGCGTTCGACCTACAATAATAGTCTGTGTGTGAAGCAAGGGGTCAAACACTATCAGTTAATCGTGACTATTTTAATGGGAGACATGAAAGAATGATAGTCAAATCTGCAATGACTTGTCATGGGGTTACTATCTTTGTGATGAAGTTGACTTATAATTGTATAAGGAAAATAATTCCTCTTTTTAATGTGTTTAACTAAGGTCGAGGAAGAGATTGAAAATAGTTTTAGTAAAATGATTCCACTTTCTGAAGGAGGTCTTTAACAAACAAAGGCCTTGATTCACTGGACAATGCATTCACAGGTAAAAGCGATTCTTGATGTTGGAGGGCAGTGGTTGCATTGTTGTGGTAGATTTTATTTATATGAATAATGTTGGAGGATTTTATATATTTATCTTTTTAGCCCAGTTGCTGGGGTTTAAAAATGATTTTGATATTGTAGCCACCAAATCTGAACTCTTAAACCCATTTAATTTGATTTCTACTATTTACTTTTCAGCTAAATAAAATTCACTGATTTTCATGTGGTACCATTTCCAGGCTATGCATAGTTGTTTCTTTAGCTCAGATTTTCCACAATGACTGAACATCTTAATCGATGGAACCGATCAAACCTCGAGAGTCCAGGGTTGGATTGAATGTGTCTCCCACGGCTGTGTTTAAATACTTTCTGATGTGCTTTCGGCTCTGATTATAGCTAACAAGTGCATATTCCGAATTTCATGCCCGGATTAGATGTTCGAAGGTGCTAAAGAGATCCTAAAATTGGATTGGTTACCTGTTCGAAATATGTGAGGAGGCCAAGTTCTTTAACGAGGATGCAACAAACTAACCAAGTATATGCCTTTAACCACAGCACTGGTCAGTGACTAATTCCGAGTATAAATATGTTTGTCAGGCTTATAAATTGATTTAACATGCTGCTTCGTTTAACCTATTTGGAATCAGGTTATCACTTGAATTTTGATCCAAAATGAGACACATGGCATAGAGCCATATTTTCCCACATTTTTTTTGTAATATAATGTGTAATATATATATATATATATATATATATATATATATATATATATATATATATATATATATATAGGGTAATTAAGCTATATAGCCTCCTGAAAGTAGGCAATTTATTTTTAGCCAACATTTTGTTAATAAATGGTAAATAGTCAGGAGGATTTATTTACAGCCAAAATATGACTAGACTACCCTTTTGTTTTCCCGCCCAGTTTCTATCGGCTATTTACACGTAATCAAGTCAAATATTTGGTTATTAATGCTCGCGAATATCAAGGATGTAATTATAACCGTGTAGCTGCGTTCACACTTAACCACAACCGCTCCCATTTATAGTTTTTCAAAAAAAAAGAAGAAAGATGAAAGAGAACCGAGAGAGAGAGAGCCGAGAGAGAGATCGAGGGAGTGAGAGCTCGAGGAAGAAGAGAACGCTCGACCGGACCACCACCAAACACCCCGTCATGAGCGGACCCAAAACCCGCGCGCGCTCGGACTGGGGAGTTGCCGGGAGTTGCCGAGAAAAGATTGACGAGGAGTTCGGCTGGAATCAAAGAGGACCGTCGGAATTCATCAAATTGAGAAGGTATTTCCCGTGAAAATTCATCAAATTGAGAAGGTATTCATCAAAGAGAACCGTCGGAATTCAAGAGATTGATTTTTTTTTTCTCTCGTGCTCCCTGTTTGAATTTTCCGAGAAGAGAAGAATCTGCGTCCAAAGGTCCCGATCGATATTATGGACTCCGCGAAGAACAGTTTTTTTTTTTTTTTTTTTTTTTTTTTTTTTTTTTTTTTTTTTTCAGTATGTTCGTGTAAATAGAAATCATATTTACAGTATATTCACTGTAAATACAAAGCTTATTTACAGTATAATCGTGTATTTGCACTGAAAAAAATTCTGGAAATATTTTGAGCACGAAAATTCTGGAAATTATGAATATATGGAAGACAAATAATAGCAATTAATGAATAATATATTTACAGATTTTATCCATAATTAATGGCTGAGAACTTTCAAAATCTGCTCAAAATTCAAATTTGAAAACTTCCCTATCCGGTTTCAATATTTAATTCGAAATTAAAAAAAAAACTGCCTAATTAAAATAGCGTAAAGGCAAAAATATAAAACTAATTCAATTAATAAGCTGCCACGTAAGCAAGATGGCTATTTACAGAAAATTAACGAAAGAGTGGCTAAAATTAAATTGTTACACATTCCGTGGTTTAAGCAGCCAATTATTTGATATATATATATATATATATATATGTATAGTCAACTTGCCAAATACCTTAGAACTATTTTGGACTAAAGGACAAATTCATTATCATTCAGTATTCGGATCTATGAATTTTCTTTCCCTTTTATAATATATAAACTGCGTAAGTTTGAAAATGTATATAATACAGACTTATTTGACTAATACCCGTCTAGCTAGTTCACATGAAGAGAAGTCAACTTTACAATTCTTTACCTTCATGTCTTCTTCTCAAAGCGATGAGGCTTACTCTGTCTCAACACATTTGCTTCTCACAGACACACAACTGTGAACACAAAGAAAAACCAGACACACAATGACGACGAGCAGATCGCAGCTCAAACCGAATAAGGTCCTTCTTTTCGTGCTTCTGATCTGCCTCAGCCTTGGAACAGTCATCGCCGACCAAAAACTCAGATGCAGAGAATCTGAGAGAAAGGCCTTGTTGGAGTTCAAGGAAAAGCTCGACGGATTCAGCACGGACGACCCGCTTTCTTCATGGTTGAAGACAGACTGCTGCGAATGGAAAGGGATTCGCTGCGGCAATGGAGACGAGTCTGGACACATCATCAGCCTCAATCTGTCTCCCAAGACGTTCGGTCGGACCGATTTCGATGGCTCTCCTCTTCTCGGAGGTAACTTGAGCTCTTCATTGCTTGGCTTGCCTTACTTGAATTACTTGGATCTAAGCCACATTAGCTTCTACGAAGCGAATTCTATCCCGAGTTTCGTCGGCGGTCTCAGAAGATTGAGGTACTTGAATCTTTCCTACACCGGAATAACCGGCGAGGTTCCGCCGGAGCTCGGAAATCTCTCTGCCTTGGAGGTTATGGATCTCTCCGACAACTTCAAGCGGACGAAGACTATGAAGAGTATGGACTGGGTTTCGCGTCTCACTTCTTTGAAAACGCTCGACCTTAGTTTCATAGACCTTAGTTTGGTTAAAGATTGGGCAACCGTAGTTGCCAATTTGCCTCGCTTGTCGAATCTGCAATTGCGAGCTTCTCGGCTTTTTGACGATTTCCCTCGATCTGTCAACTCTTCCACAAGCCTCACTCTTGTAGATCTCTCTCTAAACCAAATCTCTCCATCGGTATTTTTATGGCTATTAAATTTTAGAGAGAGTCTTGTTCATATCGATCTAAACATTTGCAATTTGAAAAGTCGGATCCCCGAGGGTCTCGTTAGAATCACTTCTCTGGAGTATCTCGATCTCGGGGGTAATCTTCTGGAAGGTTCCATTCCGTATTCTATCGGGAAACTGAAGGCGATGAAGTTCCTCAACCTCGGAAACAATCAGCTACAAGGATTGATTCCGCAATCTTTGGGAGACATGGTTATGCTCGAGTACCTCGACCTCAGCGCGAACATGCTTGAAGGTCAAATTCCGAGATCCATGTGGGAGATTTGTACGCTGAGGAACTTTCGAGCACATGAAAACAATCTCAGCGGACAACTCTTGTTCTCTAAGTCCTCTTCCATTTGCGCTAATTTTTCTCTGGAGTTGCTCAATCTAGAGGAGAACAGAATTCAGGGACCATTACCGGACTTTACACTCTATCCCTCTTTGACATCCCTCTGGGTTAAGTCGAATCGTTTTGATGGGATCTTGTCTGAGAGCCTTGGCCAATTATCACATCTTGAGACTCTGGATGCTTCGGAAAACTCCATTAAAGCTGTGATCACCGAAGCTCACCTTTCGAAGCTCTTTCGTCTGCGTTACCTCGATTTGTCTTCCAACTCGGGTATAGTGTTCAAAATTCATCCCAACTGGACTCCTCCTTTTCAGGCAGACAGTCTACTTCTGAAGTCTTGCAATTTGGGTCCGAGTTTTCCCAACTGGCTCCGGAATCAGAAGCGCTACACAGAGCTGGATATCTCGAATTCTGGAATATCTGATTCGATCCCAAACTGGTTTTGGAATCTCCCAAAGACGGTGTTCAGTCTCAACCTTTCGAACAACCAGATTTGGGCGACGAGCCATGGTGACCAGCTTCGATTCAACGTGAGCTACTTTAACCTTTCGTCAACGGAGTTTGCACCGTCGCCGACTGTAGATTTGAGTCGGAACAAGCTGCGAGGCTCGGTACCCATGTTTCTATTCAATATGCGTATATTGCATCTCTCAAGAAACGAGTTTTCGGATCTGAATTCAGTGTGTAATGGGAGCTCTGCATTTTCCCTGAGTCTCCTCGACATTTCATATAATCAACTATCTGGGAAACTTCCAGATTGCTGGTCAAACACGCCGGGCATGGAAGCCTTAATTCTGTCACACAATCGGTTATCCGCGAAAATCCCTAATTCCATCGGCTTCATGGCTCAGATGTCGGAGCTGCATTTGAGAAACAACAAATTCTCCGGTGGATTGCCTTTTTCATTGCGTAACTGCACACAGTTGATGGTCCTTGACGCCAGAGAAAACGAGCTGTCTGGGTCCATTCCGACGTGGGTTGGGACGAGTCTTGAAAATCTCGTCGTTCTAAGTTTACGATCCAACAAGCTCTCTGGAACTATACCGACGCAGTTGTGCCGTCTGAAAAATCTTCAAGTTCTGGACCTCTCGTCCAACAATTTCTCAGGCACCGTTCCAAAGTGTGTCGCTAATTTCTCTAGTGGTAGTTAATTTTTTTTATATCAGTATAGTAATGGCTTTACATGTATTAAAGGCTACAACTCATGAAGACCTTGTAATTTCCTTTTTTTTTTACAAATGGCATCCACTTCTAGAAAATTTGCTCCAATCAAAATGTAAATACTTAAATATACTTAAATGTAATTTCCTTGTAAGACCTTGTAATCTTTGCATCTCCTTGTAATAGTGTTGATTCAAGTATAGATCAACACTATTCATAAATATATGAATACTTAAATTTTGATATCAAATTTTTTAATAATTTCAAAATTGACCGTAGTATGAATTTGTAGTTAGAACTTTGTCTATAATGTATATATTTTTAACAAGATTTCTTAAATTATTTATTGAATATATATATATATATATATATATATATATATATATTCTAAAATACATTAATTCAAATACAAATCATACATTAAAAAAAATTAAAACTATTACAGTTAAGATACACTACTACATAGATAATTGAAATAAAAATAATAAAAACATTAAAAATAATTTAAAACAACTACAATCAAGCCACAATAATACTACATAGACAATCGATATAAAAATAACAAAGATACAAAAAAAAAAAATGAAAAGCTTAAAGACACTCCTTATAATTTCATTCTACTCGAACTTATATGAAAATCTTTTTAATTATTAAGAAATGTAATGATTTAATTTATGTATTTTCTTGTCAATCAATAAATTAGCATGTTTTATTTAATAGAGAAATAATTTTTTTTATTTCATGTGTTTGTGTACATAAAAGACGTATACAAATTTGGTGATATGAAAAAAAATATTATTTTGGGCAAATTTAGGAAATATAAAAAGTACTAGCGGTTTAAAATTATAATTCTAAGAAAATTAAAATTGGAAAGAATACACCTAGAATATTTTTTTAAGCAAATGTAAAATAGAGATGGGTTGGAGCGATAAAAAATTGTTCACTAATGCAAAGATGCATTAGAGATGGTCTAACGAATGTCTCTTTTGATGCTAAAGAATAAAGCAAGGTTTGAAATTCCGTTTTTGACGCCGTTTCGAGTTTCCTGATTTACGGAAAATCGATAAATCGACGAAAAATCGAACGGAAAAAATGTACAAAAAGAAATATAATATACCGTTTACAAATGCCATTTTCGATGAAAAATCGACATGACTGTGGAAAACCGAATGGAAATAATGTTACATAATATGTTATGTATATATATATATATATATATATATATATATGTAAGTATATATATATATATATATATATGTGTGTGTGTGTGTATGTATATATATATGTGTGTGTATGTATATATGTTTTTCAATTTATAATTGAAATTTATGCCAACTATATTTTATAGTCTTCAATATCTAATTGTTTTTTGCACAAATATAATATCTAATACTCTCATTAATTTCAATCTCAACGTATTTATACCCAATACATATATCTAATTGTATAAATCAAGGTTCGCCCTACCGTTACCGTTACCGTATCAGGACTTCAATTTTGGGGGTAAACCGCTTACCGGAGAAGAAACTAAGGGGTATTCAGACAAAAAAAAAAAAGAAATCAGTATCGGAAGGAAACTGCTTACCATAGAGGAAACCGACAAAAAATGTAGGAAACTGAGGGGTATTCAGACAAATATTTTGCAAAAATAAACATACTTTTCATAGTTTAAACTTCATAGTTCATACAACGAATACATGATGAGAGTGTTCCAAGGGACGGGGTCGGAGGGGTTTCCGATTTGGGCGAAGAGCCGCCAGGAGTCGTGAAGGTGGCCACAGTTGGCGTAGACATTCAGCAGCGGCTTCGACACGCAGTGGCAAGTGAGGAGGCCTGTCTTGAGGGCGTGCGCGTGGACGCACTTGCCGGAGCGCGCGTCGCAGCACTTGAGGAGGCGTGCCAGGTGGAGAAACAAAGGCATTGGATTTATCAACTCAAGAACATCGTTAATCATCATTAAACATCATATTCATCTCAAGAACATCCACTCAAGAACATCATAATCATCATATTCATCATCAAATCATCATCTACCGCATCAAAAAACTCAGATTCGGATTAAAAATCAACATTTTAATTTGGATAAAACCTAAAAATACATAGAAAACCATACAAAACAACCAATAAACTCATATTCATTGCTCAAACCATTGAAATCATGGATTAAAGTTAAAAATGATAAAATAAAAATCCCAAAATTTAAGAAACCGCCGAAACTTACCTACCGAAACCGAAGAAAAATTGACCAAAAAAAGCTTGAGATGAACGAAAATCCCCAGAAAGCACCGAAAAGTATCAAAAACCACCGGAAAGCACCGAAAACTGTCGGAAAGAACCGGTAATTTGGAACGAAAACGTTAAATGTCCAACCGATACTAGTACTCTCCGGTAAGGCGGTTTCCGATCGGTTTCCCCGAAAACTCAATCCTTGGTATAAATGTGATGGCGACGACTCTCCTGTGGGATCAAGGTGGGCTCGGTCTGAGGTCTCCGACACGGAGTACAATGCACCGGCGAAGTGTTTTGAGAAGATGAAGTGGTATCCTATGGAAGGCTTCGCTGCTCCGGGGGGCTTTAATTGCTCGGGGATCGATGCTTCAAGCTCGAGCAGCTAACGAGTGTATGTCGATATCAGGGAGGCATACACCATTCTGACGTCCATGGCGCTTCTCCGTCCTTCTCTAGGAGATCGACTGTATCTCCCGCTGCGTGGATTTGCCGTGATGGCTTTGGCGGGTCTTTAGTGCGAGCTACGTTTGCCTTTTTCAGCCCATCATCCAGCAGCTTTTCGCGCGATTAGGGGTGCATGCTTGTTAGATGAGCCCGACATTCTATCACTTAGTTGCGATGTGCCACATGGAGTGGCACTGCCAGACTGAGCGAGACAAGATTGTGTACGACTTACGTAATCTTGTCGCAGTCTTTCCTGTGTCGGGGCAGCCTGACTTTCACATGGCTCGTGATCACCACAACACTAAGCCGATCACGGTCAAAGAGACCCCTAGATGGAAGGCATGGGTATGGGTCTCGGTTGAGGTCTTCAGAGTGACGCTCATTTGGTTTGGCTCTCTAGCTGACTTTTATGCCAATGCGGGAATAGATAGTCTCAAATTTGTGGAGGAGATCCGAAGCATGTTAGGTGCTCATTAGGCGGGCGAGTGATTTCGTTCGCCAGAGTTGATGCGCCTTCAGACTCGAATTGCGTGAACTCGATAATTGAGGCGGAGGCCCTGGAGTTCAAAGGAGAGTGTTCTCACAGCCTTCAAGAGTACTTTCGTAATGGCATATCCGACACCAAAAGGGTAAGTTTCTTGTGCTTGTCTTATTGCATCCTTTTATTATTTGTTTGCCTTTGTTGACTTGTTCTTCTAATCGCTTTAGGTTCTTTCATGTGTGACTCGGGGTGAGAAGATTCTACACGACCTCATTTGGCGGATGGGACTCATCCAAGTGGAGCTTACTGAAGCGAAATATCAGCTAGCTCGGGCCAAGCGGGGTTCCCGGTTAAGGACAGAGTTCGCGAGTATTTGCAAGCAACTTCAAGCGACTCACGTGGAACTCAGAATCGTCCAAGACTAGTGTGATTGTGCTCAGCCAGTGGTTGCGATGATGGCCAGAGAGTTGAATATAGAGCGTCAAATTCTCAAAGTGGCAACTCGATCGGCGAAAGTCTTCCGGAGCAAAGTGCACGACCTTCTACACCAATTGGACACCCGGACGGATGAGGTGAACATCTTACATGTCAGCTCACATCAAGCGAGGCTACACATGTCCAGATTGAGTGCAAGAATGACTCTTTAGCGAAGAAGGTTGCTCGACTTGTTGTAGAGAAGGCTTAAGTTGAGCGACTTGCGTCCGACTTGACAGACGACTTCGACTTTGGGGTCAAGGAGGCTAGGCATGCCGAAGCGATGGAGTGCCGGGATACTACTGTGGCCGAGAATGTCTCTCGCGGGTCACTTTCTCCTTCTTTGACTCTATGTTCCCATCGCTTGACGGGGTTGAGCCTCTTAGTGGTGGAGACGGACATGCCGACTTTGTGTAGTCGTTTTATTTTCTAACGCAAATGTTTAGCACATTACTTTCCTTAGGAATTTCCTTTTTCAGCACACTTGTCTTAGTGCTTCCTTTTTAGGATTTTTTTCCTTTCAGTGTACTTGCATTAGCGCTTACTTTATAGGAATTATGGAGTAGTTGCTCCTTTTTATGAGATATTTTTTTTGCTTTCGAGTTCGAATGATGTCTCTTTGCTGATCTTTTGAACAACTTTGTTCATCTTGATCGTCAGTGTGTGCTCTTATACTGATTAACCATGACGTATTTCAGTAGGCACATGTCCTTGTCGATTGTTTTGACAAGTATTTTACTCTTGGCATGATTCGACTCTTATTCCCTTAGCAATTGTATTGCTGCCTTGGCATGCTCTTCTGTGCATAAGTTAGACTTGAGACGTATGAACTGTTGTATTGTTTGTGTCCTTGTTCCCTAGCGAGCGTGTCGCTTCTTTGGGTTGGGATGAGTCTATTGCAATGTTGCAAAAGCGTGTGTGCGTCGTGTTTGGCATCTTTAAGTGTGTTGCGTGTGGCAACTTTGTGTGTCGTATGAGACGAATTTTGTGCGTCGTGATAGATGGCTTAGGTTGCGCCTAGAGTGGCAACTTAGGTGCATCTTGAGGGACAACTTTGGTGCACCATCTATGGTTACTTAGGTGCATCGTGAAGACGGCTTAGGTACATTGTGGTAGACGACTTAGGTGCATCGTGGTAGACGACATAAGGGCGTCTTAAGGGACGGCTTTGGTGCGCCGTTAGGGGTGGTTTAGTGTGTCTCAAGGGACGGCTTGGGTACACTGTTAGGGGCGACTTTGTCTGTGTCTCATTAATGTCTTGAGTGCTCCGTTAGGGACGTCTTAGTGTGCGTCTCATGGACGTCTTTAGTGTGCCATTAAGGGCAGCTTAGGGTGCATCATTTATGGTGACTTTGCCTTCATCTCTTGGACGTCTTACAGCGCGCTGTGGAGGAGTCTTAGGGTGCACTGCGTATGGTGACTTTGCCTGCATCTCTAGGATGTCTTACAGCGCCCTGTTGAGGGGTCTTAGGGTGCACTGTGTATGGTGCCTAAGTCCTTATTCACATTTATTTTTGGGTTGAGACTAAGTTTTTTTTTTTGTTTGAGCATGTTTTCTTGAGGATTTTCTTACGCGTTACCTATGTCACTACCCCCCAAGTTTTTGAGTTTACAAGCATTGTCTTGATGACTTAAAAACTTTGATAAAGTGGATTTTGAAAATAAACCTCAAACTTTATTAATATTACCAAAAATTTAAAATTCGAAAACATTGGCTCGTAGGCCTTATTGAAATTTGGAAAAAAAAACTAAATAAAATGGGGGGAAGTGCTGGCTACTAGTAGTCCGCCTCAAGTGTTTCACATTCCAAGGGTGATGGATCCGGGTCTCGTCCGTGTACTCGATGTAGTATATCTTGTCATGAATGACATGGCAGACTATGTAGGGTCCTTCCCAGTTTAGACTGAGGACGCCGACTCCTTGTATTTGAGTGTTTTGAAACATTTGCCTGAGTACCAGGCTTCCGATGGGGAATGTTCGCCTCTTGATTTTTGAGTTTTAGTACTTTTCGACTCTGCGTTTTTGCGCATCAAGTCGAGTAATTGCCTCTGACCTCCTTTCGTTGATCAAATCCAACTCTAGGCGCATGGCCTCATCGTTGTTCTCCTCGTTGAAAGTCTCAACTCGGAATGTGGGGATCTCATTTTGATCGGCAACACCGCTTCGATCCCGTATGGGAGGGAGAATGGGGTGACTCTGGTGCAATTCCGGGCAATCGTCCGGTAAGCCCATAGGATGAATGATAGCTCTTCGGCGCCTTTCTTGTATTCGAGCTTCTTCTTGAGGTTGCTCTTTATGGTCTTGTTAATTGCATTGACTTGGCCGTTGGCATGTGGATGACGCGAAGAGGAGAACGTCTTGCTAGTCTTTAGTTGATCGCAGATATCTCTTACTCGCTTTATCGAATTATGTGCCGTTATCAGGGATGCATTGTCGGCACATG
Organism: Urtica dioica subsp. dioica; assembly: GCF_054948205.1. NCBI lineage: Eukaryota > Viridiplantae > Streptophyta > Magnoliopsida > Rosales > Urticaceae > Urtica > Urtica dioica. Next base: position 21,111,576 of record NC_142756.1, on the reverse strand, counting down.
ATGTTCTTCGAGATGAAGTTCGTTGGTAAGCGGCTCGGCTTCCACCCACTTGGTGAAGTATCGATGGCGACGATGGCGTATTCGTATTGTTCTGGCATTCTCGGGAGGTTGCCAATGATATCTACGCCCCATTTTGTCATGGAACGATGATGCTCCTTAGCGGGGTTGGTGACTGTCTTGGGATATCGGAGAAATGTTGGCACTTGTCGCACCATTTTGCCCACTCCAGGCGTGTTTCTTCATAGTAGGCCATAAATAGCCTTGCTTGAGCGCTTTGAGTGCGAGGAAGACTATGACGGAGGGGTTCCTACTGCGATATTTCTGTACGCAAGTGCACGTAGTCGCTCAAGTAATATAATCGTAAGTACGAGTCAATCCCACGAGGACTATGCTTAACCAAAACTCAACTAGCTAGTAATGAATTGAACTCAAGTAGAAAAAGATGATTATTAACTAAATTCCAGAAAAGAAATAAAAACACAAATTAAACTACGGGTGAATGGATATAAGGACGACAAGGGGAACAACTTGGCTAAACTCTCCTATGGTCAGGATTCCTAGAATTACGTACGATTTTTCAGTCCAACTCTCGTCACTAATCACACTCATGTAATATTATCGCTAAATCTCTCTCGAGTATCTAACAACCTATGTCAATACCGGATTTTATCACTCGATCTCAAACCCTAAAAATACGAGAAGCATTACAATCGAGAGTGTACACACGATCCCATAACAGCCTAACTATCTCTAGCTTAGGAATGTACTACGGTGAAATAATTCTTATGCACGATCAACCTAATATTTCACAAGCATCAAGTCAATCCTAAAAATCATGAATGAGGTCATGAATCTCAAACAAGCAATAAGCACAAAGTTAATTCAAGCGATAGAAAATATATGAACATAAAAAATACTTCAATCAAATAATTATGAATACACAATCATATTCAAGCAAAGCTAAGCCATCACACTTAAGGGGTTCAGTTCATGGCGACAAGAGTAACATAAGCAGAAAATAAATAAATAAATTCCATAAAAACCAAATCAAAATAAAACATAAATAAAAGGGAGTTCCAAGGAATAGAATTAGAAAGAAAAACACTGAATCGCGATTGTTAGTCGTCGACGAGCGGTGATCTTCTTCTTCAGTTGCATCTTCTCTCCCAACTACCCAAACACTATTATAAAACCTAAAATAAAACTTAAGAAGCGTTTTTCGGTGTTCTAACTAGCATATCTAGGGTTTTGGGTGATTTTCGGAGCTATTTGGGCCCTTGATATGATCAAAAGGTCCAAAAATCATCAAAATCGGAAAATAACATCTTTGAATCTAAAAATAGGCAAAATCGGCGCCAAACGTGCAGTTGGAGAGCACGGCGTGTGGAGCGCGCGTATTACTCGGTCGGGTCTCCGCGGTGCGCAGTGATGCTTAAAATTCTTGCTCTAGTGTCTGATTCGTGCAAATAAATATGCGTTGGAAAGTTAAGAGAAAGCTCTATCCAATGGTGGAAATATTTATTCCAGAATATTTGTAAAAAATCTCAAAATCATACAGAAGAGGACGTCGAGCTTCTTGTTTCGCTCTAATTTGTTCGAAAAAGTCTTCGAATTACTTCAAATTGCTACGTCACGTGATGCTCTAATATCCTCCTTAACACACAATTGACCTCTCAAACTTGTAAAGCACTAAAAAATACATCAAACACACTAGAAGTCACTCGGGAACATATGAGATTCAAGATGGAAAATAGAGGTTTAACGAGTACAAAACACAGCTATCAGTTCCCGCACATGCCTTTCTGGATTTCGCAGAGGACCTTGGTCGAGTTGACGCTATCGAGGCATCGGAGTAGCGACGTTGAGTATCCGTGCTTGTAGAGTATGTCATCTCAAAACGTGTACTTGGATGCTAATGCTCTTAATTTATCGGCTTCCTTACGGTATTTAAGGAGTCTTCCTCTTCGCAAGAATTCCGTAATTGGGCTCATCCAAGTTGGCTGAGGCGTATCATCTATTATTCCGAACTTGTCTTGAGAGATGGACAGTCATGATAGAGATTCGATCGAAAGAGTTTCTAATCCATCTCCGTCGATACCGGACCCGAGGCGAGCAGAGCATCAGCCTCAGAGTTTTGTTCTCTCAGGATCTAAAAGATCTCGAATCAAGATAAGGCGTCGAGTTTCAAGTTTGTCTTCGCCAAGTAGGCGACCATGTTAGGCTCCTTTAACCTAGTTTACGATCAACTATGAGTCGCAATGTATTCGCATGTTTTTGGCGCCGAGCTTTTGTGCTAGCTTTTCCCTTACGATGAGGGATTTATACTCGGCCTCATTGTTGGAGGCTTGGAATCCGTAATGGATGGTGTACCGTAACTTCTCCTTGTTGAGATTAGTTAATATGATGTTGGCGCTAGACCCCAGGCATTAGATGCTCCGTGTGTAATTCTCAGATGGGACCTATGGGGTCGATCTTTCAAACCAATAAGTCATTGGTCGAATCGTCTTCCGCTCTTCTCATGTCGGGAGTGTGGGAGAATTCTGCCACGAAGTCGGCTAAGGATTGACCCTTTATAGTCATCTTTGGGTGGAACTCAACCCCATACACGCTCAATTCTTGGGACAAGATTGCCATGCGAGTCGATGTTCCCTTTTGAAGAGCTTCACTGATCGGGTGCTAAGTTCGGACCGCGATAGGGTGCGATTGGAAATATGGGCGTAATGTTTTGGCTATCATTACGAGAGCTAGAGAAAGTTTCTCGACCTCTTTGTCTATGGTTAGGTATCGTTCTGGTTTAAACGTTCGTCTAGCTTGCACTTTTTCAGTGATGCTTTGATTGTCTTTCAATCGGTGCACTATGACTTGGGCCAATTCCAGGCATGTCTGCATGAGTCCATGCGAAGACATCCTTGAATTCTTGGAGGAAGGCAGCAAGTTTAGTTTAGATGGCGAGCGGAAGTTAGGCGTCATTCTTCATAACCTGGTCAGGTTTGGATTCGTCGAGGATGACTAACGTCAGATCGTCGGAGGTTTCGACTTTAAGTCTCTCAGTTTCACCTCGAGGGTTGATTTTTTTCAAACTTCCTTGCGTCTTTCCAGTCGCATGGATAATCATCTTGCAGTTTGAAGATCGTGTTAACCATTTTTCCGGCAGATTTTCCGTTGACTCCTTAAACATAGCATATCATGGCCTGAGATTGATCACTGACCATGGTGCCAATTCTTACTTCAGTTGGGAACTTCACCAGTAGGTTGTATGTGGAGATAATAGCTCTTAGTTAGTAGAACGTGGGTCGCCCAATGATGACATTGTAAGGCGACTCATGATCAACCACTACAAAGGGGACCATGTGTATGACTTCCATGCCTCCGGGAGTTCCGAAGAAGACTTGTTGGTCGGTGATTCCTTCGCTCATGAATCTCTCGCCAATGCCCCGTGAGCTTCATGTGCTCTAGGGTGGTTTTGAAGATTATGTCAGCCGCACTGCCGTTATCGATGAGAACCCTCTTCACGAGGTTATTTTTCACCTCGGCTTTGAGAAGTATCGCGTTATTGTGCGGATACATAACTCGCTTGGCCTCTTCATTGGTGAAGTACGTCGTCTCGGGCTGAATCTCCACTTTGCGGACCACCCAGTATGGTGGCCGCAACGTGGAGTTCTGGATTGGCGGTAGCAGTATCTACGGTTTGATCGGCAGTATCGACAGTGCTAATCATACATCACACGAACTCTTTAAGCTCACCCCAGTTAATCAGAGCCTCGATTTTTCTTTTGAGATTGAAGCACTCGGAGGTCATATGACCGTATTCCTGATGGAAATCACAATATCTAGAGCAGCCACGAGTCGCGAGGTCTTTTTTATTGGAGTCAAGGAGGTGAACTTATCTCGTGTCAGGGCCACGCTTCAATCTGGCATTGTGTGCAATGGTGTGAATGACGAGTAATCCTTGAAGTTTTCCGCAAGTAGCGGCTTTTGGGGCATTAAAGGTTGGCTAATGAAAGCATGACTTCCTTTGTTTTGTCTCTTTTGGGAGTCACATTGCTCGTGGCTAGGTTCGTCTTGGTAGCGAGATCTTTGATTGTTGCTCTTGCGACCGTCGAGGTAATCTTCGACTCCGATAAAAGTCTTGGCTCAAGTCATTAACTCGGCCATGGTAGAAGGAACACAACCAACAACTGACTTCAGGAAGTCGCTCGTGTGCAAGCCTCTAATGATTGCGGCATGTACGTCACTGTCATCAGAGTGGTCGACCTTTATTTATTCTTCTGGGAATCTGGCAAGGTATCGTCTAAGAGACCCACCACTCTCTTGCCTGATTGAAAACAAGTACATCTTTATTTTCCTTTTTTACCATAGATGTAGCCAAGCGTGCTAAGAATGTGTCCTTCACGTCTTTGAACGGTTGGATGCTTCCCGACCTTAAATTCTTAAACCACTCAAAGCCGGGTCAAGCGAGGGTAAGACTAAAGCTTGGCACATGGCACTGGGAGCGACACCCTGAATCGTCATCCAGGTTTCATAGTGGTGGATGTGGTAAGCGAGATCCGCTTTTCATTCATAAGGAGCGTGATTCAAGAGTTTAGAATTTCTTGTGCATAACCCGACCAGTATCTAGGTTGTGAAAGGCGAGGAGTTCCCCTTAACGACCCCATAGGCGCTACTGCCTACACCGTATTCTCAGAGGTCATGCACTTTGTTTCGAAAGTTGTGTATCATGGTAACAACATCAAGACCGGTAGTCAGAGTAACTCCATGTTTGGGAGGAGTCACCTATCGCCTTTCGTTAGACCTTTGATCCATGCGACGATTTTCGTTAGTAGGAGCCGTAAGAGAGATATTTGGCCGAGAGCTTAGTCACTCACTTACGTATTCTCCACGCCCATTGATTGGGCGGTAAAGCAATCCCTAGGATCCGGATTTGCAGCATGGAGGCGTAATCTTTGTTGTCGGTCATTTTCGGAAAACCCGAGACGCCGAGAAGGCACGTCGCTCAAAGGGCCGATGGTCAGGCCGGAGGTCCTGAAGAGTGGCAAGCCTTCAAGCCCTCGCCCAAACTCTTAACTTCTTGAGTCGAGCCTAGCCCCTCGAGTCGAGATTTGAATCGGCTCCTCGAGTCGAGCCTCGCCCCTCGAGTTGAGACTTGATTCAGTCTCCTCGAGTCGAGCCTCGCTCCTCGAGTTGAGCCTTGAGTCAGTCTCCTCGAGTAGAGCCTCGCTCCTCGAGTCGAACCTTGAGTCAGTCTCCTCGAATCGAGCCTCGCTCCTCGAGTCGAGCCTTAAGTCAGTCTCCTCGAGTCAAGCCTCGCTCCTCGAGTCGAACCTTGAGCCAGTCTCCTCGAATCGAGCCTCGCTCCTCGAGTCGAGCCTTGAGTCAGTCTCCTCGAGTCGAGCTTTGCTCCTCGAGTCGAGGCTTGACTCGAGTTCTACCTGTCAAATAGCTACATTCATGTCACAAACCCAAAATGCTAAGCCCACAATAGCTTAACGGGCCCGGAAGGACGACGGTCGCGAAAAACCCACGAAGGCGCTGCCCAGCGCGCGCCGCGCTCGCCACACCGCGCGCCGCACCCGCCAAACCGCGCGCCGCGCCCGGGCAAGGTCGCGCCGCGCGCACAGCGGCGCAGACCGCGCGCCGCGGGTTGCGCGCCGCGCGTTGTGCGCCGCAGCCCCTTTGTGCGCCTAATCTTGGAAAGGTGCGCGCTCCGAGTCCCACATGGGCGATGAAGGACCCCCTTAGGGTCCCCAAACACCTATATATGTTGGAATCGATCTAGGGTTTAAGAAAATAATTAACGCTTCGGTAGGCGGCAGAATTTTAAAAATTTTCTTTTACAAGTAAAAACGGTTTTTTACTAACCTAGACAAAGAGCAAGTACATGTAATTAAAAACTATTATGAGTATAGAAGTTTACTAATCTTTCTTGAAGCTTGAACTTTGAAGAAGCTTTTGGAAAGTTTGCAACGCTCGTCTCCCCTCGCAGCGCGTCTCTCTTGCTTTCCTCGGCACCTCGAGCAACCACAAAAGTTTCTATCACTAAATCACTCGAGAGAAAAGGAATTAGTGAGTGGGCACTTTTAAACACTACGACTTAAGAACAAGTCTTGAAGTCGCAGAGCTAAACTCTAGGTCAAATGAGGACCTAGGTGCCAAAACAAAATCGAAAATAAACTAGAGAGAGAGAGTGGAGTCGGCCACAAGTTCTAGAGAGAGAGGCTCTCAATCTCTAACTTATGTGGAATGAATAGAATGAGAGGAATGAGGGTCCTATTTATAGGAGAAGGGTTGGCCTTGGAAAGAAGTAGTTTCCTCTTATTTTCCAAGCCTTTATGAGGAAATCTTATTTCCTATTTTCCCCTTGCTTTGCACGTCCAACATGTGCTTCAATAAGCCTTGGATTTGTTTCCTCATTTAGTTTG